>NC_086451.1:202537207-202838457 GCF_028390025.1 Pseudophryne corroboree
GATAATGTCTACCCAGCTTAAAACCGACATTGGATCACACAGCCTCAAGTTTTTCCCATTGCAATCTTGCATGACAGCCTCATGCAACTAACACCTACTTTTCTAATATTGCAAGCAGGTCACTACTAACTCTCAATCTATTAATACAAAGTTTAGTGTGTTCCCAATTGTAAGTGTTGCGGGATATAAATGTTAACAAAAATATTAATACTAGATTGGTGTGAACGAGACTTGAAGGGTTTTTTTTTTTTAATTTGGCAGTAAATGGAGATGGCAAGTTCACTTTGAAGTACAGATACATCTAAATATATGGTTTTTTAAAAATATTTTTATATGGGAAGCCACTTTGTAGGTATCCATCGTACATAGCAATTTTGTGTGGACCCACCCAGACCCAGTGTATTTAGTAATTCTAGCAGTTTCCCATGGTCAGAGAAGAGAGATTACAGTACTGAAGGCAGGTAATGAAAACTGACGTCCACAATATTTGGAGCATACTGAAAGCAGCAGCAGGAGCCAAGTCAACCCCTTACTGCGGTGCAGAGAAAGCCAAGGACAGTCCTTGTTCTCCACTGCTGGGAGATCTCTTCCCTAACCGTGGATAGTGCACTGGATTAAAATGACTAGGCCCCACCTATGATGATCTGCATCACTGTGAACAACCTGTTAAAGATGCAATGTTCAAACAGACCCTAGTTGAAGTGAAATAAACCACTGAGAATATTTCATACAAAGCAATTAGATTGCTCATATCACTCATTTTCGCAGTCAACTGTTTTAAGATCTTAAAAAAGTATCTCAGAAAGGAATCGGTAGGAAAATTGAGGAAGGAAAAGAAGAAAAGTATTGGGACTTCAATGGAAAACAATTTACATGCAATTGGCAGATTATACATACACATGTTAAGCTGGCGGATAAAGCTAGACAGATTGTTATGCTTGAAGTATTTGGGTAAAATTTCTTTAGAAAACCGCTGCTCATCCAGGATACAAAAATTCTGCCCATCCTGTAAAAAAAAAAAAAAAAAAAAAAAGTTGACATGTAACTGCAGAGCACATATGAAAGGTCTAAACTTAAATAAATCACTAAATAGGGGTATATTTAATAAGAATCAGATCCATTCCGACATGCATTTGTCGTAATGGATCCAACAACCCCTATTCAATAGAGTGGCCAAATCCGACTGTCTGATTTGAGCCTAATCCAACAGTCGGATTTGGTCGGTGTCCGTGCGGCTCTCAGTAGCTCCCCGTGTGTGAGAACACAGGGAGCTGCTGGAGCCACACATCACGGCCGCCCCAGTGCCGCACTGCAGGGAGAGAGGTGCCTGGCCGGGGGACGGCAATCAAGGTACCTGACTGCCCTGCTCTCCGTAGCCCGCCAAACGGCTCCCCGTCTCCTCACCTCAATGCGACTTTTTTTAAAGTCGGATTGAGATTGTTGGAAAGGGGGCAAAAACCTGTCGGATTTGGCCCCGTTTCCGACAGTGGCACGCGGATTGGTGGCTATTCCGCGGCTAAAAAACTGCCCATATTGAATAGGTCGTTACCCCTTTCGACCGAAATCTGTCGGAAGCTGCCGTCTTTCCGACAAGACAGCAACTTCCGACAGCTATTGAATACACCCCATAAATGCAAATTAAGCACATCAATAAAGAGCATCAATTCTCATAGCAGAGTAATCGAAGACCCCTACTTGGAAACACTGAATACAGATGAGCACAGGTTACTCTGGAAAGCGTTTAGCAACTTTGGAAGTGCTACCATACAGCTTTATTATGGATGGGCTGAGTCCACCATCCAGAAAGCAACAAGTAGCTATATGTTATGAATTTTGACTTGAACGAACCCTCATAGCCATGGCTATGATAAAAGTGACATCTGTGAAAGGAGAGTACGGAGCAGGAGTGGTTCATAACTGCAAAGAGGACAACTCAATAAATTCATTGGTTCATATTTTCCTGTGATGCTGTAATAACTGAGTAAGGAGTGCACTGCAGAGATAAATGTCCATTATGACACTGAAGTAGCACATTTTCAACCATGAACAGCAAATGAACAAAAGATTTTTACATTTATTTTTTATTTAACATTAATCGCCAAAGGCAATAGCCTACAGTTTGCGGGAGCTGGTGCAATTTCGGCAAGGTAGTCATTAGATTTAAAGCAGCATTTATTTCAAAGGCAAAACCCGGGTCCGTATGTCATTTCCTGATGCAACAAGATCTAAAAAATAAAGAAATACATAATTATAGATTTTCCCTGGAGAAAGTATGTAGATTGTAGTGACCACTTGAGATGTTCGAGCATGAAAACATTCTGCTATGACAAACATGTCACATAAATTAGTAACGTCAATATGAAAGAATGAGCTACAAAATGGAATTGGTTGTTCGTGTACAATGTAGTTTTTTTATTAAATCAGATCTGTGGAATTATGAGAGAATAGCAAGACCATTAGTACCCCTACCAAGCATACATATAGATATTTGCTTGATAGAAACATATACCATCTGTCTAATATTATCTAGCTAAAGCAGTGACTAGTGTTGACATTATTATTATTAGTACAGGTTGAGTATCCCTTATCTGAAATGCTTGGGACCAGAAGTATTTTGGATATCGGGTTTTTCCGTATTTTGGAATAATTGTATACCATAATGAGATATCATGGCGATGGGACCCAAATCTAAGCACATAATGCATTTATGTTACATTTACACCTTATACACACAGCCTGAAGGTCATTTAATACAATATTTTTAGTAACTTTGTGTATTAAAGTTTATTTACATTGAGCCATCAGAAAACAAAGGTTTAACTATCTCAGTCTCACTCAAAAAAGGAGATTTATGGTAAGAATTTACCTTTGTTAAATCTCTTTCTGCGAGGTACACTGGGTTCCACAGGGATAACATTGGGGTGTAGAGTTGGATCTGGATCCGAGGCACCAACTTGCTAAAAGCTTTGACTGTTCCCAGGATGCTTAGCGCCGCCTCCTCTATATTCCCGCCTCCAGGCACTGGAGCTCAGTTTTGTTAAACAGTCCAATGCAGTAGCAGGTAAGAGACAACAACAGTTAGCAGTCACATACACTACATTCTCACGACAGGAGAAGGTACCAGCGGCTAATGCAATACAAACCCAAAGAGGCTAAGTGCGTCAGGGTGGGCGCCCTGTGGAACCCAGTGTGCCTCGCAGAAAGATTTAACAATGGTAAGTTCTTTCCATAAATCTCCTTTTCTGCAGCGGGGTACACTGGGGTTCCACAGGGATAACATCGGGGATGTCCTAAAGCAGTTCCTCATGGGAGGGGACGCACTGTAGCGGGCACAAGAACCCGGTGTCCAAAGGAGGCATCCTGGGAGGCGGAAGTATCGAAAGCATAGAACCTTATGAACCTGTTCACTGAGGAACATGTAGCCGCCTTGCACAATTGTTCAAGGGTCGCACCACTGCGGTCCGCCCAAGAAGTTCCAACAGACCGAGTAGAATGGGCTTTGATGGTAGCAGGAGCTGGAAGGCCAGCCTGTACATAAGCATGTACGATCACCATTATAATCCATCTGGCCAAGGTCTGCTTATTAGCAGGCCAGCCACGTTTGTGAAAACCAAAAAGGACAAAGAGGGAATCAGATCTCCTAAGAGAGGTGGTTCTCTTCACATAAATACAGAGAGCCCGTACCACATCCAAAGACCGCTCTTTGGAGGATAAACCTGGAGAGGTAAATGCCGGAACCACAATCACAATCACCGTCTGCAGTGTCAAAATCGGTGTCTGTGTCATCCTGCATAATCTTTGCAAGTGCACGTTTGTGAGAATGTACCGCAAGGGACCCTGAGGAGGCAGTATCAGACCATACAACCATAGAGGATTGCAGAACCTGAGTGGCATGCTCAGTTCTAGCAACCCTATATGAAATCTGGGAAATAGTTCCCCAAGGAGAGGCTAACCATTCTGGCTCTCTAGCTGGGATCTGCGCTATAACAGTGCAATTCTGATTACATGGGATGGGATCTTCCTGGGAAGATAAATCCTCTGCAGCATATGAAACAGAGTCTCTACACATGTTTGCAATTGCACCCCAATCACCCCACATACACACAGGGTACAGGGCAGACAGAGTTTCCCAACCCCCCCAAGAATGGCAGAGAGACACAGAGATTGGAGCCAACCCACACACAGCACTATTATAGGTATAGGGAGACCCCAAACCAGCGCTGACTGTGTCCCTTAATAGGCGACACAGCCTTTATATAGCCTCCCCTCCCTTCTACAACCCCCTGGTACCGTAAAGATAGCTGGAGGTGCTCTGGAGGGACCTGTTCTTCCACTGGCAGTGTGTTGCAGGCAGGAAAATGGCGCTGAACACTGCTGGAGAAGCTCCGCCCCGTAATGGCGCTGTCTTCCCCGCTCTTCTGAGATTGTACTGGCCTGAGGATTTTGTGCTGAGATCCGCAGACCCCGACAGGCTTAATTTGGTCAGTGTAGGGTCAGGTGCTGGCTCAGGGCACCCCTCACAGCGCCACACTGAAGTACTGCTGAGCCGTCCGGGAGCGAAGTTAATACCGCGCTCCTACCCTTAAGCCGCCATCTTCACACTGACCCCCCCCCCCCCCCCGCTTGTGAGGGGGGACAGTAACTCACTTGCCACACTTCAGCTCTGCAAGGGGGTGGCGTCTGACTGCCGGGGTGAGCGTTCCCTTTTGGAGCTTAATGTCCAGTCAGCGGAGACAGTGGCGGACACTGCTCCCCCCCTCAGTCCCTCGTTGCAGGCAGTCTGTTGCCAGCAGCCTCCTGTAAAAGAATAAACTCTAAAAAAAACTTTTTCTAAGAAAGCTCTGTAGAGCTCCCCTAGCTGTGACCAGCTCCTCCGGGCACATTTACTAAACTGAGTCTGGTAGGAGGGGCATAGAGGGAGGAGCCAGCCCACACTATTAAACTCTTAAAGTGCCAATGGCTCCTGGTGGACTCATCTATACCCCATGGTACTAATATGGACCTCAGCATCCTCTAGGACGTAAGAGAAAGGGGTATTATTGAACACTGTTAACAGAGTCACAGTTGTTCATGCTAGAGCTGGATTAATGCATTTCCCCCATAGCAATAGTTTCTCTACACTTGCTATAGGAATTTAAATTACTTGAAAATCCTTTCTAACTTATGTTAGGTATTCCTGCACATACATATATATTACAGGCTATAGCCATACACATTTTAATAATATCCAGGTCACTGATTAGTAAATCTTTTGATCCTATGAGAACTCGTAGATTGACACTGAGGTACAGGTTGAGTATCCCATATCCAAATATTCCGAAATACGGAATATTCCAAAATACGGACTTTTTTGAGTGAGAGTGAGATAGTGAAACCTTTGTTTTTGATGGCTCAATGTACACAAACTTTGTTTAATACACAAAGTTATTAAAAATATTGTATTAAATGACATTCAGACTGTGTGTATAAGGTGCATATGAAACATAAATGAATTGTGTGAATGTACACACACTTTGTTTAATGCACAAAGTTATAAAAAATACTGGCTAAAATTACCTTCAGGCTGTGTGTATAAAGTGTATATGTAACATAAATGCATTCTGTGCTTAGATTTAGGTCCCATCACCATGATATCTCATTATAGTATACAATTATTCCAAAATACGGAAAAATCCGATATCCAAAATACCTCTGGTCCCAAGCATTTTGGATAAGGGATACTCAACCTGTACTATATGTTTTGCATTGTTCTAGTACTACAGCTTCATTTCCAGAACTCACTGAAAGAGACATCATCTTCAAAGATTAGTTAATAATATGTTGTGTTCAATGTTCACTTTATGTAAAAAAAAAAAAAGTTTAAGCTTTTTTAGAGCTTTTGATGCACAGAAAAGTTTGATAAATTCACACCAAGCTTTTATGGGTCAACGGGAACTATACTACATCAGGGCTAGCTGCTAATACGGCATGAAGCTGATGCTACAAGATTCATTTGTTATGCGAAGGTGCTGCATCTTCCATTATACATTTCAGTAAACATCTCACCAGCAATCTTTACAGTTTATCATGTTCTTCTGAACTGCACATAAACACCTTAAAGATTTTTCATACTGAACATTACTGGAAATTTCTGAGCAAACATAAAACAGCACTCCATTCAAGAAGATCAGTACAATCAGGGGCAGAGCAATCATCCGTCCTGTGACAGTATCTCACACCAATTATGTGATTTCATTATGAAAGGGCAGGGCCTCCAGGGCAAAGAAGCAACTCAGCTACTGGAGCAACCCAAAAACGCACCAGTGGCTGCATTTTTAGGTACAATGGGCAATGCCGTCCACTAAAATCTGTGCACCATGTGCCAACCCTCAGTTACAGCCTTGATTAGGAGAAATTATTTCTTCAATCATGGCAGATACCCAGATGGCGTAATGACTCAGCAGATCTTTATTAGTGATGTGCACCGGAAATTTTTCGGGTTTTGTGTATTGGTTTTGGGTTCGGTTCCGCGGCCGTGTTTTGGGTTCGAACGCCTTTTGGCAAAACCTCACCGAAATTTTCTTGTCGGATTCGGGTGTGTTTTGGATTCGGGTGTTATTTTCAAAAAACCCTAAAAAACAGCTTAAATCATAGAATTTGGGGGTCATTTTGATCCCATAGTATTATTAACCTCAATAACCATAATTTCCGTTCATTTTCAGTCTATTCTGAACACCTCACACCTCACAATATTATTTTTAGTCCTAAAATTTGCACCGAGGTAGATGTGTGACTAAGATAAGCGACCCAAGTGGCCGACACAAACACCTGGCCCATCTAGGAGTGGCACTGCAGTGTCACGCAGGATGGCCCTTCAAAAAAATACTCCCCAAACAGCACATGATGCAAAGAAAAAAAGAGGCGCAATGAGGTAGCTGTGTGACTAAGATAAGCGACCCAAGTGGCCGACACAAACACCTGGCCCATCTAGGACTGGCACTGCAGTGTCACGCAGGATGGCCCTTCAAAAAAATACTCCCCAAACAGCACATGACGCAAAGAAAAAAAGAGGCGCAATGAGGTAGCTGTGTGACTAAGCTAAGCGACCCTAGTGGCCGACACAAACACCTGGCCCATCTAGGAGTGGCACTGCAGTGTCACGCAGGATGTCCCTTCAAAAAAATACTCCCCAAACAGCACATGACGCAAAGAAAAAAAGAGGCGCAATGAGGTAGCTGTGTGACTAAGCTAAGCGACCCTAGTGGCCGACACAAACACCTGGCCCATCTAGGAGTGGCACTGCAGTGTCACGCAGGATGGCCCTTCAAAAAAATACTCCCCAAACAGCACATGACGTAAAGAAAAATGAAAGAAAAAAGAGGTGCAAGATGGAATTGTCCTTGGGCCCTCCCACCCACCCTTATGTTGTATAAACAGGACATGCACACTTTAACGAACCCATCATTTCAGCGACAGGGTCTGCCACACGACTGTGACTGAAATGACTGGTTGGTTTGGACCCCCACCAAAAAAGAAGCAATCAATCTCTCCTTGCACAAACTGGCTCTACGGAGGCAAGATGTCCACCTCATCATCATCGTCCGATTCATCACCCCTTTCACTGTGTACATCCCCCTCCTCACAGATTATTAATTCGTCCCCACTGGAATCCACCATCTCAGGTCCCCGTGTACTTTCTGGAGGCAATTGCTGCTGGTGAATGTCTCCACGGAGGAATTGATTCTAATTCATTTTAATGAACATCATCTTCTCCACATTTTCTGGAAGTAACCTCGTACGCCGATTGCTGACAAGGTTAGCGGCGGCACTAAACACTCTTTCGGAGTACACACTGGAGGGAGGGCAACTTAGGTAGAATAAAGCCAGTTTCTGCAAGGGCCTCCAAATTGCCTCTTTTTCCTGCCAGTATACGTACGGACTGTCTGACGTGCCTACTTGGATGCGGTCACTCATATAATCCTCAACCATTCTTTCAATGGTGACAGAATCATATGCAGTGACAGTAGACGACATGTCAGTAATCGTTGGCAGGTCCTTCAGTCCGGACCAGATGTCAGCACTCGCTCCAGACTGCCCTGCATCACCGCCAGCGGGTGGGCTCGGAATTCTTAGCCTTTTCCTCGCACCCCCAGTTGCAGGAGAATGTGAAGGAGGAGCTGTTGACGGGTCGCGTTCCGCTTGACTTGACAATTTTCTCACCAGCAGGTCTTTGAACCTCTGCAGACTTGTGTCTGCCGGAAAGAGAGATACAACGTAGGTTTTAAATCTAGGATCGAGCACGGTGGCCAAAATGTAGTGCTCTGATTTCAACAGATTGACCACCCGTGAATCCTGGTTAAGCGAATGAAGGGCTCCATCCACAAGTCCCACATGCCTAGCGGAATCGCTCTGTTTTAGCTCCTCCTTCAATGCCTCCAGCTTCTTCTGCAAAAGCCTGATGAG
Source organism: Pseudophryne corroboree (assembly GCF_028390025.1). NCBI lineage: Eukaryota > Metazoa > Chordata > Amphibia > Anura > Myobatrachidae > Pseudophryne > Pseudophryne corroboree. The sequence continues at coordinate 202,545,650 of NC_086451.1, forward strand.
GGGAATGACCTGACTCAGGCTGGCAGTGTCTGAACTGACTTCACGTGTGGCAAGTTCAAAAGGTTGCAGAACCTTGCACAACATTGAAATCATTCTCCACTGCGCTTGAGACAGGTGCATTCCACCTCCTTTGCCTATATCGTGGGCAGATGTATAGGCTTGAATGGCCTTTTGCTGCTCCTCCATCCTCTGAAGCATATAGAGGGTTGAATTCCACCTCGTTACCACCTCTTGCTTCAGATGATGGCAGGGCAGGTTCAGGTGTTTTTGGTGGTGCTCCAGTCTTCTGTACGCGGTGCCTGTACGCCGAAAGTGGCCCGCAATTCTTCTGGCCACCGACAGCATGTCTTGCACGCCCCTGTCGTTTTTTAAATAATTCTGCACCACCAAATTCAAGGTATGTGCAAAACATGGGACGTGCTGGAATTTGCCCAGATGTAATGCACGCACAATATTGCTGGCGTTGTCCGATGCCACAAATCCCCAGGATAGTCCAATTGGGGTAAGCCATTCTGCGATGATCTTCCTCAGTTGCCGTAAGAGGTTTTCAGCTGTGTGCGTATTCTGGAAAGCGGTGATACAAAGCGTAGCCTGCCTAGGAACGAGTTGGCGTTTGCGAGATGCTGCTACTGGTGCCGCCGCTGCTGTTCTTGCAGCGGGAGGCAATACATCTACCCAGTGAGCTGTCACAGTCATGTAGTCCTGAGTCTGCCCTGCTCCACTTGTCCACATGTCCGTGGTTAAATGGACATTGGGTACAACTGCATTTTTTAGGACACTGGTGACTCTTTTTCTGAGGTCTGTGTACATTCTCGGTATCGCCTGCCTAGAGAAATGGAACCTAGATGGTATTTGGTACCGGGGACACAGTACCTCAATCAAGTCTATAGTTGGCTCTGAAGTAACGATGGATACCGGAACCACGTTTCTCACCGCCCAGGCTGCCAAGGCCTCAGTTATCCGCTTTGAAGCAGGATGACTGCTGTGATATTTCATCTTCCTCGCAAAGGACTGTTGGACAGTCAATTGCTTACTGGAAGTAGTACAAGTGGTCTTCCGACTTCCCCTCTGGGATGCCGATCGACTCCCAGCAGCAACAACAGCAGCGCCAGCAGCAGTAGGTGTTACACTCAAGGATGCATCGGAGGAATCCCAGGCAGGAGAGGACTCGTCAGACTTGCCAGTGACATGGCCTGCAGGACTATTGGCTTTCCTGGGTAAGGAGGAAATTGACACTGAGGGAGTTGGTGGTGTGGTTTGCGTGAGCTTGGTTACAAGAGGAAGGGATTTACTGGACAGTGGACTGCTTCCGCTGTCGCCCAAAGTTTTTGAACTTGTCACTGACTTATGATGAATGCGCTGCAGGTGACGTATAAGGGAGGATGTTCCGAGGTGGTTAACGTCCTTACCCCTACTTATTACAGCTTGACAAAGGCAACACACGGCTTGACACCTGTTGTCCGCATTTGTGTTGAAATAATTCCACACCGAAGAGCTGATTATTTTAGTATTTTGACCTGGCATGTCAATGGCCATATTCCTCCCACGGACAACAGGTGTCTCCCCGGGTGCCTGACTTAAACAAACCACCTCACCATCAGAATCCTCCTTGTCAATTTCCTCCCCAGCACCAGCAACACCCATATCCTCATCCTGGTGTACTTCAACACTGACATCTTCAATTTGACTATCAGGAACTGGACTGCGGGTGCTCCTTCCAGCACTTGCAGGGGGCGTGCAAATGGTGGAAGGCGCAAGCTCTTCCCGTCCAGTGTTGGGAAGGTCAGGCATCGCAACCGACACAATTGGACTCTCCTTGGGGATTTGTGATTTCGAAGAACGCACAGTTCTTTGCTGTGCTTTTGCCAGCTTAAGTCTTTTCATTTTTCTAGCGAGAGGCTGAGTGCTTCCATCCTCATGTGAAGCTGAACCACTAGCCATGAACATAGGCCAGGGCCTCAGCCGTTCCTTGCCACTCCGTGTCGTAAATGGCATATTGGCAAGTTTACGCTTCTCCTCAGACGCTTTTAATTTTGATTTTTGGGTCATTTTTTTACTGATCTTTTGTGTTTTGGATTTTACATGCTCTGTACTATGATATTGGGCATCGGCCTTGGCAGACGACGTTGATGGCATTTCATCGTCTCGGCCATGACTAGTGGCAGCAGCTTCAGCACGAGGTGGAAGTGGATCTTGATCTTTCCCTATTTTTTTAACCTCCACATTTTTGTTCTCCATATTTTAATGCGCACAACTAAAAGGCACCACAGGTATACAATGTAGATGGATGGATAGTATACTTTATGTATGATGACGAGTGACGACACAGAGGTAGGTACAGCAGTGGCCTACCGTACTGCTATATACAGTATAATGGACCTGGTGGATACTGTCAGCAGACTGCGTTTATAGTATAAAGAAAAAAAGACACCACAGGTATACAATGTAGATGGATGGATACTAGTATACTTTATGTATGACGACGAGTGACGACACAGAGGTAGGTACAGCAGTGGCCTACCGTACTGCTATATACAGTATAATGGACCTGGTGGACACTGTCAGCAGACTGCGTTTATAGTATAAAGAAAAAAAGACACCACAGGTATACAATGTAGATGGATGGATAGTATACTTTATGTATGACGACGAGTGACTGTAGACACAGAGGTAGGTACAGCAGTGGCCTACCGTACTGCTATATACAGTATAATGGACCTGGTGGACACTGTCAGCAGACTGCGTTTATAGTATAAAGAAAAAAAGACATCACAGGTATACAATGTAGATGGATGGATATACTACTAGTATACTTTATGTATGACGATGAGTGACGACACAGAGGTAGGTACAGCAGTGGCCTACCGTACTGCTATATACAGTATAATGGACCTGGTGGACACTGTCAGCAGACTGCGTTTATAGTATAAAGAAAAAAAAGACACCACAGGTATACAATGTAGATGGATGGATAGTATACTTTATGTATGACGACGAGTGACGACACAGAGGTAGGTACAGCAGTGGCCTACCGTACTGCTATATACAGTATAATGGACCTGGTGGACACTGTCAGCAGACTGCGTTTATAGTATAAAGAAAAAAAGACACCACAGGTATACAATGTAGATGGATGGATATACTACTAGTATACTTTATGTATGACGACGAGTGACGACACAGAGGTAGGTACAGCAGTGGCCTACCGTACTGCTATATACAGTATAATGGACCTGGTGGACACTGTCAGCAGACTGCGTTTATAGTATAAAAAAAAAAAGACACCACAGGTATACAATGTAGATGGATGGATATACTAGTATACTTTATGTATGACGACGAGTGACCACACAGAGGTAGGTACAGCAGTGGCCTACCGTACTGCTATATACAGTATAATGGGCCTGGTGGACACTGTCAGCAGACTGCGTTTATAGTATAAAGAAAAAAAGACACCACAGGTATACAATGTAGATGGATGGATATACTACTAGTATACTTTATGTATGACGACGAGTGACGACACAGAGGTAGGTACAGCAGTGGCCTACCGTACTGCTATATACAGTATAATGGACCTGGTGGACACTGTCAGCAGACTGCGTTTATAGTATAAAGAAAAAAAGACACCACAGGTATACAATGTAGATGGATGGATACTAGTATACTTTATGTATGACGACGAGTGACGACACAGAGGTAGGTACAGCAGTGGCCTAACGTACTGCTATATACAGTATAATGGGCCTGGTGGACACTGTCAGCAGACTGCGTTTATAGTATAAAGAAAAAAAGACACCACAGGTATACAATGTAGATGGATGGATATACTACTAGTATACTTTATGTATGACGACGAGTGACGACACAGAGGTAGGTACAGCAGTGGCCTACCGTACTGCTATATACAGTATAATGGACCTGGTGGACACTGTCAGCAGACTGCGTTTATAGTATAAAAAAAAAAGACACCACAGGTATACAATGTAGATGGATGGATATACTAGTATACTTTATGTATGACGACGAGTAACGACACAGAGGTAGGTACAGCAGTGGCCTACCGTACTGCTATATACAGTATAATGGACCTGGTGGACACTGTCAGCAGACTGTGTTTATAGTATAAAGAAAAAAAGACACCACAGGAGTGTTTTTCAGGCAGACAAACGTATACTGGTGGTCACTGTCAGCAAAACTCTGCACTGTATTCCTGCTATAGCTGCTCCCCAGTTTCCCCCACAATTAAGCAGTGTGAGCACTCAGCACAGTCAGATATATCATGCAGCATACTAAGGCTGAGCACAGATATGGTATGGAGCGTTTTTTTCAGGCAGAGAGCGGATAAAAAAAAACTAGCAAAACTCTGCACTGTACTCCTCCTAACAGCTGCTCCCCAATCCTCCCCACAATAAGCTAAGCAGTAGCAATCAATCAGATCAACTAACTCTAAGGCTCTACAACTAAACGGAGAGGACGCCAGCCACGTCCTCTCCCTATCAATCTCAATGCACGTGTGAAAATGGCGGCGACGCGCGGCTGCTTATATAGAATCCGAATCTCGCGAGAATCCGACAGCGGGATGATGACGTTCGGGCGCGCTCGGGTTAGCCGAGCAAGGCGGGAAGGTTCGAACCTGCCTCTGACCCGTGTAAAAAGGCTGAAGTTCGGGGGGGTTCGGTTTCCGAGAAACCGAACACGCTCATCACTAATCTTTATTATTTGTTTATAGGCGCCTTTAATACCCCTTTCAGACATGCAGCTAAGTCTCGGGTTTATGCATCTGAACGTGCATCAAACCGTGATATCTCTATGTGCGAAAGGACACAACCTGAGAGTAAGTCCGGGGTCCCCGACCCTGCTCCTAACCAGGGTCACGGTGCAGAGACCCGGGAATTTGACAGCTGCCAGACCCGGCAAACTCCTGGGTCACATGTCTGAAAAGGGTATAAGAGATAATTACAAAAACAAAAAGAAATCCCTATATGACAGACATCTTGTCACAACAGATATTTATCACCAAGTTTAACAAAAGAGCCATATTCTGTAAAAAAAAATGGTATACTTTAAGATGTGAGAGGAGACTACCTATAGAAAGCTTATGGAGTAGTTTGTAAGAAAGTACATTGAATAACTTTTAGACATCTATCAGATGGGAACCCCTTCAGCACATTTCTACAAAGATTTCATGACTCAAATGCTGTTTCAAGTGCAAACAGGACATATGTCCCAAAGCATTTAATTCCAATGTCTTAAACTGCAACACTAAAATACCAATTTAGTTTAATTAACTTTAGAGCCAATATTTTTACCTTAAGTCAAAGTGAATTACTCTTTACCTTGATATGATACTTGCAATATTTTAAATATTGAAAAACAGATGTAATTAGAAAACGTGAGCGATAGTGGAGGACGTCCATATGCAGTGATAAAAGTATGCATTATTACACTAGGTTTTAAGGGAAGATTGAATTAAGGGTGTAATTCTGAGTTGATCACAGCAGGATCTTTGTTAGCAGTTGGGCAAAACCATGTGCACTGTAGGGGAGGCAGATATAACATGTGCAGAGAGAGATAGATTTGGGTGTGGTGTGTTCAATCTGCAATCTAAATTGCAGTGTAAAAATAAAGCAGCCAGTATTTACCCTGCACAGAAACAAAATATCCCACCCAAATCTAACTCTCTCTGCACATGTTATATCTGCCTCCCCTGCAGTGCACATGGTTTTGCCCAACTGCTAACAAAAATCCTGCTGCGATCAACTCAGAATTACCCCCACAGCGCGAGTTTCTGCAATGTGAAGCTGAACACATTGCAGGTAATTAATGGAAGGAAAACCTTGCTCCTTTTCTATAGAATTCAAAAATATACAAGCGAGGTGCCCCTGCCAGATAACCTATGTCATAGCAGTGCTCAAGGTTCAGAACTAATCTTGCAACCAAGTCTACTCCTTAGAATTTGGATACATGGGTTATCTAAGCTTTCTCAAAAGTTGGTGATCACCACTCAAATCGGCCAATGATCCTTTACTGGGAAACTCAATGAATCTCCTATACCACAGGTTCTCAAACTCGGTCCTCAGGACCCCACACAGTGCATGTTTTGCAGGTCTCCTCACAGAATCGCAAGTGAAATAATTATTTCCACCTGTGGACCTTTTACAATGTGTCAGTGAGTAATTAATACTCCTGTGCACCTGCAGGGTTACCTGCAAAACATGCACTGTGTGGGGTCCTGAGGATCGAGTTTGAGAACCACTGTCCTATACAATAGCCCAGACTCTGTGCCTGTGTGTATAACACTTGGCATGGCTAGGAGCTCTCATTGGGTTAGCAGCAGGTCTATCACAGCCAGTCCACAGCTGATTGGGCGAGAAATGCCCTCCCACACAGGTTATATCCAATGGGAGGCTCTGCCCTTTGGCTAATGTGTGTTCCCAGAGCAGGGCTAACGATGGGGCTGAAGGAGCTGCAGCTCCAGGTCCACACCTCAAAATAGGCCCACTGCATCTGCAGCAACATACTTTTCAACAATGTACACATAAAAATTGATACAAATGCGAGAAGGGGGTGTGGCCACGTCCCTTTTCCTATACTGTCAATGGAAGTTTGGAGAGCCAAAAATCCATACAGACCATAAAAAAAGGGACTGCCCTGCCAAAAAGGTACAGTTGGAGGGTATGCCACTGCATCAAGTCTCTGCGCTGTAGATAGGGGAAAAAGATTACTTTACTGCTGCGTCCTATGTCCTGCTGCCAATCCGCCTGCCCCCTCCGGCATCAACAATCCCCACTCCTTAGCCGCGGCGCAGGTGGAACAAAAGCTGCTGTGCCACCGGCATAGTTGTGTATGGAAAACGGTGCAGCGGAAGACTTTCATAGCCCTCCCTGCGCCGCATACTCTCTCAGCCCCGAAGCCTCCTCTGCGCGTGATGTCACAGAAGTGCCTCCCCGACACAGCCGCACCCATATCCCCAGAGGCCCTGACTCCGCAACACAGCACCTGGTCTGCCAGCTTGGAAGCCCCAAGATGGCTAATGTAATGGATAGAGTGGGTGATATCGCGGAGAGTAATGTCTGGACGCTGAATCAATGTAAAAGGTTACAGTGCTGTGCAATGCAGTGGGTGTGCAGTGTTACTGACACTGCACAGCACTCTCACCTTTTACACTGATTCAGCAAGTCAGTCAGTCCTGCCAGCCAGTCACTATTGTTAGTGCCGGTGTCCCAACGCGCCACATTACAGGGAAGTAGACGCACTAAATAAACTACAGCTCCCAACAGCCCTTAGAGCTGAAGCATTTCTGGCGCTAAAGGCTGCTGGGAGCTGTAGTTTATCGAGTGCATCTTCTTCCCTGTAATACGACGCATTGGGACACCGGCACTAACAATAGTGACTGGCTGCTTTGCGAGTCTCCATAAGAGCCATGCCAAAGGGAGGACAGCAGCTTAGCTGCTTCCAGGAGGAGAAGCAGGAGAAGCATTACCCACCCCTCCCCTACTTGCAGTACCTCCGGGCCCCATCTGCGGCACCCCCACCACCACCCATGGCAAACCGGTACCCGCCCCACCCCCGGCACCATCGCACCCACCCCTCCCCCACCCACGGTGGCACCTGAACCCCCCCCCGCAGCACCCCCGTAACCGCCCCTCCCCCACACGCATCTCCACCAACAACAGCACCTACTAGGTGATTCATCAGGCCCTGCGTGCGCTGTTCACGCCGTTGCAAGGGGCTACATTCACTTAACCATTGCACGCCCTTTATCCGTGCAGTATTTAACCACCCACACAATTATGATTGGAGGTAATACTCCATATAATAAAAATATTGGTGGTCATTCCGAGTTGTTCGCTCTGTATTTTTTTCTCGCAACGGAGCGATAAGTCGCTAATGCGCATGCGCAATGTCCGCACTGCGACTGCACCAAGTAAATTTGCTATGCAGTTAGGTATTTTACTCACGGCATTACGAGGTTTTTTCTTCGTTCTGGTGATCGGAGTGTGATTGACAGGAAGTGGGTGTTTCTGGGCGGAAACAGGCCGTTTTATGGGTGTGTGCGAAAAAACGCTACAGTTTCTGGGAAAAACGCGGGAGTGGCTGGAGAAACGGAGGAGTGTCTGGACGAACACTGGGTGTGTTTGTGACGTCAAACCAGGAACGACAAGCACTGAACTGATCGCAGATGCCGAGTAAGTGTGGAGCTACTCAGAAACTGCTAAGAAGTGTCTATTCGCAATTTTGAGAATCTTTTGTTCGCAATTTTACTATGCTAAGATTCACTCCCAGTAGGCGGCGGCTTAGCGTGTGCAAAGCTGCTAAAAGCAGCTTGCGAGCGAACAACTCGGAATGACCACCATTGCACGCCACAAGGGCATGCAAGGGTTAAGGGGTGTAGCCCCTTACGACGGTGTGAAGAGCGCTCATAGGGCGCGATGAATCACCTAGTATACTATACAAGATAAAGAAAAGTGCAGTCCATTGGTAATTAAAACACCTGAGGGTAGATGGTAGGGGTGCCAATACTGAAATGAAGGAGCCTGATCATCAAGTGTACTATATATACACAAATGTAGAGGCAACGGGGGGTTGCCTCTACATTTGTGTATATATAGTACACTTGATGATCAGGCTCCTTCATTTCAGTATTGGCTCCCCTACCATCTACCCTCGGGTGTTTTAATTACCATAGGTTCCTACATTGCTGACTACATATTAAAATGTGCCCTATTTTAAAAGGTATAGGTGTGTACACACTGTGCGATATATACTTAACTTTCCTTATGATTTTGACTATATAGTAAAAATCGAAAGGAAAGTTAGTGCATATTGCACCGAGTGTACACAGCTTGCGATGCCGATGCGCGGTCCCACATCACAAGCAAAAAAATACTGTGCAGGCAAGTCAATTTTGACTATCTCGTATAAAAGATAGTCAAAATTGACACTTAGCCAAACTCGGACAAAGCCAGTATCACAAGCACAGTTATTATATGCTTGCGATACCGACCTAGTCCCTATCGCACAGTAAGAATCAGGCTTAGCCCGAATCTCACCATGTGTATGCTCCTTTAGACCTGGATAAATTTCTATAATGTATTATGCTGGGCATACAATTATATAATTATACAATTATCTGGCCGGTCCGCCCGACATCAGCGTATCTGCCAGATAATTGCAGCATGTATGTGGCCGACCGACCCGAAAATATCGATCGGTTGGGCATGCTGGATCGCCCAGCACATCCTTAAAATGCGATATCTTGAAGTGTCTGGTCAGCCGCATCATGCCGTGTATGCCCTACCACGGCCGACCAACAGACATTTCCCCTGTTCCTTCTCATGGGAAAGAATGGGAAATGACTCTTCCCTGGGGGTGGAGTGCCGATATTACGTATCATACACTGCGAGATATCTCTCAGTATATGTCCCGTATATTGGCAGTGTCAGATAAAATGCCTGTCGGTCTGACAGGCATTTTACCTAAACGTGTATGGCCGACATTGGTATTAGTGATGTTAGGGACCCATCTAATAAAGAGTTTATCAAAATTATTTTGACTATCAGTATTCATGGTATATAGAGTGTGCATCAGCATTTTTTCATTATCTTGTATAGTACTAGAACCCCCTCCCCTTTTCCAAACATACTGAATGGTATATTGTCACAACTGCATATTTTCAACGTATTTTGCTGAAGGGTTTAATTTTGTAATAATTTTTAAAGGGAAAACCGGGCTAGTTGAGAACAGCATTGCAAGATGTAACTGACTGTACTGGGGTAAGTAGCGTTGACAGCGGAGGCTCCTTATTGGACGTAAAGGGACATGTGTAGGTTGGGAGAGTGAGCTGTTATTATGGTTCTGGCTGCCACACGTTCATTGTACTTTGAGGGACATACCCGATTGCTGCTGTTTTCGCACAGCAATCGGGTAATACCAGTAGATAAACGGCGGTCACCAGCGATGAAGCGGGAGCGAGCATCAGCGCTCATCGCTTGCTCATACACACTGGGCGGCTTTGAGCTGAAAGCAGCTCAACACACCAAAAGTGAGCTGCTTTCAGCTCAAAATCGCCCAGTGTGTGTATGGGCCTTTACTGTGAGAAAGTTTAGTAAGTTACTAATTAGGTCACACGAGGCTGAAGTTAGCTTCTTCTTCACACAGAACTTTTATAATCTTGTAATAGTAACATATCTGATAGCTCTCGCCGGAGACACTGTGTTACAGTGTGTGGTGGGCTGCACGGATGAGCTGGGCGGTGTGCAGGGAGAGCAGCATTAGCCAGTTACAACTAGAGATGAGCGGGTTCGGTTCCTTGGAAACCGAACCCCCCCGAACTTCACCCATTTTACATGGGTCAGAGGCATACTTGGATTCTCCCGTATGGCTTGGTTAATCCGAGCGCGCCCGAACGTCATCATCCCGCTGTCAGATTCTCGCGAGATTCGGATTCTATATAACGAGCCGCGCGACGACGCCATTTTTCACTCGTGCATTGGAAATGATAGTGAGAGGACGTGGCTGGCGTCCTCTCACTTTGTTTCAGGGGGCTGCATATCTTTATTCTGGGGACCAGCAGTATTATCGGAGGAGTACAGTGCAGAGTTTGGCTGACCAGTGACCACCAGTATTATACGTTCTCTGCCTGAAAAACGCTCCATATCTGTGCTCAGTGTGCTGCATATATCTGTGCTCACACTGCTTTATTGTGGGGACTGGGGACCAGTAGTATTATATAGGAGGAGTACAGTGCAGAGTTTTGCTGACCAGTGACCACCAGTATTATACGTTGTCTGTCTGAAAAACGCTCCATATCTGTGCTCAGTGTGCTGCATATATCTGTGCTCACACTGCTTTATTGTGGGGACTGGGGACCAGCAGTATTATATAGGAGGAGTACAGTGCAGAGTTTTGCTGACCAGTGACCACCAGTATATGTTGTCTGCCTGAAAAACGCTCCATATCTGTGCTCAGTGTGCTGCATATATCTGTGCTCACACTGCTTTATTGTGGGTACTGGGGACCAGCAGTATTATATAGTAGGAGTACAGTGCAGAGTTTTGTTGACCAGTGACCACCAGTATTATACGTTCTCTGCCTGAAAAACGCTCCATATCTGTGCTGCATTGTAGTATATAGTAGGAGTACAGTGCATAATTTTGCTGACCACCAGTATATTATATATAGCAGTACGGTACAGTAGGCCTGCTCTACCTACCTCTGTGTTGTCAAGTATACTATCCATCCATACCTGTGGTGCATTTCAGTTTTGCACAGTTTGCTGACCACCAGTATATAATATATAGCAGTACGGTACAGTAGGCCACTGCTCTACCTACTTCTGTGTCATCGAGTATACTATCCATCCATACCTGTGGTGTATTTCAGTTTTGCACAGTTTGCTGACCATCAGTATATAATATATAGCAGTACGGTACAGTAGGCCACTGCTCTACCTACCTCTGAGTCATCAAGTATACTATCCATACATACCTGTGGTGCATTTCAGTTGTGCGCAGTATATATAGTAGTAGGCCATTGCTAATGATACTGGCATATAATTCCACGCATTAAAAAATGGAGAACAAAAATGTGGAGGGTAAAATAGGGAAAGATCAAGATCCACTTCCACCTCCTGCTGAAGCTGCTGCTACTAGTCATGGCCGAGACGATGAAATGCCATCAACGTCGTCTGCCAAGGCCGATGCCCAATGTCATAGTAGAGAGCATGTAAAATCCAAAAAAAACAAAAGTTCAGTAAAATGACCTAAAAATCAAAATGAAAAGCGTCTGAGGAGAAGCGTAAACTTGCCAATATGCCATTTACGACACGGAGTGGCAAGGAACGGCTGAGGCCCTGGCCTATGTTCATGGCTAGTGGTTCAGCTTCACATGAGGATGGAAGCACTCATCCTCTCGCTAGAAAAATTAAAAGACTTAAGCTGGCAAAAGCACAGCAAAGAACTGTGCGTTCTTCTAAATCACAAATCCCCAAGGAGAGTCCAATTGTGTCGGCTGCGATGCCTGACCTTCCCAACACTGGTGTTAGGCGCCGCGGTCCGGGTTCCCTTCGCGGCCCGGCGCCTAGCAACTAGGGACGCCGAGCGTGCTGAGCCGCTGGGTCCCTAGCAACGCTAGGACGCCGTGCGCGCTAGGATGCCGGGCGCGCCGAGCCGCCAGGACCCTAGCAACGGGGATGCCATGGGCGGACCGCGTTCCCCGTTGCAGGGTCAATCTAGTTAAATTAATACACATGTTTCCTGGTCGTGCAGCAAGGCAGCTGCACGACATTTATGTTAATTAGGCTCTGGAACTCTGATTGGAGGAGTCAGGGTTTTAAGCCTTCCCAGTGCCTCACACAGACGCCGGTTATAGCTTCCTGCATGCTGCTTTGGTTTGCTGAACGTCTGTTCCAGTTCTGTTGTGTCCGGTCATTCCTGTCCTGAGAGTTTCCGAATCTCGGTGTTTGTCATCCCATCCCTAGGAGTCTTCTGGTCCTCATTTACCAACAACAGTCGCCAGAAGATCTCGTGTGGTTTTCGTGAGTGGCGGCACTGCCGCGTGCTGCGGCCTAGGCTGCTTTATTTTGTATTCTGTTTTGGAGCATTTGCGGAGGTTTCCGCTTCCACAGTCCTCTCCGGAACTCGGCGGTGCCGGGTAGGAGAGTGGACAAGTGGGTATTTTGGTTGTCCTTTTCCCTGGCGGTTTTCCGCACATACTCTAGTTTTAGGCTAGTTGGTAGCCCCTGGCTTTGTTGTCTAGTTAGAGGGCCCCTTGTTATCACCCTGTCTCGGATTTCTCTTTGTCTCCCATTAAGACCTGAGGGGGCATCGGAGTTGGGCAGACGTAATCCGCCCTTCAAACGCGGCTGCCATGGGCTCAAGCAACCATAGTCTCGCAAGAGAATACTGACAGCACGGGCGAGACAACGGAGATAGGACGCCAGGAGCTATTCCCGTTCCCACTCTTATTCTCAGCATTACGTTCCAGTACTCGGGTCCTTGCTATAAGATCTCCCCAGACCAGAGTATTGGAATCATAATCGCAGGAAGATCTTTTGCGAGCCTCCCCGAGGGTAGTCCCAGAACCAAAGATGCATTTACCCGACCGTTTTTCCGGTGACAGAAAGGATTTTTTTAATTTTAAAGAAGCTTGTAAACTATATTTTCGTTTAAGACCTGCATCTTCTGGTACTGAATCCCAGCGGGTGGGGATTATTATTTCATTACTCCAGGGGGATCCTCAGACCTGGGCGTTTGGTTTAAAAGCTGAGGATCCTGCATTGCTATCTGTAGACGCCTTTTTTAAGTCCTTAGGGCTCTTGTATGATGACCCAGATAGAGAGGCGTCAGCTGAGAGTCATCTGCACGCTCTCAAACAAGGTAGAAATCCAGCGGAGGTTTATTGTACCGAGTTTCGCCGTTGGTCGAACGACTGTGGCTAAAATGACCCGGCCCTGCGCAGTCAGTTTCGCCTCGGTTTATCTGATTTCATTAAAGACAGTCTCCTCCAGTACCCCGCTCCTGAGACACTCGATAAACTAATGGAGCTTGCTATAAAAATTGATCGTCGTCTCCGAGAGCGGAGGGCTGAAAGAGGAACAACTGTAAGACCTAGTCCTTGTGTTTATACCTTCCCAGAAGACGTCGAGGAGCCCATGCAGATGGGTCTCTCCCGGCTGTCTCCTGAGGAAAGAACCAGAAGACAAAATTCCGGTCTTTGTTTATACTGTGGTGGTAAGGAACATTTTGCTCGTAACTGCCCGAACAAGTCGGGAAACGCTCTGACCAGGTGAATTGTGAGGGGGTTCACTTAGGTCTGCAGCTTATCTCCTCAAACAACTCTCTATTAGTCCCTGTTAAAGTTTCCTTTGACAGCCTTAGTTCATTGGTGTCGGCCTTTATCGACAGTGGAGCTGCAGGAAACTTTATGGATTTAACTTGGGCTAAGTCCTTAGGTATTCCACATTTACCGTTGGATAGATGTATCACCATGCACGGCTTAGATGGGGGTCCACTTTCCAACGGGGTAATTACTCACCGTACACCTCCAGTAATACTTACAGTAGGAGCCTTACATTCTGAAAATATTGAATTCTACCTTACACATTGCCCGGCAGTTCCTGTAGTTTTGGGTCACCCTTGGCTTGCCTTTCATAATCCCACCATTGATTGGCGGTCCGGGGAGATTTCCCAATGGGGTTCTTTTTGTGCTAAAGAATGTATTTCTTATCCAGTCAGGGTTGCAGCAGTCGTCCCAGAGCTCATTCCTGTGGAATACCAGGATTTTGCTGATGTGTTCTCCAAAGGCAATGCAGACATTCTGCCTCCCCATCGGTCCTATGATTGTGCAATTGAACTTGTTCCAGGTGCCACTTTGCCTAAGGGGAGATTATATGCCTTGTCCGGGACAGAAACCACGGCCATGAATAATTATATTCAGGAAAGCCTAAAGAAGGGATTTATTAGACCATCAAAATCTCCCTTAAGTGCTGTTTTTTTCTTTGTGGAGAAAAAGATGGCTCGCTTAGACCATGCATTGATTTTAGGGCACTGAATAAGATCTCTGTTAAAAACACCTATCCTTTGCCGTTAATTTCTGTACTCTTTGATCAGTTACGTTCCGCCGTGATTTTCTCTAAAATTGACCATAGGGGAGCTTACAACCTCATCCGAATTAAATCTGGGGATGAGTGGAAGACGGCTTTCAGCACTCAGTCAGGTCACTATGAATATCTCGTGATGCCGTTCGGCCTGTCAAATGCTCCGGCGGTTTTTCAAGACCTCATTAACGATGTTCTCCGTGACTTCCTTGGGAAATTCGTGGTCGTTTATTTAGACGACATCTTGATATATTCTGAGTCGATGGAACAACATGTTACCCAGGTGCGTCTGGTTCTTCAAAAGTTACGTGAGAATCATTTATATGCCAAGCTGGAGAAGTGTGATTTTCACATCACAGAGGTATCTTTTTTAGGGTACATAATTTCTCCCCAGGGATTTTCCATGGAACCGAAGAAGCTCCATGCCATTTTTAATTGGGCGCAACCCACTAATTTAAAAGCAATTCAGCGCTTTTTAGGGTTTGCGAATTATTATAGGCGGTTCATTCATACTTTTTCTGACCTGGTCGCTCCCATAGTAGCACTGACTAAAAAAGGAGCGGATCCCTCCAATTGGTCGCATGAAGCTGAGTTGTCTTTCCGGGCCTTGAAACAAGCCTTTGTCTCGGCTCCTGTCCTCAGACATCCTAATCCGGAACTGCCCTTTATTGTGGAGGTTGATGCCTCAGAGGTTGGAGTGGGGGCTGTCCTTTCTCAGGAGGATCCGGAGTCTCTGGAGTTACATCCTTGTGCCTTCATGTCCAGGAAATTCTCCTCCGCTGAATCCAACTATGACGTTGGTAATCGGGAATTACTGGCAGTAAAATGGGCTTTCGAGGAGTGGAGGCATTGGCTGGAGGGAGCTAGACATACTATTTCAGTTTTTACTGACCATAAAAACCTGCAGTATATTGAATCAGCTAAACGGCTTAATGCTCGGCAGGCACGTTGGGCATTATTTTTTACTCGTTTCAGGTTTATAATCACCTTCAGGCCTGGTTCCAAGAATACGAAAGCTGATGCCCTCTCACGTAGCTTTCTTCCGGTTCACAATAGCAATCCTGTTGTTACCCCCATAGTTCCATCTTCGGTCATCCGGGCAGGCCTCACACAGGATTTATTTACTCAGTTAAACCAGCTTCAACACCAAGCTCCTAGACTTACTCCTGCTGGTCGTCTTTATGTCCCTGAATTTTTGAGAGGCACTGTTTTAGCTGAGTTTCATGACAACAAAGTCTCAGGGCATCCGGGTATCACTAAGACCTTGGAGTTAGTCTCTCGCTCTGTGTGGTGGCCTAGTCTTTCTAAAGACGTTAAGGAATTCGTCCATTCCTGTCAGGTTTGTGCACAGCATTAGGTTCCTCATTCGTTGCCTATCGGGCAACTCATGCCTTTAACTGTTCCTCTCAGGCCATGGTCTCATATTTCCATGGATTTCGTGGTTGACCTATCCCTTTCAGCCCGATTCCGAGTCATTTGGGTGGTGGTGGACCGTTTTAGTAAAATGGCTCATTTTATTGCTCTTCCCCGATTGCCTTCTGCTCAAGGGTTGGCAGTTTTGTTCCTCCGCCATGTGTTCAGACTTCATGGTTTGCCCACTGATATCGTTTCTGATCGGGGTCCACAATTCATCGTACGATTCTGGAAACGTTTTTGTGCCTCATTGAAGATGAAACTGTCTTTAACATCTGGTTACCACCCACAGTCTAACGGGCAAACCGAACGAGTCAACCAGTCACTAAAACAGTATTTACGTTTGTATTCGGCCAAACTCCAGAGTGATTGGTCCGAGTTTCTCCCTTTGGCTGAATTTTCTTATAATAACTCTTGTCATTCCTCCACCAAAGAGTCTCCATTCTTTTCAGTTTTTGGTTTTCACCCTAGAGCCAATTCTTTTTTTCATCATTCTCCAGTCTCCTCGTTGACCTTAACCTCCCATCTGTCACGATCCGGGTACTGAGACACCATTTTCCCTTCTGGATGCACGTCCTCCATGTGTTTCTGCTGTCATTCCTGTCCCTGTGGCCGCTGTGCGCGTCTGGGTGCATGAAGTTCTGCTGTTGCGGCCTCCGCCGCCATTGCTACATGGTTAGAGTACTTTAATCCTCTTCTGTGTGTGTTCATGGGCGCAGCCATGTTGGACTCCAATCACATGACATTGTTTCTCCTATCCGCTGTACAGACAGTGCTGGAGCCTAATTGCCCACCAATCCCTGCTAGGCTGTGGGTATATATGTCCTGTATCCACACCCAGCAAATCGTCAGTGCTTCATTTGTCTCCAGTGGTTCCTGTGTGCAGTCTTCTACAGATTCTCCAGTGAACTCTCCTGCATTCAAGCCTGACTCCTCTGTGTTACACTCTGTGGTGTAACACGACACCTCTGTGATTAACCCTCTACTACATCACCTTACTCACCTGTGTCTGTATTCCGGCTTTCCAGCAGCCACTCTTCAACAACTACAGTTTTCCAGCGAACCCTAGCTTCATTCACAGTTTACAGAACTTTTCTCTACATTCCAGGTTACTGGTATTAACCAGTTGCACACCTAAATTTCCACTTGTGACTTTCTATTGGTTTTGCACGTTTTATGACTTTTCATTTAATAAAATCACTGAAAGATATTTCCAGTTGTCGTGGTCACGCCTTCGGGCATCCTTGCTACTGTCTTTACGCATGTCCAGGAGTCCCATCGCTCCTCCAACATTCAGGTACCCATCAACCCCTACAACTGAGGCTCCCAGTCACGGTCATCAGCCCTCAGTTGTGACAGTAAGCACTGACCAAATGGATCCAGCCGGAGATCAGGCCCAAGCGAATGGGCTGATACAAGAATTGGCAATCCGCCTTGAACGTCAGGAGGCGGCTCAAGGTCATGTTGTTCGCTGTCTCCAGGATCTCTCCTCCCGGCTGGATGAAATTCAAGCGGCCCTCCGTGGATTAGGGGTGTCCAGTGTGTCGACTCCAGCGCCTCCGGTGGTGTCCCCACCCACCATACCTGTTCCTGCTCCCTATCTTCACTTGCCGACTCCTGCTAAATATGATGGATCCCCTAAAGCCTGCAGGGGTTTCCTAAACCAGTGCGAGATCCAATTTGAATTGCAACCAAGCAGTTTCCCTGCTGACCGCATTAAGGTGGCATACCTTATTTCTCTACTCACTGGTGCCGCTCTAGACTGGGCCTCACCTATATGGGAAAGGTCTGATGCTCTGTTGTTATCCTATGCTAACTTCGTGGCAACGTTCAGACGAATTTTTGATGAGCCAGGTCGAGTGACATCAGCTTCTTCAGAGATCCTTCGACTGCGTCAGGGGACGCGAACTGTTGGTCAGTATTTGGTGCAATTCCAGACCTTGGCATCTGAAGTCTCCTGGAATGATGACGCTCTTTATGCAGCCTTCTGGGGAGGGCTATCCGAGCGTATCAAAGATGAGCTC
This sequence comes from Pseudophryne corroboree, assembly GCF_028390025.1. Taxonomy (NCBI): domain Eukaryota; kingdom Metazoa; phylum Chordata; class Amphibia; order Anura; family Myobatrachidae; genus Pseudophryne; species Pseudophryne corroboree. The sequence continues at coordinate 202,563,689 of NC_086451.1, forward strand.
GCTGCTAGAGACTTGCCTTTAACTTTAAACGAGCTCATTTCCCTCTGCACTAAGGTCGATTTACGGTTCCGTGAAAGGGCTGTTGAACGAGGAAGATCCACATTTCCCAGGATTCCTACTGTTTCCATTCCTCGTCAGCCATCTCCGTCTAGGGAGGAACCTATGCAGATAGGTCGCTCTCTTTTATCTCAGGCAGAGCGTAGTAGACGTCTTGCTGAGCGTCTCTGTTTGTATTGTGCCGAATCTTCTCATGTTATCAAGTCCTGTCCCAAGCGTCCGGGACAACCTCAAGTCCTAGCCCACCAAGGAGAAGACCAGCTAGGAGTGACGAATTTCTCTCCATTTCCAAGTAACTGCAATCTCTCCGTTTCTCTGCAGGTGGCTCTGCGTACTAAGAATCTCACTGCCTTATTGGATTCTGGAGCAGCCGGAAACTTTATTACAGAGAGTTTCGTTAAGCAGTGGTCTCTACCCACTGAGAGACTGTCATCACCGATATCTCTAACTGCCGTGGACGGCAGTAGGATTCCTGATGCGGTGATTACCTCCAAGACCCTACCTATCCGTCTGAAGGTAGGGGATCAGCATACAGAGTTGATTTCTTTCCAGGTTATCCCCAGGGCCACCCATCCTGTGGTCCTAGGCCTTCCATGGCAACGTCTGCATAATCCTCAAGTTGATTGGAAGTCGACCCGTATCCTGGCATGGGGTCCTTCCTGCTCTGAGACCTGTCTCCAAAAAGAGCTTCCAGTTCATCTATCCTCCTACAAGTCTTCTGATGTCCTGTCTCCTCCGTGCCAAGACTCCAAACTACAGTTTTGTCCAGGGTCACCGAATCACAAGGCTGATGCCCTTTCCCGCTCCCGGGAGCAAGAAAATGAGTCTGAGTCTACTGTCAAGCATTATATTGTTGATCCAGTGGTGTTCTCCGCAGTGAGGATGGACTCTATGCCCCCGCCAGGGAAAAATTTTGTGAAGCCGGCTTTCAGGAGGGAGCTCTTGCATCGGGCACATTCCTCTCGCTTTGCCGGACACGCGGGCATACGCAAGACCTTAAAATTCGTCTCCAGGTCAAATTGGTGGCCGACCCTAAAGAAGGACATTGCTGAATTTGTGGCCTCCTGCCCGAAATGTGCCCAGCACCAAGTATCCCGCCAGTTACCCACTAGGCAACTGGTTTCCTTGTCTGATCCTCATCGTCCGTGGGCTCATCCCTCGATGGATTCTGTCATGGATTCCCCACTTCCAAGTTGGCACAAGTCTTCATCCAGAAGTTCCATTCCAGATGGCCAGGTAAACTTAAGAAGTGTCCTGGGGCCACTCCTAAAAGGGGGGGTACTGTCACGATCCGGGTACTGAGACACCATTTTCCCTTCTGGATGCACGTCCTCCATGTGTTTCTGCTGTCATTCCTGTCCCTGTGGCCGCTGTGCGCGTCTGGGTGCGTGAAGTTCTGCTGTTGCGGCCTCCGCCGCCATTGCTACATGGTTAGAGTACTTTAATCCTCTTCTGTGTGTGTTCATGGGCGCAGCCATGTTGGACTCCAATCACATGACATTGTTTCTCCTATCCGCTGTACAGACAGTGCTGGAGCCTAATTGCCCACCAATCCCTGCTAGGCTGTGGGTATATATATCCTGTATCCACACCCAGCAAATCGTCAGTGCTTCATTTGTCTCCAGTGGTTCCTGTGTGCAGTCTTCTACAGATTCTCCAGTGAACTCTCCTGCATTCAAGCCTGACTCCTCTGTGTTACACTCTGTGGTGTAACACGACACCTCTGTGATTAACCCTCTACTACATCACCTTACTCACCTATGTCTGTATTCCGGCTTTCCAGCAGCCACTCTTCAATAACTACAGTTTTCCAGCGAACCCTAGCTTCATTCACAGTTTACAGAACTTTTCTCTACATTCCAGGTTACTGGTATTAACCAGTTGCACACCTAAATTTCTACTTGTGACTTTCTATTGGTTTTGCACGTTTTATCACTTTTCATTTAATAAAATCACTGAAAGATATTTCCAGTTGTCGTGGTCACGCCTTCGGGCATCCTTGCTACTGTCTTTACGCATGTCCAGGAGTCCCATCGCTCCTCCAACATTCAGGTACCCATCAACCCCTACAACTGAGGCTCCCAGTCACGGTCATCAGCCCTCAGTTGTGACACCATCTCAGAGCAATTTGGAGAAAAGTGCACTTTGCTCTCAGAAAAGCGGCCTTCCGAGAAAATAAATTTTCTGATAGGCTCCGACGTCCTTGCACTTTTAAGGTGGGAGATAAGGTGTGGTTGTCAACTCGCAACATCAAGTTTCGACAATCCTCGACTAGACTGGGACCCAAATTTATTGGACCGTTTCTTATCATTAAGAAGGTCAACCCAGTTGCCTTTCGGCTACGTTTACCTAGATCTCTCAGAATTGGAAATACCTTTCACTGTTCCCTGTTGAAACAATATGTTTCTTCCAGTAGATTTCCTCGGAAGACCTCTCAGGGTTGATCTCCGGTGGATGTACAGGGACAACAGGAGTTCTTGGTGGAGAAGGTTCTTGATTCTAAAATGTCCCGGGGCCGGCTTTATTTTTTGGTCCACTGGAAAGGCTATGGTCCGGAGGAAAGGTCTTGGGTTCTGGATAAGGATCTTCATGCCCCTAAACTCAAGAGATCATTTTTTCTGGAATTTCCTCAGAAACCTGGCTTTAGGGGTTCACTGACCCCTCCTCAAGGGGGGGGGGTACTGTTAGGCGCCGCGGTCCGGGTTCCCTTCGCGGCGCGGCGCCTAGCAACTAGGGACGCCGAGCGTGCTGAGCTGCCGGGTCCCTAGCAACGCTAGGACGCCGTGCGCGCTGAGCCGCCGGCTCCCTAGCAACGCTAGGACGCCGGGCACGCCGAGCCACCAGGACCCTAGCAACGGGGACGCCACGGGTGGACCGCGTTCCCCGATGCAGGGTCAATCTAGTTAAATTGTTCACATGTTTGCTGGTCGTGCAGCAAGGCAGCTGCACGACATTTATGTTAATTAGGCTCTGGAACTCTGATTGGAGGAGTCAGGGTTTTAAGCCTTCCCAGTGCCTCACACAGACGCCGGTTATAGCTTCCTGCATGCTGCTTTGGTTTGCTGAACGTCTTTTCCAGTTCTGCTGTGTCCGGTCATTCCTGTCCACAGAGTTTCCGAATCTCGGTGTTTGTCATCCCATCCCTAGGAGTCTTCTGGTCCTCATTTACCAACAACAGTCGCCAGAAGATCTCGTGTGGTTTTCGTGAGTGGCGGCACTGCCGCGTGCTGCGGCCTAGGCTGCTTTATTTTGTATTCTGTTTTGGAGCATTTGCGGAGGTTTCCGCTTCCACAGTCCTCTCCGGAACTCGGCGGTGCCGGGTAGGAGAGTGGACAAGTGGGTATTTTGGTTGTCCTTTTCCCTGGCGGTTTTCCGCACATACTCTAGTTTTAGGTTAGTTGGTAGCCCCTGGCTTTGTTGTCTAGTTAGAGGGCCCCTTGTTATCACCCTGTCTCGGATTTCTCTTTGTCTCCCATTAAGACCTGAGGGGGCATCGGAGTTGGGCAGATGTAATCCGCCCTTCAAACGCAGCTGCCATGGGCTCAAGCAACCATAGTCTCGCAAGAGAATTCTGACAGCACGGGGCGAGACAACGGAGATAGGGCGCCAGGGGCTATTCCCGTTCCCACTCTCATTCTCAGCATTACGTTCCAGTACTCGGGTCCTTGCTATAAGATCTCCCCAGACCAGAGTATTGGAATCATAACAACTGGACGGGAAGAGGTGGCGCCTTTCACCATTTGCACGCCCCCTGCAAGTGCTGGAAGGAGCACCCGCAGTCCAGTTCCTGATAGTCAAATTGAAGATGTCACTGTTGAAGTACACCAGGATGAGGATATGGGTGTTGCTTGCGCTGAGGAGGAAATTGACAAGGAGGATTCTGATGGTGAGGAGGTTTGTTTAAGTCAGGCACCCGGGGAGACACCTGTTGTCCGTAGGACGAATATGGCCATTGACATGCCTGGTCAAATTACAAAAAAAAAATCACCTCTTCGGTGTGGAATTATTTTAACACAAATGCGGACAACAGGTGTCAAGCCGTGTGTTGCCTTTGTCAAGCTGTAATACGTAGGGGTAAGGACGTTAACCACCTCGGAACATCCTCCCTTATACGTCACCTGCAGCGCATTCATCATAAGTCAGTGACAAGTTCAAAAACTTTGGATGACAGCAGAAGCAGTCCACTGACCACTAAATCCCTTCCTCTTGTAACCAAGCTCCTGCAAACCACACCACCAACTCCCTCAGTGTCAATTTCCTCCTTACACAGGAAAGCCAATAGTCCTGCAGGCCATGTCACTGTCAAGTCTGACGAGTCCTCTCCTGCCTGGGATTCCTCCAATGCATCCTTGAGTGTAACGCCTCCTGCTGCTGGCGCTGCTGTTGTTGCTGCTGGGAGTAGATCGTCATCCCAGAAGTGAAGTCGGAAGACCACTTGTACTACTTCCAGTAAGCAATTGACTGTCCAACAGTCCTTTGCGAGGAAGATGAAATATCACAGCAGTCATCCTGCTGCAAAGCGGATAACTCAGGCCTTGGAAGCCTGGGCGGTGAGAAACGTGTTTCCGTTATCCACAGTTAATTCACAGGCAACGACAGGCTTGATTGAGATACTGTGTCCCCGGTACCAAATACCATCTAGGTTCCATTTCTCTAGGCAGGCGATACCGAAAATGTACACAGACCTCAGAAAAAGAGTCACCAGTGTCCTAAAAAATGCAGTTGTACCAAATGTCCACTTAACAACGGACATGTGGACAAGTGGAGCAGGGCAGACTCAGGACTATATGACTGTGACAGCCCACTGGGTAGATGTATTGCCTCCCGCAGCAAGAACAGCAGCGGCGGCACCAGTAGCAGCATCTCGCAAACGCCAACTCGTTCCTAGGCAGACTACACTTTGTATCGCCGCTTTCCAGAAGAGGCACACAGCTGACAACCTTTTACGGAAACTGAGGAACATCATCACAGAATGGCTTACCCCAAATGGACTCTCCTGAGGATTTGTGACATTGGACAATGCCAGCAATATTGTGCGTGCATTATATCTGGGCAAATTCTAGCACGTCCCATGTTTTGCACATACATTGAATTTTGGTGGTGCAGAATTATTTAAAAAACGACAGGAGCGTGCAAGAGATGCTGTCGGTGGCCCGAAGAATTGCGGGCCACTTTCGCCATTCAGCCACCGCGTGCCGAAGACTGGAGCACCAGCAAACAATCCTGAACCTGCCCTGCCATCATCTGAAGCAAGAGGTGGTAACGAGGTGGAATTCAACCCTCTATATGCTTCAGAGGATGGAGGAGCAAGGAGCAGCAAAAGGCCATTCAAGCCTATACATCTGCCTACGATATAGGCAAAGGAGGGGGAATGCACCTGACTCAAGCGCAGTGGAGAATGATTTCAACGTTGTGCAAGGTTCTGCAACCCTTTGAACTTGCCACACGTGAAGTCAGTTCAGACACTGCCAGCCTGAGTCAGGTCATTCCCCTCATCAGGCTTTTGCAGAAGAAGCTGGAGACATTGAAGGAGGAGCTAAAACAGAGCGATTCCGCTAGGCATGTGGGACTTGTGGATGGAGCCCTTAATTCGCTTAACCAGGATTCACGGGTTGTAAATCTGTTGAAATCAGAGCACTACATTTTGGCCACCGTGCTCGATCCTAGATTTAAAACCTACGTTGTAGCTCTCTTTCTGGCAGACACAAGTCTGCAGAGGTTCAAAGACCTGCTGGTGAGAAAATTGTCAAGTCAAGCGGAACGTGACCCGTCAACAGCTCCTCCTTCACATTCTTCCGCAACTGGGGGTGCGAGGAAAAGGCTAAGAATTCCGAGCCCACCCGCTGGCGGTGATGCAGGGCAGTCTGGAGCGAGTGCTGACATCTGGTCCGGACTGAAGGACCTGCCAACGATTACTGACATGTCGTCTACTGTCACTGCATATGGGCCCTCATTCCGAGTTGTTCGCTCGGTAAAAATCTTCGCATCGCAGCGATTTTCCGCTTAATGCGCATGCGCAATGTTCGCACTGCGACTGCGCCAAGTAAATTTGCTATGCACTTAGTAATTTTACTCACGGCTTTTTCATCGTTCTGGCGATCGTAATGTGATTGACAGGAAATGGGTGTTACTGGGCGGAAACAGGCCGTTTTATGGGCGTGTGGGAAAAAACGCTACCGTTTCCGGAAAAAACGCAGGAGTGGCCGGAGAAACGGAGGAGTGTCTGGGCGAACGCTGGGTGTGTTTGTGACGTCAAACCAGGAACGACAAGCAGTGAAATGATCGCAGATGCCGAGTAAGTCTGGAGCTACTCAGAAACTGCTACGAGGTGTGTAATCGCAATATTGCGAATACATCGTTCGCAATTTTAAGATGCTAAGATTCACTCCCAGTAGGCGGCGGCTTAGCATGAGCAAATCTGCTAAAATCCGCTTGCGAGCGAACAACTCGGAATGACCTCCATGATTCTGTCACCATTGAAAGAATGGTGGAGGATTATATGAGTGACCGCATCCAAGTAGGCACGTCAGACAGTCCGTACGTATACTGGCAGGAAAAAGAGGCAAATTGGAGGCCCTTGCAGAAACTGGCTTTATTTTACCTAAGTTGCCCACCCTCCAGTGTGTACTCCGAAATAGTGTTTAGTGCAGCCGCTCACCTTGTCAGCAATCAGCGTACGATGTTACTTCCAGAAAATGTGGAGAAGATGATGTTCATCAAAATGAATTATAATCAATTCCTCCGTGGAGACATTCACCAGCAGCAATTGCCTCCAGAAAGAACACAGGGACCTGAGATGGTGGATTCCAGTGGGGATGAATTAATAATCTGTGAGGAGGGGGATGTATACAGTGAAAGGGGTGAGGAATCGGAGGATGAGGAGGAGGTGGACATCTTGCCTCTGTAGAGCCAGTTTGTGCAAGGAGAGATTGATTGCTTCTTTTCTGGTGGGGGCCCAAACCAACCAGTCATTTCAGTCACAGTTGTGTGGCAGACCCTGTCGCTGAAATGATGGGTTTGTTAAAGTGTGCATGTCCTGTTTATATAACATAAGGGTGGACAAGGGTGCCCAAGGACAATTCCATCTTGCACCTCTTTTTTCTTTCATTTTTCTTTGCATCATGTGCTGTTTGGGGACTATTTTTTTGAAGTGCCATCCTGCCTGACACTGCAGTGCCACTCCTAGATGGGCCAGGTGTTTGTGTCGGCCACTTGTGTCACTTATCTTAGCCATCCAGCGACCTTGGTGCACCTCTTTTTATCTTTGCATCATGTGCTGTTTGGGGAGTAATTTTTTGAAGTGCCATCCTGCCTGACACTGCAGTGCCACTCCTAGGGGTATATTTACTAAGCTCCCGATTTTGACCGAGATGCCGTTTTTTCTTCAAAGTGTCATCTCGGTTAATCTCGGTCATTTACTAAACACTAATCACGGCAGTGATGAGGGCATTCGTAATTTTTTGCAAGTTCAGGTAAAAAATTACGAATGAATACACCATCGGTCAAAACGCGGCTGTTTAAGTATGAATCTCGGTCATTTACTAAGAAGTGCAAAGCCAAAAAAGAACAAACACTGCCGTGAAAAATTACAACTCGTAAAAAAGTGCTAAAAAAAAACAGACCTTTTTTTTTTATTCGTGATTGGATAGGCATGCACGGATCCATGAGATCCGTGCATGTATATCAGTGGGAAGGGGTGGGAAAGTGCTTATTTTTTCAAAAAAAATTGCGTGGGGTCCCCCCTCCTAAGCATAACCAGCCTCGGGCTCTTTGAGCCGATCCTGGTTGCAGAAATATGGTGAAAAAAATGACAGGGGTTCCCCCATATTTAAGCAACCAGCATCGGGCTCTGCGCCTGGTCCTGGTCCTAAAAATACGGGGGACCCCTACTCTTTTTGTCCCCCGTATTTTTGGGACCAGGACCAGGCGCAGAGCCCGATGCTGGTTGCTTAAATATGGGGGAACCCCTGTCATTTTTTTTACCATATTTCTGCAACCAGGATCGGCTCAAAGAGCCCGAGGCTGGTTATGCTTAGGAGGGGGGACCCCACGCATTTTTTTTTGGGATTTTACATTGTTTAATTAAAAAAAAAAAAAAAAAAGAACCCCAGCACGGATCACACAGATCCGGCCGAGATTGATTGTTAAAAAAAACGGCAGTGTTTTGCTAATCACTGCCGTAAAATTAGGTAAAAAAAAACGAATGACATCGACATCGGAAGAAAAGAAAAACCCGAATACGACAGCTTAGTAAATCCATCGTAATAAATTCAAAAAGTTGCAGTTTTACACTGTCGATGTCATTCGTGATTGAACTTTGACCTATTTTCGGAAATTACGAATGTTAGTAAATGTACCCCCTAGATGGGCCAAGTGTTTGTGTCGGCCACTTGGGTCGCTTAGCTTAGTCATCCAGTGACCTCGGTGCAAATTTTAGGATTAAAAATAATATTGCGAGGTGTGAGGTGTTCAGAATAGACTGAAAATGAGTGGAAATTATGGTTATTGAGGTTAATAATACTATGGGATCAAAATGACCCCCAAATTCTATGATTTAAGCTGTTTTTGAGGGTTTTTTGTAAAAAAAACACCAGAATCCAAAACACACCCGAATCCAACAAAAAAATTTCAGGGAGGTTTTGCCAAAACGCGTCCGAATCCAAAACACGGCCGCTGAACCGAATCCAAAACACAAAACCCGAAAAATGTCCGGTGCACATCACTAGTTACAACCGCTGTTGCTCAGGTCTTCTACTAGGGTCCAGAGCTTCATGAGGAAGGCGGGAGCCGTGGGAGACCCAATGGCGGCCGTTGGCTCCTTCATGTTATAACCGGGGACCGAGCTCGGACAGCATCTGGAAAACCTTTGTGACAGCAGCAGCTACAGCAACTACGTCAACACACAATCACACACACAGAGCAACTGCCTCTTTCGGGGGACGCACAGCCGTACAGGCCAACCCCCTGCTTCGGCATAGCAGCGCTGACAGGACGACGAGCCGCGGCGCACAATCACATTATAGCGGATGTGCTGCTGGGAGGAGCCAGATGATGAGTATGTAGTTGGAACGCCTTGCGCACACTCACTGACTCAGTCTTTATTGAATTGAAGCTGTTGTAGGTGGGGTGGTGTCTGTGTGTATAATAGACAGAGCACATGTATGACTGGAATAATCCTGATACCTGGACTACTTGATAACTATAGAACCCAACGCCAGGACAACCAGTTACAAAGAGTTACCTTAATAACCCGCTGATGAAAGGTATTATAAGTATTTATATAAAAAACTTTTGTTTTTTTTGTTTCACATTTTAAGGATTTTTTTAAATCATCATTCTATTATATCATACCCCCCAACTGTACTTTTTTGGCAGGTACAGTACCTTTTTTATGTTGTGTACTGATTTTTGGCTCTCAAAATTTCCATTGAAAGTATAGGAAAAGGGGTGTGGCCATTCTGCTTTCCCCTTGACCGCACCCCCTTTTCGAATTTGGACCGATTTTTCTGTGTAAATTGTTGGATGGTTTGTTATATATCCCCAGGGCAGCAAAGAGAGCCTGACTGGGCCAAGGTACTTTTCAGGGAGCATGGCCTAATCATGGGAGGCATGGCCCTGCACACTTTAAAAAAAAAAAAAATTGTACTAAGCCCCTTCCTCGGTGTGTTCAAAATTGATGGTTGCTATTGATGTCAAAACTGTGAGTGGCCATTGATGGTCACCAACTATGCTATGGGAGACCATCTTTGGTTTTACTCATGGATGGCCATCCCTGTTATTTCAGTGAATGACCTGTGGGCCAATTACAGCCCAGGGGCAGGGCTTTGCTGGTGTCAGGGGCGGAGCTATGCACCGAGTCCCGGCACCTTGTAAAACCCCACACACCCCAAAAAATAGGAATTTGATACCTATAGGTAATTCCTTTTCTCCTAGTCCATAGTGGATACTGGGGTCTTGTACTTTAGTATCATGGGGTATAGATTGGGTCCACTGGAACGTGGCACCTTAAAAACCTTTAGTGTGTTTATGTGTGTGCTGGCTCCTCCCTTCTATGCCCCTACTACCAGACTCAGTCTAGGAAAACTGTGCCCGAGGAGACGGACATAACATGAGAGAAGAAACATTACAGCAGCGGTGAGGCAACAAGCCAACACACAACCATACACGAAAGGAGGGCGCTAACCACAACAGAGGATAGCAACACCAACCTAACCAGGAAAGCACAGCTATCCGAAGAACATTATGAGACCGCAACGCCGGTCCAACCAAATACTTACATAGGTAAGCAGGAACAAAGCACTGAGGAGAATGGGCAGTATCCACTACGGACTAGGAGAAAAGGAATTACCGATAGGTATCAAATTCCCATTTTCTCTTACATCCTAGTGGTTACTGGGGTCTTTTACTTTAGTACCATGGGAAAGTCCTAAAGCTCCCAAATAGGTGGGAGAGTGCTGAGACCCCTGTAAAACCACCTGAACAAACTGAAGGTCATCCTTGGCTATGGTATCGAACTGATAAAATTTAACAAACATGTTCGAACCAGACCAAGTAGCAGCTTGGCACAACTGTAGGGCCGACACTCCCTGGGCAGCCACCCAGAAAGAGCCCACCATCCTCGTCGAGTGGGCCTGAATAGACTTCGCCAAGGGCAGGGTCGCCGAAGTATATGCCTGTTGAATGGTTAACCCGAGCCAGCGAGCAATAGATGGCTTAGAAGCCAGCCGACCGACTTTGGAAGCATCATAAAGGACAAACAGTGAGTCAGATTTCCAATGACGGGCCGTCCTTTTGACATAAATCTTCAGGGCCCTGACCACATCCAAGGACTCAGGACCAACGGAAGCGTCAGACATCATCAGAACCACAATAGGTTGATTCACATGAAAAGCTGAAACCACTTTTGGCAAGAACTGAGGACGGGTCCTAAGTTCCGCTCTGTCTTCATGAATATCAAATAAGGGCTCTTACAGGATAAGGCCCCCAATTCAGACACACGTCTGGCAGACACCAATGCCAATAACATTACCATCTTCCATGTGAAATCTGCCATATTGGATTGCCTCGTAAGCAGCCACCATCTTGCCCAGTAATCTGATGCAAAGATGTATGGTTACCTTGCGAGGACTGAGCACCGAGCAAACCATAGCCTGGATAGTGAAGACCTTATCCATCGGGAGAAACACCCTTTGAGACACTGTATCCAGAATCATTCTCAGGAACTGCAGACGTTGGGTCGGTTCCAGGTGAGATTTCTGAAAATTTAGGATCCACCCATGATCCCTAAGTAGTCGAGTCATCAGATCGATGCTGTGCAGCAGACGCTCCGTGGACGCAGCCTTTATGAGGAGATCATCCAAGTAGGAGACTATGTTTACTCCCATCATGCGCAGTTGCAAAATCCTCTCTGCCATGACTTTGGTGAAGACCCTCTACGCTGTGGATAATCCTAAGGTTAAGGCCTGAAACTGGAAATGGTCATCCAATATGGCAAACCTGAGGTAAGCCTGATGAGGGGGCCACATGAGACTGTGCAGGTAAGCATCTTTGACATCTAGAGACACCAGGAATTCCCCCTCCTCCAAAGCGGACACCACCCCTCGCAGGGATTCCATTTTGAATTTGAACACCCGCAGATACGGGTTTAGAGACTTCAGGTTCAAGATGGGGCGCACTGAACCATCTGGTTTGGGAACGACAAGAAGACTGGAGTAAAAACTAGAGATGTGCACCGGAAATTTTTCGGGTTTTGTGTTTTGGTTTTGGGTTCGGTTCCGTGGCCGTGTTTTGGGTTCGAACGCGTTTTGGCAAAACCTCACCGAATTTTTTTTGTCGGATTCGGGTGTGTTTTGGATTCGGGTGTTTTTTTCAAAAAACCCTAAAAAACAGCTTAAATCATAGAATTTGGGGGTCATTTTGATCCCAAAGTATTATTAACCTCAATAACCATAATTTCCACTCATTTTCAGTCTATTCTGAACACCTCACACCTCACAATATTATTTTTAGTCCTAAAATTTGCACCGAGGTCGCTGGATGACTAAGCTCAGCGACCCAAGTGGCCGACACAAACACCTGGCCCATCTAGGAGTGGCACTGCAGTGTCACGCAGGATGGCCCTTCCAAAAAACACTCCCCAAACAGCACATGACGCAAAGAAAAAAAGAGGCGCAATGAGGTAGCTGTGTGACTAAGCTCAGCGACCCTAGTGGCCGACACAAACACCTGGCCCATCTAGGAGTGGCACTGCAGTGTCACGCAGGATGGCCCTTCCAAAAAACACTCCCCAAACAGCACATGACGCAAAGAAAAAAAGAGGCGCAATGAGGTAGCTGTGTGACTAAGCTCAGCGACCCAAGTGGCCGACACAAACACCTGGCCCATCTAGGAGTGGCACTGCAGTGTCAGACAGGATGGCACTTCAAAAAATAGTCCCCAAACAGCACATGATGCAAAGAAAAATGAAAGAAAAAAGAGGTGCAAGATGGAATTGTCCTTGGGCCCTCCCACCCACCCTTATGTTGTATAAACAGGACATGCACACTTTAACCAACCCATCATTTCAGTGACAGGGTCTGCCACACGACTGTGACTGAAATGACGGGTTGGTTTGGACCCCCACCAAAAAAGAAGCAATTAATCTCTCCTTGCACAAACTGGCTCTACAGAGGCAAGATGTCCACCTCATCATCATCCTCCGATTCATCACCGTGTACATCCACCTCCTCACAGATTATCAATTCGTCCCCACTGGAATCCACCATCACAGCTCCCTGTGTACTTTGTGGAGGCAATTGCTGCTGGTGAATGTCTCCATGGAGGAATTGATTATAATTCATTTTAATGAACATCATCTTCTCCACATTTTCTGGAAGTAACCTCGTACGCCGATTGCTGACAAGGTGAGCGGCGGCACTAAACACTCTTTTGGAGTACACACTTGTGGGAGGGCAACTTAGGTAGAATAAAGCCAGTTTGTGCAAGGGCCTCCAAATTGCCTCTTTTTCCTGCCAGTATACGTACGGACTGTCTGACGTGCCTACTTGGATGCGGTCACTCATATAATCCTCCACCATTCTTTCAATGGTGAGAGAATCATATGCAGTGACAGTAGACGACATGTCCGTAATCGTTGTCAGGTCCTTCAGTCCGGACCAGATGTCAGCATCAGCAGTCGCTCCAGACTGCCCTGCATCACCGCCAGTGGGTGGGCTCGGAATTCTGAGCCTTTTCCTCGCACCCCCAGTTGCGGGAGAATGTGAAGGAGGAGATGTTGACAGGTCGCGTTCCGCTTGACTTGACAATTTTCTCACCAGCAGTTCTTTGAACCCCTGCAGACTTGTGTCTGCCGGAAAGAGAGATACAACGTAGGTTTTAAATCTAGGATCGAGCACGGTGGCCAAAATGTAGTGCTCTGATTTCAACAGATTGACCACCCGTGAATCCTTGTTAAGCGAATTAAGGGCTCCATCCACAAGTCCCACATGCCTAGCGGAATCGCTCAGTGTTAGCTCCTCCTTCAATGTCTCCAGCTTCTTCTGCAAAAGCCTGATGAGGGGAATGACCTGACTCAGGCTGGCAGTGTCTGAACTGACTTCACGTGTGGCAAGTTCAAAAGGTTGCAGAACCTTGCACAACGTTGAAATCATTCTCCACTGCGCTTGAGACAGGTGCATTCCACCTCCTATATCGTGGTCAGTTGTATAGGCTTGAATGGCCTTTTGCTGCTCCTCCAACCTCTGAAGCATATAGAGGGTTGAATTCCACCTCGTTACCACTTCTTGCTTCAGATGATGGCAGGGCAGGTTCAGGCGTTTTTGGTGTTGCTCCAGTCTTCTGTACGTGGTGCCTGTACGCCGAAAGTGTCCCGCAATTCTTCTGGCCACCGACAGCATCTCTTGCACGCCCCTCTCGTTTTTTAAATAATTCTGCACCACCAAATTCAAGGTATGTGCAAAACATGGGACGTGCTGGAATTTGCCCATATTTAATGCACACACAATATTGCTGGCGTTGTCCGATGCCACAAATCCACAGTAGAGTCCAATTGGGGTAAGCCATTCTGCGATGATCTTCCTCAGTTGCCGTAAGAGGTTTTTAGCTGTGTGCGTATTCTGGAAAGCGGTGATACAAAGCGTAGCCTGCCTAGGAAAGAGTTGGCGTTTGCGAGATGCTGCTACTGGTGCCGCCGCTGCTGTTCTTGCGGCGGGAGTCAATACATCTACCCAGTGGGCTGTCACAGTCATATAGTCCTGAGTCTGCCCTGCTCCACTTGTCCACATGTCCGTGGTTAAGTGGACATTGGGTACAACTGCATTTTTTAGGACACTGGTGAGTCTTTTTCTGAGGTCTGTGTACATTTTCGGTATCGCCTGCCTAGAGAAATGGAACCTAGATGGTATTTGGTACCGGGGACACAGTACCTCAATCAAGTCTATAGTTGGCTCTGCAGTAATGATGGATACCGGAACCACGTTTCTCACCGCCCAGGATGCCAAGGCCTCAGTTATCCGCTTTGCAGCAGGATGACTGCTGTGATATTTCATCTTCCTCGCAAAGGACTGTTGGACAGTCAATTGCTTGGTGGAAGTAGTAAAAGTCGTCTTACGACTTCCCCTCTGGGATGACCATCGACTCCCAGCAGCAACAACAGCAGCGCCAGCAGCAGTAGGCGTTACACGCAAGGATGCATCGGAGGAATCCCAGGCAGGAGAGGACTCGTCAGAATTGCCAGTGACATGGCCTGCAGGACTATTGGCATTCCTGGGGAAGGAGGAAATTGACACTGAGGGAGTTGGTGGGGTGGTTTGCGTGAGCTTGGTTACAAGAGGAAGGGATTTACTGGTCAGTGGACTGCTTCCGCTGTCGCCCAAAGTTTTTGAACTTGTCACTGACTTATGATGAATGCGCTGCAGGTGACGTATAAGGGAGGATGTTCCGAGGTGGTTAACGTCCTTACCCCTACTTATTACAGCTTGACAAAGGCAACACACGGCTTGACACCTGTTGTCCGCATTTCTGTTGAAATACTTCCACACCGAAGAGCTGATTTTTTTTGTATTTTCACCAGGCATGTCAATGGCCATATTCCTCCCACGGACAACAGGTGTCTCCCCGGGTGCCTGACTTAAACAAACCACCTCACCATCAGAATCCTCCTTGTCAATTTCCTCCCCAGCACCAGCAACACCCATATCCTCCTCATCCTGGTGTACTTCAACACTGACATCTTCAATCTGACTATCAGGAACTGGACTGCGGGTGCTCCTTCCAGCACTTGCAGGGGGCGTGCAAATGGTGGAAGGCGCATGCTCTTCACGTCCAGTGTTGGGAAGGTCAGGCATCGCAACCGACACAATTGGACTCTCCTTGTGGATTTGTGATTTCGAAGAACGCACAGTTCTTTGCTGTGCTTTTGCCAGCTTAAGTCTTTTCATTTTTCTAGCGAGAGGCTGAGTGCTTCCATCCTCATGTGAAGCTGAACCACTAGCCATGAACATAGGCCAGGGCCTCAGCCGTTCCTTGCCACTCCGTGTGGCAAATGGCATATTGGCAAGTTTACGCTTCTCCTCCGACGATTTTATTTTAGATTTTTGAGTCCTTTTTTTACTGATATTTTGTGTTTTGGATTTTACATGCTCTGTACTATGACATTGGGCATCGGCCTTGGCAGATGACGTTGATGAAATTTCATCGTCTCGGCCATGACTAGTGGCAGCAGCTTCAGCACGAGGTGGAAGTGGATCTTGATCTTTCCCTATTTTTGGAACCTCAACATTTTTGTTCTCCATATTTTAATAGGCACAACTAAAAGGCACCTCAGGTAAACAATGGAGATGGATGGATACTAGTATACTTATGGATGACGAGTGACTGACGACACAGAGGTAGCTACAGCCGTGGACTACCGTACTGCGTCTGCTAGTATAGAGATGATAATGATATAAAAAATATATATATATCACTACTGCAGGTATATATAATATAATGACGGACCTGCTGGACACTGTCAGCAGACTCCTAAACTACTAGTATGAAGAAGATAGAAAAAAACCCCACCACAGGTAGGTATACAATTATGGACGAGCACTGCCGACACAGAGGTAGCTACAGCCGTGGACTACCGTACTGCGTCTGCTAGTATAGAGATAATAATGATATAAAAAATATATATATATCACTACTGCAGGTATATATAATATAATGACGGACCTGCTGGACACTGTCAGCAGACTCCTAAACTACTAGTGTGAAGAAGATAGAAAAAAAAACCCCACCACAGGTAGGTATACAATTATGGACGAGCACTGACGACACAGAGGTAGCCACAGCCGTGGACTACCGTACTGCGTCTGCTAATATAGAGATGATAAAGATGATAGAGATGAACAAAAAAAATATAACACTACTGCAGGTAAATATTTATATAATATAATGAATGACGGACCTGCTGGACACTGTCAGCAGAATGCGTTTATAGAATAAAAAAAAAAAACACCACAGGAGTGTTTAACTTTTTCAGGCAGACAATATACTGGTGGTCACTGGTCAGTCACACTGGCAGCAAAAGTGTGCAGTGTACTCCTGCTATAACTGCACCCCAGTCTCCCCCACAATTCAGCTGTGTGAGCAGTGAGCACTCAGCACAGTCAGATATACATAGATGATATTATCATGCAGCACACTGAGGCTGAGCACAGATATGGTATGTGACTGTGTATCGTTTTTTTTCAGGCAGAGAACGGATTATATTAAATAATAAAGTGGTCAGTCACTAGTAACTAACTATCAGCAAAACTCTGCACTCTGAGTACTCCTAATGCTCCCCAAAATTACTAAGTAATCAACTCAAGTGTCTCTATCTATTCTAACGGAGAGGACGCCAGCCACGTCCTCTCCCTATCAATCTCAATGCACGTGTGAAAATGGCGGCGACGCGCGGCTCCTTATATAGAATCCGAGTCTCGCGATAGAATACGAGCCTCGCGAGAATCCGACAGCGGGATGATGACGTTCGGGCGCGCTCGGGTTAGCCGAGCAAGGCGGGAAGATCCGAGTCTGCCTCGGACCCGTGTAAAAAGGCTGAAGTTCGGGGGGGTTCGGATTCCGAGGAACCGAACCCGCTCATCTCTAGTAAAAACCCCTGTTGCGTAACGGAGGAGGTACTGGAACAACCGTCCCTGTTCACATAAGTTTTTGTATAGCCTCTCGCAAGGAAATTCGGGTAAAGCTGGTAAGCCAGACTTGAAAAATCTGTGAGGAGGGAGTGGTTGAAATTCCAGCCAATATCCTTGGGAAATGAGGTCCCTCACCCATGGATCCCGGCAGGATTCCGCCCAATTTCTTAGACAATCTGGATACCAAAGTATCTACTGACAGGAGGTTTTCCCATCCCTTCCTGTCCTCAGCTAGGTGGGGAAAACTAGTTAAAAACCTCTGAGGAATTTTTTTTTTTTTTATCAGGGTTCAAACAAGCCTCCCTGGCCAGGAAGTTTAATTCCTTAGACACAGGAAAAGTTGCTGAGGTCTTTGGTCTAACATTAAAGTAAAACTCCTGATCTGGTTATGCCTCCTGATCCGGTATGTGAAGGACCTCTCTTACAGCAAAAATGAGAGCCTCCACCCCAGGGGACAGAAAACAGTCATCCATATCATCAACCACATCAGGCTGATCAGAATCAGACTGGTGCACCTGTGGCAGTGAGCGTTTATGTGAAACCACTAGAGGCGGCTGAGAAGCCTTCTTGCAGATACGCTGCTTTAGCCACACAATCAATAGAGTGTTTTAACATCTGTCTCTCTCTTTTAGCTGCAGCTAATTCTGAATTTACATTCTGAATCATGCTTTTAAAGCTATCTAGCCAGTCAGGTGCCTGTGAGCGAGGTCGCTGTGGAGATAAGGAACATTGCTCACACATGAGTGACCCCGCTAAGGATGGGGTAAAGTTACAAGCAGCACACATAACCACGTCAACAGACATTTTACACAATAGTAACACAGTGCAGCTCACTGAGCAACACCTCCACACAGACCCTAGAGAGCCCCTGGAGAGACACTGAGAAGCGGACACTGCAGCACACTGCAGAACACTGCAGCACAGTGTGTAGAAATATGTGTATGACCTGATATAAGTGCAGCGGCGCTACCGCTGGCGTACTCCCCCCCCCCCTTTTTATGACCCCCTGGTACCAGTTTCACAGTCTGTAGCAGCGTGGGTCCTGGAGGAGCAGCGTGAATGCAGCCTTGAAGGTCCGCAGCAGCAAGGAAATGGCGCCCCACTGCCGCTGGTCCCGCTCTGGGAAGCCCCACCCCTTGTAATGGCGCACGGTCCCTATCATAGTTTATACTGTCCACTTAGTATAAAAAGCATTGTACAGTACACACAAAGCCTTGGGTCAGTGAGCACTGCGGGGCAAGAGCCCTGAGCCAGTTTGTCCACGGCAGGCACCGCAGCTCCGGGCCCGTGACCTGCCGCCAAAACAGCACTGGGGACCCGCTAACCGGGACCCCGGCGTAACACTCACCTAGTAACTTCAGCATCTGTTAGAGGGTGGAGGCTAGCTGCTGGCGTGGGCACACACACTAACGATGTGTGATCAGTACCTCAGGAGCTCAGTGTCCTGTCAGCTGGGATTACAAACCATTAACCCTCAGGAGGTTGGTTTGGTTCCCCCTGTAAGTCCCACGAAGCAGGTAGCCAGGTTGTCAACCAGTATTACCTGAAAATAATAAAATAAAATAAAATAAAAATAAAGGCAAATCTCTGGAGTTCCAGAGAAATGCACCTGGCTCCTTGGGCACATTTTTCTACACTGAGTCTGGTAGGAGGTGCATAGTGGGGAGGAGCCAGCACACACATACACAGAGTAAAGGTTTTTAAAGTGCTAGGCTCCAGTGGACCCGATCTATACCCCATGATACTAAAGTACAAGACCCCAGTATCCACTAGGACGTAAGAGAAAAAATATTAGTTTATGTTGTGCCATCAATGGAGGAAAACCATCTGGCTCGCTCCCATCGATGGCAAAAGCATTCAACATCGGCCATAAACCATCGATGATTAAGAGTCATTGGTGGTCGATGGCCATCCCTACCCTGGCCACACTGCAGCCCTGGACACAGTAGCATGTGCTGGGCTGAGCACAAGAGCTGTAAGTGCTGCTGCCAGGTAAAGAAGGGGGGAGAGTGGGGATGGGCCTCGGTAGATAGTAACTGCAACCCACCCCCTTATTGCCAACCTTCCTCTATACAGATCTTGTTAGTACCCCCCCAGCTCACCCCTATAGTTTACTTACCAAAGAAGGGCCTCCGTCCTTTCTTCCCTCCTTCCTACCTACCTACCTACCTACCTACCTCAGTCTTGGCTCCTTGTGTCTTCTCTGATAGACAGCGTGAGTCACTGCTCTGTTGAATGCCGGGCCCATAAAAGACTCTACACCTCCTTGCAGGGGCACCACAATGTTATATGGTTGGTGGGGGCGTGGAAAAAAAACATTTGGCACTTCCCCAACGACTACACCTATACCCCCCTCCACATGCCGGGAGCACTTACCGCCGGATCACCAAGGAGATCCGTAGACTCCAGCCCTACTTTGTAAAGTCTACTGATGCTTAGTGCTTCCCCATGTTCTGTGTCCTGGCCGGCTCTTTACACAGATGCATTACTGGGAGGAGGCGGGGATGTTCCAGCAGCTCAGCATGGGCATGCCTCCTCCCAGTGATGCATCTGTGTGAAGAGCCGACCAGGACACAGGTCATGGGGCAGCACGCAGCGGCGGCAGACTTTCCACAGTGGGACTGGAGTCTCTGCGGTGATCCGCTGGTAAGTGCTCCCTAGTGCCTGCGCCTCTGTCAAGTTTTGTGGGGGCATACTGCCTCCTTGCCCCCCCCCCCCCCCATTCCGACACCCCTGCCTCCTTGTAAGGAAGCTAGGCCCACTGCCTATGCAATGGCAGCGGGGCCACGAGTGCCCTTACTTGTTCCCCCTCCATGCTGGTGACAGGGCACACGCCCCAGTTGCCCCACCCTTGTTACGCTGCTGCTTACTGCTCTTATATCTGTTTAAATAAAATGAGAAATTTACAGAGCATCTTACATTATTGTGCCCCTTTTGTTTTAATCCTCCTTTTGAGAAAATAATCATCTATTCTTACCTTTATTCACCATGTTTCTTTTGCAGTACTTGCACGCAGTTAACAGAGGATTGTATCAAGATAACTACACTATTAAAGTCTTAATAATATGTGCTTCCAAATCTTGTGAAAAACATATTTCTGATCATGGCAAATATGAATCATGTCTTTTATTACATACTAGCTGAATACCGGTGCTTCGCTACAGAATTTCAAGTATAATGCCAATCTTTGTCAGCCCGCATCTCTGGGCGAGCCTTCCCCGGATTGATGCTGTCAAAAGGCTGGAGCTGTTGAGATTAATCTGCCTCCTTCTCTGCCCCATTCCATCTCTGATGCTGCCCTGCTTAGTGCTGTAAATGCTGGGACGATAGGACAAGCTCCACCTGTATGTTAAATATGTAAGGTTTGCAGGGATAGGCTGAGTCTATACCAATGGACCCTAGGTCTCCTTGCTTAGCTTCTAGCTCTCCCTAGGGCTCCTCCTTTGAGGTAAAAAGGTAAAGATTATCACACAACACATAAGCGCCATACAGACTGGGAGATGTGGAGGGAGATGTATGCTGAGCGATCTAGCACAGACCGCTCAGCACACATCTCTTCCCCCGCTCAGCACAGCGCAGTGTGTGCTGAGCGAGGGAGGACAGACGGACGGGGCGCTCATTTCACCCAGCGGTGAAATGAGCGACCTGCTAGATTGTGCCTGCATGCAGGCCAATCTAGCACCGACGATAGCGACGCGCGGGACCGCACATCGCTGTCACCGGCACCCCTACACATGGAACGATGTGTTTCTAACTTATAAGCAATGTAGTCAGATTGCTTAGAAATTAGGTGAACATTGCTCCGTGTGTACCCCCCTTTAAGGTCACTGGGGAGAGCTATCGGTACCCTTTACAGAGCGGATAAGCAGTTGCTGACTGTCAAGCTTTCCTTTAATACATTTAAGAGTCAAAATATCTATCCTTTCTTCCTATTGCTTTCTCAGAGGTTCAGCAATACCCAACCCCCAAAAGAATTAGCATGAAGATACATATTTGGGCTTAAATATCATCGAGACTGTCACCAGCTTAGCGACTCCGACAACTATGGATTTGACACTAATGTCAGTCACTTTGGACATTTTATTTTTCACTCCTTCTCACCCCCCATGGGGGGACTGAACTTGGACTAAAACGGCATCGGGAGTGTTACTATTCATGCCCGCGACCCCGAAAACTATGGATTACCCCCTCAGTATTTTTGTCCATATTGTAAGTCATATGTGTACCAAGTTTGGTGTAAATTGCTCCAGGCATTCCAGAGTTATGCTGGTATATACATACACACATAAATAAATAAATAAATGGATGTTTATATATATATATATATATATATATATATATATATATTTATTTGAAAAGATATAAGACCTTTATCGCGCTAAAGATGTGAAAGCTTCAACTTAGGCAAGATACCCCCTGTTAGATGGGGTATGAACAACAGATAGTGAAAGAAGAGATTTCCCCAGGGAGCTGATGTCGTACTTTGGTATGTACAAGTTTTGTATGATAAAATAATCTTAAAAAAGAGAGATTGTTTATTTTTTTTAAAAAGCAATACATAAAACTGTTTACAATTTGCCCAGAATAACAATAAACAATGTTTGTACAGACGATAGTTGTGTTGGTAATTCAAACAACATCAAAATGATCTTCTTTGTAGAGATGTCAGAGAACAATGTGCTAACCCAACGCGTTTCATCCTACAGACTTCATCAGGGGTGTATTAATCTAAACAATACAGAAACATTCATAAACAACTCTTCCAGTTATAATACAATTAACTCTCTTCAAAAGCTTATTGAATACATACCAAAGAATCACAATATTGACATATACATCTTATCGTGTCTTCAAAAAGGCAATTTAACAATGCTTAAAATAGTATCGGACCAAATTTCACCATATGGGGTATCTGTAAAATCATAACATATGTTACCAAAAGAATATTACCATAAAAATATATGGACAGGATATATTATGTGAGGAGGAACAGAGGAGGAGGACTGGTTTACAAGGATTCTATTGGGCTTTTAATTAGCCTTACTGCTTCATACTTAGTCAGAAAGGATTGTCTGATCATATTTGAATGTTAAACATATTTATACGTTCAACTTTTGATAAATATGGGACCAACAGAATGTGTAGATAATTCTCTGATGAAGCGTTACTAATATTCGCTTCATATTCACCAATTGGAAGTTTGAAGTGTAGATATACATATAAATAATTGTTATATAATAAGAATTTACTTACCGATAATTCTATTTCTCATAGTCCGTAGTGGATGCTGGGAACTCCGTAAGGTCCAAGGGGGATAGCGGCTCCGCAGGAGACTGGGCACAAAAAGTAAAAGCTTTAGACTAGCTGGTGTGCACTGGCTCCTCCCCCTATGACCCTCCTCCAAGCCTCAGTTAAGATACTGTGCCCGGACGAGCGTACATAATAAGGAAGGATCTTGAATCCCGGGTAAGACTCATACCAGCCACACCAATCACACCGTACAACTCGTGATCTGAACCCAGTTAACAGTATGATAACCGTAGGAGCCTCTGAAAAGATGGCTTCCAACAATAAACAACCCGATTTGTTTGTAACAATAACTATATACAAGTATTGCAGACAATCCGCACTTGGGATGGGCGCCCAGCATCCACTACGGACTATGAGAAATAGAATTATCGGTAAGTAAATTCTTATTTTCTCTGACGTCCTAGTGGATGCTGGGAACTCCGTAAGGACCATGGGGATTATACCAAAGCTCCCAAATGGGCGGGAGAGTGCGGATGACTCTGCAGCACCGAATGAGAGAACTCCAGGTCCTCCTCAGCCAGGGTATCAAATTTGTAGAATTTAGCAAACGTGTTTGCCCCTGACCAAGTAGCTGCTCGGCAAAGTTGTAAAGCCGAGACCCCTCGGGCAGCCGCCCAAGATGAGCCCACCTTCCTTGTGGAATGGGCTTTTACAGATTTTGGCTGTGGCAGGCCTGCCACAGAATGTGCAAGTTGAATTGTACTACAAATCCAACGAGCAATCGTCTGCTTAGAAGCAGGAGCACCCAGCTTGTTGGGTGCATACAGTATAAACAGCGAGTCAGATTTTCTGACTCCAGCCGTCCTGGAAACATATATTTTCAGGGCCCTGACTACGTCCAGCAACTTGGAGTCCTCCAAGTCCCTAGTAGCCACAGGTACCACAATAGGTTGATTCATGTGAAACGCTGAAACCACCTTAGGGAGAAATTGAGGACGAGTCCTCAATTCCGCCCTATCCGAATGAAATATCAGGTAAGGGCTTTTATAGGATAAAGCCGCCAATTCTGATACGCGCCTGGCTGAAGCCAGGGCCAACAGCATTACCACTTTCCATGTGAGATATTTCAAATCCACTGTGTCAAGTGGTTCAAACCAATGTGATTTTAGGAACCCTAAAACTACATTGAGATCCCAAGGTGCCACTGGAGGCACAAAAGGAGGCTGTATATGCAGTACCCCTTTGACAAACGTCTGAACTTCAGGCACTGAAGCCAGTTCTTTCTGGAAGAAGATCGACAGGGCCGAAATTTGAACCTTAATGGATCCTAATTTTAGGCCCATAGACAATCCTGCTTGCAGGAAATGTAGGAAACGACCCAGTTGAAATTCCTCCGTAGGGGCCTTCTTGGCCTCACACCACGCAACATATTTTCGCCAAATGCGATGATAATGTTTTGCAGTTACATCCTTCCTGGCCTTGATCAGGGTAGGGATGACTTCATCTGGAATGCCTTTTTCCTTCAGGATCCGGCGTTCAACCGCCATGCCGTCAAACGCAGCCGCGGTAAGTCTTGGAACAGACAAGGTCCCTGCTGGAGCAGGTCCTTCCTTAGAGGTAGAGGCCACGGGTCCTCTGTGAGCATCTCTTGCAGCTCCGGGTACCAAGTTCTTCTTGGCCAATCCGGAGCCACGAGTATCGTTCTTACTCCTCTCCTTCTTATGATTCTCAGTACTTTTGGTATGAGAGGAAGAGGAGGGAACACATATACCGACTGGAACACCCACGGAGTTACCAGAGCGTCCACCGCTATTGCCTGAGGGTCCCTTGACCTGGCGCAATATCTGTCCAGTTTCTTGTTGAGACGGGACGCCATCATGTCCACCTTTGGTTTTTCCCAACGGTTTACAATCACTTGGAAGACTTCTGGATGAAGTCCCCACTCCCCCGGGTGGAGGTCGTGTCTGCTGAGGAAGTCTGCTTCCCAGTTGTCCACTCCCGGAATGAACACTGCTGACAGTGCTATCACATGATTTTCCGCCCAGCGGAGAATCCTTGCAGCTTCTGCCATTGCCCTCCTGCTTCTTGTGCCGCCCTGTCTGTTTACGTGGGCGACAGCCGTGATGTTGTCCGACTGGATCAATACCGGTTGACCCTGAAGCAGAGGCCTTGCTTGACTTAGGGCATTGTAAATGGCCCTTAGCTCTAGGATATTTATGTGAAGAGACGTTTCCATGCTTGACCACAAGCCCTGGAAATTTCTTCCCTGTGTGACTGCTCCCCAGCCTCTCAGGCTGGCATCCGTGGTTATCAGCATCCAATCCTGAATGCCGAATCTGCGGCCCTCTAGAAGATGAGCCTTCTGTAACCACCACAGGAGAGATACCCTTGTCCTTGGAGATAGGGTTATCCGCTGATGCATCTGAAGATGCGATCCGGACCATTTGTCCAGCAGATCCCACTGAAAAGTTCTTGCATGGAATCTTCCGAATGGAATCGCTTCGTAAGAAGCCACCATTTTCCCCAGGACTCTCGTGCACTGATGCACTGACACTTGTCCTGGTTTTAGGAGGTTCCTGATTTTGGGATATTTAGAATCCACCCGTGCTGACGTAGCACTACCTGAGATAGTGCTACTCCGACCTCTAACTGTTCCCTGGACCTTGCCCTTATCAGGAGATCGTCCAAGTAAGGGATAATTAATACGCCTTTTCTTCGAAGAAGAATCATCATTTCGGCCATTACCTTGGTAAAGACCCGTGGTGCCGTGGACAATCCAAACGGCAGCGTCTGAAACTGATAATGACAGTTTTGTATCACAAACCTGAGGTACCCTTGGTGAGAAGGGTAGATTGGGACATGGAGATAAGCATCCTTGATGTCTAGAGATACCATATAGTCCCCTTCTTCCAGGTTCGCTATCACTGCTCTGAGTGACTCCATCTTGAATTTGAACCTTTTTATGTAAGTGTTCAAAGATTTTAGATTTAAAATTGGTCTCACCGAGCCGTCCGGCTTCGGTACCACAAACAGCGTGGAATAATACCCCTTTCCCTGTTGTAGGAGGGGTACCTTGATTATCACCTGCTGGGAATACAGCTTGTGAATAGCTTCCAATACTGCCTCCCTGTCGGAGGGAGACGTTGGTAGAGCAGACTTCAGGAACCGGCGAGGGGGAGACGTCTCGAATTCCAATTTGTACCCCTGTGATACTACCTGCAGGATCCAGGGGTCCACTTGCGAGTGAGCCCACTGCGCGCTGAAATTCTTGAGACGGCCCCCCACCGTGCCCGAGTCTGCTTGCAGAGCCCCAGCGTCATGCTGAGGACTTGGCAGAAGCGGGGGAGGGCTTCTGCTCCTGGGAAGAGGCTGCATGGTGCAGTCTTTTTCCCCTTCCTCTGCCCCGGGGCAGGAACGAGCGGCCTTTTTCCCTCTTGCCCTTATAGGGACGAAAGGACTGGGTTTGAAAAGACGGTGTCTTTTTCTGCTGAGAGGTGACCTGGGGTAAAAAGGTGGATTTTCCAGCCGTTGCTGTGGCCACCAGGTCCGATAGACCGACCTCAAATAACTCCTCCCCTTTATACGGCAATACTTCCATATGTCGTTTGGAATCCGCATCACCTGACCACTGTCGCGTCCATAACGTTCTTCTGGCAGAAATGGACATCGCACTTACTCTAGATGCCAGGGTGCAAATATCCCTCTGTGCATCTCGCATATATAGTAATGCATCCTATCAATATTTTCAGTCAGGGAATCCGACCAAGCCACTCCAGCGCTGCACATCCAGGCTGAGGCGATCGCTGGTCGCAGTATAACACCGGTATGTGTGTATATACCTTTTAAGATATTTTCCAGCCTTCTATCAGCTGGTTCCTTGAGAGCGGCCGTATCAGGAGACGGTAACGCCACTTGTTTTGATAAGCGTGTGAGCGCCTTATCTACCCTAGGGGGTGTTTCCCAACGTGCCCTAACCTCTGGCGGGAAAGGGTATAGTGCCAATAATTTATTAGAAATCAGCAGTTTTTTATCGGGGGAAACCCACGCTTTATCACACACCTCATTTAATTCATCTGACTCAGGAAAAACCACTGGTAGTTTTTTCACACCCCACATAATACCCTTTTTTGTGGTACTTGTAGTGTCAGAAATGTTCAAAGCCTCCTTCATTGCCGTGATCATGTAACGTGTGGCCCTACTGGACATTACGTTTGTCTCGTCACCGTCGACACTGGATTCAGTATCCGTGTCAGGGTCTGTGTCGACCATCTGAGGTAACGGGCGTTTTAGCGCCCCTGACGGTGTCTGAGACGCCTGAACAGGCACTAATTGATTTTTCGGCTGTCTCATGTCGTCAACAGTTTTTTGCAAAGTGCTGACATTGTCACGTAATTCTTTAATTACTACCATCCAGTCAGGTGTCGACTCCCTAGGGGGTGACATCACTAACACAGGCAATTGCTCTGCTTCCACATCATTTTCCTCCTCATACATGTCGACACAATCGTACCGACACCCAGCACACACACAGGGAATGCTCTGATAGAGGACAGGACCCCACTAGCCCTTTGGGGAGACAGAGGGAGAGTTTGCCAGCACACACCAGAGCGCTATATATATACAGGGATAACCTTATATAAGTGTTACTCCCTGTTATAGCTGCTGTATTTATATATTAGCTGCCAATAGTGCCCCCCTCTCTGTTTTACCCTGTTTCTGTAGTGCAGGACTGCAGGGGAGAGTCAGGGAGCCGTCCTTCCAGCGGAGCTGTGAAAGAAAATGGCGCTTGTGTGCTGAGGAGAAAGGCTCCGCCCCCTTCACGGCGGCCTTTTCTCCCGCTTTTTTCAGGAAACTGGCAGGGGATAAATGCATCCATATAGCCCAGGAGCTATATGTGATGCATTTTTTTTAGCCATATAAGGTTTTTATATCGTTTTTATTGCGTCTCAGGGCGCTCCCCCCCAGCGCCCTGCACCCTCAGTGACCGGAGTGTGAAGTGTGCTGAGAGCAATGGCGCACAGCTGCAGTGCTGTGCGCTACCTTATTTGAAGACAGGAACGTCTTCTGCCGCCGCTTTCTCCGGACCTCTTCGCTCTTCTGGCTCTGTAAGGGGGCCGGCGGCGCGGCTCCGGGACCCATCCAGGCTGAACCTGTGATCGTCCCTCTGGAGCTAATGTCCAGTAGCCAAGAAGCCCAATCCACTCTGCAGTCAGGTGAGTTCGCTTCTTCTCCCCTTAGTCCCACGATGCAGTGAGCCTGTTGCCAGCAGGACTCACTGAAAATAAAAAACCTATTTAAACTTTTACTTCTAAGCAGCTCAGGAGAGCCACCTAGCTTGCACCCTTCTCGTTCGGGCACAAAAATCTAACTGAGGCTTGGAGGAGGGTCATAGGGGGAGGAGCCAGTGCACACCAGCTAGTCTAAAGCTTTTACTTTTTGTGCCCAGTCTCCTGCGGAGCCGCTATCCCCCTTGGACCTTACGGAGTTCCCAGCATCCACTAGGACGTCAGAGAAATTTTATTTACTTTTATTTTTATTCGCATTGGCACAGATTATACATACCAATTTAAATTGAATTGGAAGTAACCCTTTTCACTGATTATCCACTGGGTATAACCTTTTTGAAATTTAGAATAATTCTGAATCTATAATAGAAAAAAGATTCTATTTAACTCTTGGGTGTGGTATTTATAATGTGATCGCCCATACCACATTCATCATACATACCAATTTAATTCAATTAAGCCCATAAGATGGCAAATCACTGGATATCTTCCAGATGTCAATTTAGACAAAGTGGACCACTGTAAAAGTACCTATGATTAAACAGAATATGTGGAAGGGTATAATATTTGTCATTTTAATCCCCCTTGAAATATGTCTTATTTAGTATACTCATCGTACATACCAATTAGATTACATCAAGCCCATAAAGTGACTGATCACTGAGTGTCGTCCCAGTGTTTATTTGAACAGGGCAAATCACCGCAACAGTGCCTATAATTAGACAAAATATAGACGGGTGTGATGTTTGTAATATAATTCCCCTGTGGGGTGACATCCTTCTTATCTTCGTCATACATACCGATTCAATTAAATAAAGCCAATTGAAGCAACTAATCACTGGATATCGTCCAGGTATCAAATTTGAACAAGGCAAACCACTGCAATTGTGCCTATAATTAGACAAAATATACGGGTAGTATAGCACTAGTCTAAATCATTGGTTTTTTATATATAAAAATCCCATATATGGAGATTGTTTCCCAAGCAGACCTGGTCAGTGCTGCTTAATCAGGGACATAGCATAACATAACTGGAGCTGATGAAGAAACACTCCATATTTATATATATAATATATCTATATATACACTACTCAAAAAAATAAAGGGAACACTAAAATAACACATACTAGACCTGGATGAATGAAATATTCTTATTAAATACTTTGTTCTTTACATAGTTGAATGTACTGACAACAAAATCACACAAAAATTATCAATAGAAATCAAATTTATTAACCCATGGAGGTCTGGATTTGGGGTCACACTCAAAATTAAAGTGGAAAAACACACTACAGGCTGATCCAACTTTGATGTAATGTCCTTAAAACAAGTCAGTAGTGTCTGTGGCCTCCTTGTGCCTGTATGACCTTCCTACAATGCCTGGTCATGCTCCTGATGAGGTGGCGGATGGTCTCCTGAGGGATCTCCTCCCAGACCTGGACTAAAGCATCCGCCAACTCCTGGACAGTCTGTGGTGCAAGGTGGCATTGGTGGATGGAGCGAGACATGATGTCCCAGATATGCTCAATTGGATTTGGGTCTGGGGAACGGGTGGGCCAGTCCATAGCATCAATGCCTTCATCTTGCAGGAACTGCTTACACACTCCAGCCACATGAGGTCTAGCATTGTCTTGCATTAGGAGGAACCCAGGGCCAACCGCACCAGCATATGGTCTCACAAGGGGTCTGAGGATCTCATATTTGTACCTAATGGCAGTCAGGCTACCTCTGGCGAGCACATGGAGGGCTGTGCGGCCCCCCAAAGAATGCCACCCCACACCATTACTGACCCACTGCCAAACCGGTCATGCTGGAGGATGTTGCAGGCAGCAGAATGTTCTCATTGGCGTCTCCAGACTCTGTCACGTCTGTCACATGTGCTCAATGAGAACCTGCTTTCATCTGTGAAGAGCACAGGGCGCCAGTGGCGAATTTGCCAATCTTGGTGTTCTCTGGCAAATGCCAAACGTCATGCATGGTGTTGGGCTGTAAGCACAACCCCCACCTGTAGGCGTCGGGCCCTCATACCACCCTCATGGAGTCTGTTTATGATCGTTTGAGTAGACACATGCACATTTGTGGCTTGGTGGAGGTCATTTTGCAGGGCTCTGGCAGTGCTCCTCCTGTTCCTCCTTCCACAAAGGCAGAGGTAGCGGTCCTACTGCTGGGTTGTTGCCCTCCTACGGCCTCCTCCACGTCTCCTGATGTAATGGCCTGTCTCCTTGTAGCGCCTCCATGCTCTGGACACTATGCTGACAGACACAGCAAACCTTCTTGCCACAGCTCGCATTGATGTGCCATCCTGGATGAGCTGCACTACCTGAGCCACTTGTGTGGGTTGTAGGGAGGTCATACAGGCACGTGGAGGCCACAGACACTACTGAGCCTCATTTTGACTTGTTTTAAGGACATTACATCAAAGTTGGATTAGCCTGTAGTGTGTTTTTCAACTTTAATTTTGAGGGTGACTCCAAATCTAGACCTCCATGGGTTAATAAATTTGATTTCCATTGATAATTTTTGTGTGATTTTGTTGTCGGCACATTCAGCTGTGTAAAGAACAAAGTATTTAATAAGAATATTTCATTCATTCAGATGTGTTTTTTTTAGTGTTCCCTTTATTTTTTTGAGCTGTATGTATGTATATATTTCTCTTACGTCCTAGAGCAGAGGTTCTCAAACTCGGTCCTCAGGACCCCACACGGTACATGTTTTGCAGGTAACCCAGCAGGTGCACAGGTGTATTAATTACTCACTGACACATTTTAAAAGGTCTACAGGTGGAGCTAATTATTTCACTTGCGATTCTGTGAGGAGACCTGCAAAACATGCACTGTGTGTGCCCCCGAGGACCGAGTTTGAGAACCTCTGTCCTAGAGGATGCTGGGGTCCATTTTAGTATCATGGGGCATAGACTGTTCCGCAGGAGCCTTCGGCACTTAAAGACTTTTCAACAGTGTGAACTGGCTGCTCCCTCTATGCCCCTCCTCCAAACCTCAGTTTAGAAAATGTGCCCAGGAGACTGGATGCACACTAGTGAAGTTCTACTGAGCTTTGCTGGAAAAATACTTTCTTAGGTTTTTTATTTTACAGGGAAGCTGCTGGCAACAGCTTCCCTTCTTCGTGTGACTAAGGGGGGGGGGGGGGGGGGAGTAGGAACCAACTTCTCAATTAGTTAATGGTTCTGCTTCCGCTGACAGGACACCATTAGATCCTGAAGGTTACTGAACACAGCCCAAGCCTGGCCAGCGTTCACTCCCACAGCACTGCCGCCACCCCCTAACAGAGCCAGAAGTCAGAGTGGTGAGTATATTACCGGAGTCCTGCAGAGAGGGGATCCTCTGGTCATCGTTGGCGGCATACAGGTACACGCACAGCACGCCCCATGTCTCTCAGCACAAGGGTGCAGAGCGTGGTGGGAGGGGGGGGGGGGGCGTGCTCTGAGGCATGTTTTAAAACCTTTCTCTCACTGGCAAAAAAGGTACATACATGTACAGCCGCTGATGTGCCATCCCCAGCCAGTATAAATATTACATTGCTCCTAAAATCCTAGGTTCTCATGTGCTAAGATGTTTTACAGCAGTTGCTGTTACGTTATGCATGCACATTAGCATGGGTTATGTTAAAGGGCATGTTAGGCGACATGTTTTATCCAAATGGTAATGTTTTGACGTTACTCCTTTCCTGGCCAGAATAAGTGTGGGAATGACTTCATTGGGAATACCCTCCGGGCTATGATCTGGCGCTCAACAGCCATGCCTTCAAACGCAGTCGCGGTAAAGTCTTGATAAACAAACGTCCCCTGCTGAAGCAGGTGCTCGCGAAGAGGAAGAGGCTGAGGATCTTCCAGTAATAACTCCTGAAGATCTGGATACCAAACCCTCCTCTGGAGCAATGAGAATTGCTCAAACCCTTGTTCTTCTGATCTTGAGAACTTTTGGTATTAGTGGAGGGAACGGATACACCGACTGAAACACCCACTGGGTCACCATTGCTATTGCTTGTGGGTCTCTCGACCTGGAACAATATATCTGAAGCTTCTTGTTGAGACGTGATGCGATCAGATCTACATGAGGAACACCCCAACGATCTGCTACCTCTGCAAAGACTTCTGGGTGGGGGCCCCATTCTCTTGGATGGAGATCGTGTCTGCTGAGGAAGTCTGCTTCCCAGTTGTCCACTCCCAGTAAGAAAATTGCAGACGGAGCTTTTGCATGTCTTTCTGCCCAGAGGAGTATCTTTGTCACCTCTGCCATTGCCGCTCTGCTTTTTGTTCCTCCCTGGCGGTTTATGTAAGCTACTGCCGTTACATTGTCGGACTGGATCTGTATGAGACGACCTTACCTTGACGAAGGTGTGCCGCTTGATTAAGGCTGTTGTACACTGGTAAAATTGTTTCTCATACATCCTAGAGGATGCTGGGGTTTCCAAAAGGACCATGGGGTATAGACGGATCCGCAGGAGCTTGGGCACACTATAAAGACTTAAACTGGGTGTGAACTGGCTCCTCCCTCTATGCCCCTCCTCCAGACCTCAGTTACACTTTGTGCCCAGGAGTGATGGGTCACACACTAGGGGAGCTCTCCTGAGTTTCTCTGAAAGACTTTATTGTTAGGTTTTTTATTTTCAGGAAGACCTGCTGGCAACAGGCTCCCTGCAGCATGGGAGTGAGGGGAGAGAAGCAGACCTACTTCTGTGAATTTCAAGGCTCTGCTTCTCTGCTACTGGACATCATTAGCTCCAGAGGGTTCGATCAATTGGTGCGCCTAGCTGCTTGTTCCCGGAGCCACGCCGTCAATCCCCTCACAGAAGCCAGAAGAAAGAAGCCGGGTGAGTATGAGAAGAACAGAAGACTTCAGTGACGGCAGAAGACTTCAGTAACGGAGGTAACAGATCGTGCTACACTCCATGCTCCCACACAGCAACGTACTCTCAGGTTGCAGGGCGCTGGGGTGGATCGCCCTGGGCAGCAGGTTACTGGGTTTTCCTTAGGTCTGACATAAAAGTGGATCGGTGCCTGGGCACTGTAGATCCTACCCCCATCAGCATATAGCACCCGCCCCTCCCTCCGCAGCCAGCTTCCCCGGGTGTGTGTGGGGGGGGGGGGGGGACGCCCTGGCCAGCTTATTAATGGGTCCATTTTATCTTACAACTGGTGCTGCCGGGGCTCCGGCAGCTCATCGTGGCGCATTGCGCGCCGTTTCCTGCCCGCCGCCGGCTCTCCCGGGTGCATGGCGCTGGGGAGGGGAGCGCCCTGGGCAACTTATTTTTACACTAAAGCGTCCAGCGGGGCCGAGGCGCTGTGCCCCGGACCCCGCCAGCATGTTCCCATGCCGGTTTCCTCCCACGCCGGCTTCAGAGGTGCAGGGCGCCGATACGGAAGGGAGCGCCCTGGGCTACAGAAGAAAAAAAAAAGGTAAGCTGGCGGGGCCGGGGCTCCATGTCTCGGACCCCGCCAGCGTGTTGGAGCGCACTGTGCACCATCTCTTCACCGCCACCAACCGGATGGGTGCAGGGCGCTGTGGGGGAGCGTCCTGGGCAGCATTTCTTAACTCTTCCCGGGCGGGGGAATATACCCGGACTCCGGGTGCCTTCACCCCTCCAGGGCACCGCAGCGTGAGCGCTGCGCTCCATCGCTCCCACACACCAATGGTTTCCGTGGGTGCGAGGCACGGGGGGGGGGGGGGGGGGGACCTGGGCTGCGTATTATATATATAGGGATATATGCAGGGGATCATTCCCTGTATATAAGTACCTAGCTAAATTTCAGGTATATGTTGGGCAGGCTTAACCACATAAGCCGTCCATTGATTTTATTAACGCCCTCGCCGTTCACCCCCTACCCCCTTTTCTCCCCAATAAACACTCGGACAACTGCATTGCGATTTAAAAGGTCACAGCCAAATTTATTGATCGAATTAGAATTGGAACTCTATAAGTGGGTGGCGAGAAAGCAGTGCGTACCCCCGGCTACAGCCTACATATTAATTTCTTCTAAATTAAACAACGGGGCGGAACCTAAG
Source organism: Pseudophryne corroboree (assembly GCF_028390025.1). Taxonomy (NCBI): domain Eukaryota; kingdom Metazoa; phylum Chordata; class Amphibia; order Anura; family Myobatrachidae; genus Pseudophryne; species Pseudophryne corroboree. The sequence goes on from NC_086451.1 coordinate 202,597,481, forward strand.
TCCCGCCCTTGCGCAAGTTAGCTGAGCGGTACCACTTCCCACCATTGGCATAGCACCGGTCCACCCTTAAGATGACGACCGTGTCGGCCCTTGAGGCCACGACAAACTCACCGAGTATCTGGGGGAAGTGCCGGCCAACCGACAATGCGCTACTACAGACTGCCGAGGAGCACTGCTTGCCGCGCCTGCTGGACCTCTTTTGCCAGACCATAATTAAAGACCGAATTGGCCTGACGGTGCCTCCACCGGACGTAAACTTAATTTCAAATTCCAGTTACCTCACCTTTGCCCTGGTGATAATGAAAATTCTGGACTGGCCTACCGGTGCCACCACCGAAAATAACAAACAAATCTTAATTCCTAATCACCAGGGCCAATTGCCCTACCAACTGGGCGGGAGGGTGGGTGCCTTCTTGGATCCTTGATCAGCATGAAAAGAGGGAACCTGCCTGGCATTCCTGGTCTTTTGTACCTCCCAGGTAACTCTCCTCCCCTTTTTCCTATAGGATGCTGCTATGCTACCTGCTCTATCTCCCCCCCCCCCCCCTCCCCCTCCCCCTCCCCTCCCCCTTTCTCCCATTCCCTGTCCCAGGCTTCCTTCTTTTAAAAAACCCAGGATGCTTATTTATTCTCGGGCCTATTCGTCCCTCGAATTCTTTAAGCCGTCCATTGATTTTATTAACGCCCTCGCCGTTCACCCCCCTACCCCCTTTTCTCCCCAATAAACACTCGGACAACTGCATTGCGATTTAAAAGGTCACAGCCAAATTTATTGATCGAATTAGAATTGGAACTCTATAAGTGGGTGGCGAGAAAGCAGTGCGTACCCCCGGCTACAGCCTACATATTCATTTCTTCTAAATTAAACAACGGGGCGGAACCTAAGTCCCGCCCTTGCGCAAGTTAGCTGAGCGGTACCACTTCCCACCATTGGCATAGCACCGGTCCACCCTTAAGATGACGACCGTGTCGGCCCTAGAGGCCACTACAAACTCACCGAGTATCTGGGGGAAGTGCCGGCCAACCGACGTTGCGCTACTACAGACTGCCGAGGAGCACTGCTTGCCGCAATAGCCTGGTTCCTAGAACCCAGGCCCGCCACCCGCTGCTACCTCCTGCCTCCCACTGACGCTTTCTGCTATGTCGCCCAAGAATAAAGCTAAACCCTTCTCTGTCAGGTGTACCCCATCTTGCCTGAACAGCCCTTCCTCTCCGTACCTCAACAACGGGTGCCTGGCGATCGCATCGCCTTCTCCCGTTAAGAGACGGGCTACCGCCTTGTTCACCTTTCTTCTGACCCATTGTAACCCCGGGCCCCCCTGTGCCCTTAGGACTATCTCGGACCATGTGATCCGTGTATTAGGCCACCGGCCCTTCATCCATTGTATGTCGGCTTGAATTGCCGTAATCAGCTCGCTCCCCTTGCTTTTTCCTAGATCGCTGCCCCCTAGACCTTTTGCACTCCTGAAAAGTAGAATTACAAATAATCGTTACCCCCTGTTGTATGCGGACCTATGGTGCGAACTTTCGCGCGACCCATATGAAGGTGAAAACCACAAAACCTCTTTTTGTTTGAGGGCAAAATTGGAAAAAGTCCTTCATTCCCCCATTTATGGCAGGCAGCTTAAGGCCTTGGGTTTCGCGAAAGACGCCGAGCTGCCTTCTAGTCTTGCTTTTCTGCGCGTAAGTATACCTTGTACGCTCCTGATTTCCACCTGCCCAGCTTTTTGATCTCGCCCGCTGGCAACCCCTTACGTGCCAATACTGCCATGTCTTGTCAGTTGATAATTACACTTTCAAATGGCCTGACGGTGCCTCCACCGAAAATAAAAAAATTCTACATCCTAACGGTGCCACCACCGCAAAAAATAAAATAAAAAAAATTCTACATCCTGACGGTGCCTCCACCGAAAATAAAAAATTTCTACATCCTAATGGTGCCACCACCGAAAATAAAAAATTTCTACTTCCTAACGGTGCCACCACCGAAAATAAAAAATTTCTACATCCTAACGGTGCCACCACCGAAAATAAAATAAAAGTTTCTACATCCTAACGGTGCCACCACCGAAAATAAAAAATTTCTACATCCTAACGGTGCCACCGCCGAAAATAAAAAATTTCTACATCCTGATGGTGCCTCCACCGAAAATAAAAACAAATTCTACATCCTAACGGGTTCAATCCGGTTAGGTATACTCATCATATAGCGCCCTATGATCTATACCTAGCAACTGTCATATGAAATAAGACACCCGAGAGTGCATACAAACTCCACAAAGAATGCTCTTAACTGGATTGAACCCATGACCTAAGCACTGTGAGGCCGTAATACTACCCATTGCCACATAACTGGTGCGTTTACGCTGAATTGATATTCATGCCTTGCGCCAGACTATAGTTGTCCTACGTTATCCCGTATACCGCTAAGGCACATGCAGCCTTGACCCCTACTTTATGCAGAGACGAGGTACTATTCAGCCCTTAAACCTTCGCTTTGCGCCTGGACCTTTGGCTTTCCTTTTCCTTCTGTCCTGTCTACCTTATTATGATACCATAAGTGACCATCATATTGCACGTTCACTAAAGTAGCTTTGATGGGTTTTTACTGTGATCGCTACCGCTACTTGCTTTGCCTTGCATTTTGTATGACCGTTTGGTTATGGAACAAACTTATTCAGCGCTTAAAGACATAGCTAGTAAATGTAATATGAATTAAGAACTGGGATTGAACCCATGACCTCAGCTTTGATGGTTTTTCTATTGAGATCGCTATCGCTACTTGCTTTGTCTCCCAGGCCTGCCTTTTGTATGACACTCAGGTTATATAACACGCTACTTTGTACTAAGCGGTTATCATTATAACTATATACCACATAATACAATGCCAGGGGATTAAACCATGCGTTTAGCACAGTGGAAGTTGTACTGCGTAGCGCTGGGCTGTACCGCGCTATGCAAATCGTGGCCTGTCTATTTTTTATTTATTTTTATTTATTCATTATTATTATTATTATTATTATTTTTGGTTTTTGTTACTGCCTCGTTACGCTCTGTGTACCCAGGCATTTTTCTAATGTATGGACTGTGCCAGGCATTGCAAATCGCCTGTGACGCCTTCCCACTAACTGCAATACAATAATAATCGAGCTAAGGCCACGGGTAATACCGAAAAATTTGCTAATATGAACGTTATGGTGCGTGACTGTCCCACACTGATCTGTATTATACTGTTCTTATATACCTACTATCAATGCAATAATACATGTTCACGGCAATGCGATGACTGTTCTGCCTTATATTGTATAATTTATCGCTATTCCCCTCTATAATCTGCAAAATACCCCCCGGCCATTCGATCAGGTATTAAGCTTTATATTAGCCCGCTAGTATACCTATGATGCTGAAATATGCTCTTGCCGCAATGCCCTCAGTAATCATTACGCTGTATACCTAGTACGACCCGTACCCTGTAATATACCCATGCGGCAATGACATCGCTGATTTGCTTTATCTCGTATACTATACTCCTTTCACACCGCAGCCCGTACCCGGTATTTTGCCGTTTTAACTGGCTTCCTAAACGGGTCAAACTGCGATGTGAAAGGGTCCCCTTCAATTTACCGTTTTCAAACTACAGGTATTTTGAAACGGTAAAAAGCAGGGTCCTACCCGTTTCAGTCCCATTTCACTGTGCAGTGTGAAAGGGTCTGAAACGGTATTTGCAAGCCCCAGCAGGTCATAGGCTGTCTCCATGTGTGATGTCAGCAGCCACAACCAGAAAACAGCTTGGAAAACACAGGAGACACATGTGAGAGTGGCTTTATAAACTTTTAGACTGCAAAGCCGTTATAAAATGTCTAATTGGAGTGATGAAGAGGTGAGGGAGCTGCTTTAGGATCAGATGGGATGAGGAAATCTGCTGCCAAATTACTGGGACAGTCAAGGATACCCTCATATATAAAAACATAGCAAAATGCTTCAAGCTGCTGGGTTCCATCGTACTACTATCCAAAATTATTAATAATTAATTAATTAATACTTATTAATAATGTGTGGGCTAGAAAAGTCCATTTATAATGACAACCACTGTTTTTTATGGGTGAAACGGGTTCAGTGTGAAAGGTACCAAAAAGGTAATGAAATGGTAATTTGCTGGTTACAACATGAGATGTGAAAGGGGTTTAACTGCTCAGACCCGTTTTAAGAACCGTTTCAATTACCACTTTAAAAGTAGGTTTTGCGATGTGAAAGCAGCATTACTAGTACCTATTCTACCCTGCAATATATACATGCCGTTGCACTTCTGCGACCTTGCATCAATCGCATACTATAACCCTATCATACTTTATCCGCTGTAATTTAATACTGACTCTGCAATGTAACCACTGACCCATGTTATACTGTCTACTATGACACTATTATACACTATGCGCTGCAATAACTCCCACAACCCTGTAATTCTACCCAGCACCAGTGGCGGATCCAGGGGGGGGGGGCACTCGGGCCCGTGCCCCCCCTGTCATTTCTGGCCTCCGTCCCCCGTTCTCCCCCGGCGCCGCACAGGGAGATGACGGGCGCCCGCTGAGATTGTGTTACCAGCGGGCGCTCGTCTCCCCGCACAGCGGTAGCCGGAGGCAGGAGCTCAGTACTGAGCTCCGGCTTCCGCCGCTGTCACTGTGCGCCGTGCGCTATGGGAGAGACGTCAGTCATGACGTCTCTCTCATAGTGCTGAGGAGCGGACGCCCAGGGAGGAGGAGGACTGCAGCGGCGCGGGAACGGGGCTCGGTAAGTATGTTTTTTTCTTCCTTAATGCAGCGGGGGCATCTCCTGGGGGCAAGCTACGGGGGACATTACTACTGGGGGGCATCAACAAGGGGCATTACTACTGGGGGGCAAACTACTGGGGGCATTATAACTGGGGGGCATCTACTGGGGGCATCACTACTGAGGGGTCATCTATTGGGGGCAGCTACTGGGGACATTTTTACTGGGGGCCATCTACTGGGGGCATTACTACAGGGGGGTCATCTATTGGGGCAAACTCGTAGGGGGCATTATTACTGGGGGGTCATCTATTGGGGGCAGCTACTGGGGCATTATTACTGGGGGGCATCTACTGGGGGCATTACTACTGGGGGGTCATCTATTGGGGGCAGCTACTGGGGGACATTTTTACTGGGGGGCATCTACTGGGGGAATTATTACTGGGGGGCATCTACTGGAGGCATTACTACTGGGAGGTCATCTATTGGGGGCAAACTTATAAGGGGCATTACTACTGGGGGCAAACTACTGGAGGACATTATTACTGGGGGGTATCTACTGGGGGCAAACTGCTGGGGGACATTATTACTGGGTGGCATATACTGGGGGCAAACTACTGGGGGACTATTACTGGGGGCCAACTACAAAGGTGCCAACTACTGGCGGCGTAACTACAGGGGCATTACTACTGGCGGCTTAACTACAGGGGCATTACTACTTGGGGGCTAAACTACAGGGGGGCCAAACTACTGGGGGCTTAACTACAGGGGCCAAACTACTGGGGGATAACTACAGGGGCCAAACTACTGGGGGCATTACTACTGAAGGCTAAGCTACAAGGGGGCATAACTACAGGGACTAAACTACAATGGGGCAAACTACAGGGGGGCATTACTACTGGTGGCTAAACTACTGGGTGGCTAAACTAAAGGGGGCAGGTGTAAACTACTGGGGTCATGACTGCAGGGGAATTACCACTGGGGGCATAATGACTGGGGGCATTACTACAGGCAACATTACTACTGGGGGCAATATGGGCATTGCAAAAGGGGCACCACTACTTGGGGGTCTATATAAGGGGCACTACCAGTACAGTGGACTAGAGATGAGCGCCTGAAATTTTTCGGGTTTTGTGTTTTGGTTTTGGGTTCGGTTCCGCGGCCGTGTTTTGGGTTCGACCGCGTTTTAGCAAAACCTCACCGAATTTTTTTTGTCGGATTCGGGTGTGTTTTGGATTCGGGTGTTTTTTTCAAAAAACCCTAAAAAACAGCTTAAATCATAGAATTTGGGGGTCATTTTGATCCCAAAGTATTATTAACCTCAAAAACCATAATTTCCACTCATTTTCAGTCTATTCTGAATACCTCACACCTCACAATATTATTTTTAGTCCTAAAATTTGCACCGAGGTCGCTGTGTGAGTAAGATAAGCGACCCTAGTGGCCGACACAAACACCGGGCCCATCTAGGAGTGGCACTGCAGTGTCACGCAGGATGTCCCTTCCAAAAAACCCTCCCCAAACAGCACATGACGCAAAGAAAAAAAGAGGCGCAATAAGGTAGCTGTGTGAGTAAGATTAGCGACCCTAGTGGCCGACACAAACACCGGGCCCATCTAGGAGTGGCACTGCAGTGTCACGCAGGATGTCCCTTCCAAAAAACCTTCCCCAAACAGCACATGACGCAAAGAAAAAAAGAGGCGCAATGAGGTAGCTGACTGTGTGAGTAAGATAAGCGACCCTAGTGGCCGACACAAACACCGGGCCCATCTAGGAGTGTCACTGCAGTGTCACGCAGGATGTCCCTTCCAAAAAACCCTCCCCAAACAGCACATGACGCAAAGAAAAAAAGAGGCGCAATGAGGTAGCTGACTGTGTGAGTAAGATAAGCGACCCTAGTGGCCGACACAAACACCGGGCCCATCTAGGAGTGGCACTGCAGTGTCACGCAGGATGTCCCTTCCAAAAAACCCTCCCCAAACAGCACATGACGCAAAGAAAAAAAGAGGCGCAATGAGGTAGCTGACTGTGTGAGTAAGATAAGCGACCCTAGTGGCCGACACAAACACCGGGCCCATCTAGGAGTGGCACTGCAGTGTCACGCAGGATGGCCCTTCCAAAAAACCCTCCCCAAACAGCACATGACGCAAAGAAAAAAAGAGGCGCAATGAGGTAGCTGACTGTGTGAGTAAGATAAGCGACCCTAGTGGCCGACACAAACACCGTGCCCATCTAGGAGTGTCACTGCAGTGTCACGCAGGATGGCCCTTCCAAAAAACCCTCCCCAAACAGCTCATGACGCAAAGAAAAAAAGAGGCGCAATGAGGTAGCTGTGTGAGTAAGATAAGCGACCCTAGTGGCCGACACAAACACCGGGCCCATCTAGGAGTGGCACTGCAGTGTCACGCAGGATGGCCCTTCCAAAAAACCCTCCCCAAACAGCACATGACGCAAAGAAAAAAAGAGGCGCAATGAGGTAGCTGTGTGAGTAAGATAAGCGACCCTAGTGGCCGACACAAACACCGGGCCCATCTAGGAGTGTCACTGCAGTGTCACGCAGGATGTCCCTTCCAAAAAACCCTCCCCAAACAGCACATGACGCAAAGAAAAAAAGAGGCGCAATGAGGTAGCTGACTGTGTGAGTAAGATAAGCGACCCTAGTGGCCGACACAAACACCGGGCCCATCTAGGAGTGGCACTGCAGTGTCACGCAGGATGTCCCTTCCAAAAAACCCTCCCCAAACAGCACATGACGCAAAGAAAAAAAGAGGCGCAATGAGGTAGCTGACTGTGTGAGTAAGATAAGCGACCCTAGTGGCCGACACAAACACCGGGCCCATCTAGGAGTGGCACTGCAGTGTCACGCAGGATGGCCCTTCCAAAAAACCCTCCCCAAACAGCACATGACGCAAAGAAAAAAAGAGGCGCAATGAGGTAGCTGACTGTGTGAGTAAGATAAGCGACCCTAGTGGCCGACACAAACACCGGGCCCATCTAGGAGTGGCACTGCAGTGTCACGCAGGATGTCCCTTCCAAAAAACCCTCCCCAAACAGCACATGACGCAAAGAAAAAAAGAGGCGTAATGAGGTAGCTGACTGTGTGAGTAAGATAAGCGACCCTAGTGGCCGACACAAACACCGGGCCCATCTAGGAGTGGCACTGCAGTGTCACGCAGGATGGCCCTTCCAAAAAACCCTCCCCAAACAGCACATGACGCAAAGAAAAATAAAAGAAAAAAGAGGTGCAAGATGGAATTGTCCTTGGGCCCTCCCACCCACCCTTATGTTGTATAAACAGGACATGCACACTTTAACCAACCCATCATTTCAGTGACAGGGTCTGCCACACGACTGTGACTGATATGACGGGTTGGTTTGGACCCCCCCCAAAAAAGAAGCAATTAATCTCTCCTTGCACAAACTGGCTCTACAGAGGCAAGATGTCCACCTCATCATCATCCTCCGATATATCACCGTGTACATCCCCCTCCTCACAGATTATCAATTCGTCCCCACTGGAATCCACCATCTCAGCTCCCTGTGTACTTTGTGGAGGCAATTGCTGCTGGTCAATGTCTCCGCGGAGGAATTGATTATAATTCATTTTAATGAACATCATCTTCTCCACATTTTCTGGATGTAACCTCGTACGCCGATTGCTGACAAGGTGAGCGGCGGCACTAAACACTCTTTAGGAGTACACACTTGTGGGAGGGCAACTTAGGTAGAATAAAGCCAGTTTGTGCAAGGGCCTCCAAATTGCCTCTTTTTCCTGCCAGTATAAGTACGGACTGTGTGACGTGCCTACTTGGATGCGGTCACTCATATAATCCTCCACCATTCTTTCAATGTTGAGAGAATCATATGCAGTGACAGTAGACGACATGTCCGTAATCGTTGTCAGGTCCTTCAGTCCGGACCAGATGTCAGCATCAGCAGTCGCTCCAGACTGCCCTGCATCACCGCCAGCGGGTGGGCTCGGAATTCTTAGCCTTTTCCTCGCACCCCCAGTTGCGGGAGAATGTGAAGGAGGAGATGTTGACAGGTCGCGTTCCGCTTGACTTGACAATTTTCTCACCAGCAGGTCTTTCAACCCCAGCAGACTTGTGTCTGCCGGAAAGAGAGATCCAAGGTAGGCTTTAAATCTAGGATCGAGCACGGTGGCCAAAATGTAGTGCTCTGATTTCAACAGATTGACCACCCGTGAATCCTTGTTAAGCGAATTAAGGGCTCCATCCACAAGTCCCACATGCCTAGCGGAATCGCTCCGTGTTAGCTCCTCCTTCAATGTCTCCAGCTTCTTCTGCAAAAGCCTGATGAGGGGAATGACCTGACTCAGGCTGGCAGTGTCTGAACTGACTTCACGTGTGGCAAGTTCAAAGGGCATCAGAACCTTGCACAACGTTGAAATCATTCTCCACTGCGCTTGAGACAGGTGCATTCCACCTCCTATATCGTGCTCAATTGTATAGGCTTGAATGGCCTTTTGCTGCTCCTCCAACCTCTGAAGCATATAGAGGGTTGAATTCCACCTCGTTACCACTTCTTGCTTCAGATGATGGCAGGGCAGGTTCAGTAGTTTTTGGTGGTGCTCCAGTCTTCTGTACGTGGTGCCTGTACGCCGAAAGTGTCCCGCAATTCTTCTGGCCACCGACAGCATCTCTTGCACGCCCCTGTCATTTTTTAAAAAATTCTGCACCACCAAATTCAAGGTATGTGCAAAACATGGGACGTGCTGGAATTTGCCCATATTTAATGCACACACAATATTGCTGGCGTTGTCCGATGCCACAAATCCACAGGAGAGTCCAATTGGGGTAAGCCATTCCGCAATGATCTTCCTCAGTTGCCGTAAGAGGTTTTCAGCTGTGTGCGTATTCTGGAAAGCGCTGATACAAAGCGTAGCCTGCCTAGGAAAGAGTTGGCGTTTGCGAGATGCTGCTACTGGTGCCGCCGCTGCTGTTCTTGCGGCGGGAGTCCATACATCTACCCAGTGGGCTGTCACAGTCATATAGTCCTGACCCTGCCCTGCTCCACTTGTCCACATGTCCGTGGTTAAGTGGACATTGGGTCCAGCTGCATTTTTTAGGACACTGGTGAGTCTTTTTCTGAGGTCCGTGTACATTTTCGGTATCGCCTGCCTAGAGAAGTGGAACCTAGATGGTATTTGGTAACGGGGGCACACTGCCTCAATAAATTGTCTAGTTCCCTGTGAACTAACGGCGGATACCGGACGCACGTCTAACACCAACATAGTTGTCAAGGCCTCAGTTATCCGCTTTGCAGCAGGATGACTGCTGTGATATTTCATCTTCCTCGCAAAGGACTGTTGAACAGTCAATTGCTTACTGGAAGTAGTACAAGTCGTCTTACGACTTCCCCTCTGGGATGACCATCGACTCCCAGCAGCAACAACAGCAGCGCCAGCAGCAGTAGGCGTTACACGCAAGGATGCATCGGAGGAATCCCAGGCAGGAGAGGACTCGTCAGAATTGCCAGTGACATGGCCTGCAGGACTATTGGCATTCCTGGGGAAGGAGGAAATTGACACTGAGGGAGTTGGTGGGGTGGTTTGCGTGAGCTTGGTTACAAGAGGAAGGGATTTACTGGTCAGTGGACTGCTTCCGCTGTCACCCAAAGTTTTTGAACTTGTCACTGACTTATTATGAATGCGCTGCAGGTGACGTATAAGGGAGGATGTTCCGAGGTGGTTAACGTCCTTACCCCTACTTATTACAGCTTGACAAAGGGAACACACGGCTTGACACCTGTTGTCCGCATTTCTGTTGAAATAGTTCCACACCGAAGAGCTGATTTTTTTGGTATTTTCACCAGGCATGTCAACGGCCATATTCCTCCCACGGACAACAGGTGTCTCCCCGGGTGCCTGACTTAAACAAACCACCTCACCATCAGAATCCTCCTGGTCAATTTCCTCCCCAGCGCCAGCAACACCCATATCCTCCTCATCCTGGTGTACTTCAACACTGACATCTTCAATCTGACTATCAGGAACTGGACTGCGGGTGCTCCTTCCAGCACTTGCAGGGGGCGTGCAAATGGTGGAAGGCGCATGCTCTTCACGTCCAGTGTTGGGAAGGTCAGGCATCGCAACCGACACAATTGGACTCTCCTTGTGGATTTGGGATTTCGAAGAACGCACAGTTCTTTGCGGTGCTACTGCTTTTGCCAGCTTGAGTCTTTTCATTTTTCTAGCGAGAGGCTGAGTGCCTCCATCCTCATGTGAAGCTGAACCACTAGCCATGAACATAGGCCAGGGCCTCAGCCGTTCCTTGCCACTCCGTGTGGTAAATGGCATATTGGCAAGTTTACGCTTCTCCTCCGACAATTTTATTTTAGGTTTTGGAGTCCTTTTTTTACTGATATTTGGTGTTTTGGATTTGACATGCTCTGTACTATGACATTGGGCATCGGCCTTGGCAGACGACGTTGCTGGCATTTCATCGTCTCGGCCATGACTAGTGGCAGCAGCTTCAGCACGAGGTGGAAGTGGATCTTGATCTTTCCCTAATTTTGGAACCTCAACATTTTTGTTCTCCATATTTTAATAGGCACAACTAAAAGGCACCTCAGGTAAACAATGGAGATGGATGGATACTAGTATACAATTATGAATGGACTGCCGAGTGCCGACACAGAGGTAGCTACAGCCGTGGACTACCGTACTGTACTGTGTCTGCTGCTAATATAGACTGGATGATAATGAGATGTAGGATGTATGTATAAAGAAGAAAGAAAAAAAAACCACGGGTAGGTGGTATACAATTATGGACGGACTGCCGAGTGCCGACACAGAGGTAGCTACAGCCGTGGACTACCGTACTGTACTGTGTCTGCTGCTAATATAGACTGGATGATAATGAGATGTAGTATGTATAAAGAAGAAAGAAAAAAAAACCACGGGTAGGTGGTATACAATTATGGATGGACTGCCGAGTGCCGACACAGAGGTAGCTACAGCCGTGGACTACTGTACTGTACTGTGTCTGCTGCTAATATAGACTGGATGATAATGAGATGTAGTATGTATGTATAAAGAAGAAAGAAAAAAAACCACGGGTAGGTGGTATACAATTATGGACGGACTGCCGAGTGCCGACACAGAGGTAGCTACAGCCGTGGACTACCGTACTGTACTGTGTCTGCTGCTAATATAGACTGGTTGATAATGAGATGTAGTATGTATGTATAAAGAAGAAAGAAAAAAAAACACGGGTAGGTGGTATACAATTATGGACGGACTGCCGAGTGCCGACACAGAGGTAGCTACAGCCGTGGACTACCGTACTGTACTGTGTCTGCTGCTAATATAGACTGGATGATAATGAGATGTAGTATGTATGTATAAAGAAGAAAGAAAAAAAAACCACGGGTAGGTGGTATACAATTATGGATGGACTGCCGAGTGCCGACACAGAGGTAGTTACAGCCGTGGACTACCGTACTGTACTGTGTCTGCTGCTAATATAGACTGGTTGATAATGAGATGTAGTATGTATAAAGAAGAAAGAAAAAAAAACCACGGGTAGGTGTATACAATTATGGATGGACTGCCAAGTGCCGACACAGAGGTAGCTACAGCCGTGGACTACCGTACTGTACTGTGTCTGCTGCTAATATAGACTGGATGATAATGAGATGTAGTATGTATGTATAAAGAAGAAAGAAAAAAAAACCACGGGTAGGTGGTATACAATTATGGACGGACTGCCGAGTGCCGACACAGAGGTAGCTACAGCCGTGGACTACCGTACTGTACTGTGTCTGCTGCTAATATAGACTGGTTGATAATGAGATGTAGTATGTATGTATAATGAAGAAAGAAAAAAAAACCACGGGTAGGTGGTATACAATTATGGATGGACTGCCGAGTGCCGACACAGAGGTAGCTACAGCCGTGGACTACCGTACTGTACTGTGTCTGCTGCTAATATAGACTGGATGATAATGAGATGTAGTATGTATAAAGAAGAAAGAAAAAAAAACCCACGGGTAGGTGGTATACAAATATGGATGGACTGCCGAGTGCCGACACAGAGGTAGCTACAGCCGTGGACTACCGTACTGTACTGTGTCTGCTGCTAATATAGACTGGATGATAATGAGATGTAGTATGTATGTATAAAGAAGAAAGAAAAAAAAAACCACGGGTAGGTGGTATACAATTATGGATGGACTGCCGAGTGCCGACACAGAGGTAGCTACAGCCGTGGACTACCGTACTGTACTGTGTCTGCTGCTAATATAGACTGGTTGATAATGAGATGTAGTATGTATAAAGAAGAAAGAAAAAAAAACCACGGGTAGGTGGTATACAATTATGGATGGACTGCCAAGTGCCGACACAGAGGTAGCTACAGCCGTGGACTACCGTACTGTACTGTGTCTGCTGCTAATATAGACTGGATGATAATGAGATGTAGTATGTATGTATAAAGAAGAAAGAAAAAAAAACCACGGGTAGGTGGTATACAATTATGGACGGACTGCCGAGTGCCGACACAGAGGTAGCTACAGCCGTGGACTACCGTACTGTACTGTGTCTGCTGCTAATATAGACTGGTTGATAATGAGATGTAGTATGTATAAAGAAGAAAGAAAAAAAAACCACGGGTAGGTGGTATACAATTATGGACGGACTGCCGAGTGCCGACACAGAGGTAGCTACAGCCGTGGACTACGGTACTGTACTGTGTCTGCTGATAATATAGACTGGTTAATAATGAGATGTAGTATGTATGTATAAAGAAGAAAGAAAAAAAAACCACGGGTAGGTGGTATACAATTATGGATGGACTGCCGAGTGCCGACACAGAGGTAGCTACAGCCGTGGACTACCGTACTGTACTGTGTCTGCTGCTAATATAGACTGGATGATAATGAGATGTAGTATGTATAAAGAAGAAAGAAAAAAAAACCCACGGGTAGGTGGTATACAATTATGGATGGACTGCCGAGTGCCGACACAGAGGTAGCTACAGCCGTGAACTACCGTACCGTGTCTGCTGCGACTGGATGATAAATAATGATATAAAATATATATATATATATCACTACTGCAGCCGGACATGTATATATTATATAATGACGGACCTGCTGGACACTGTCTGTCAGCAGAATAAGTTTTTTATAGAATTAAAAAAAAAACACCACACAAGTCCCACGACGAGTGTTTAACTTTTTCAGGCAATCACAATATAGTATACTATACTGGTGGTCAGTGTGGTCAGGTCACTGGTCAGTCACACTGGCAGTGGCACTCCTGCCTGCAGCAAAAGTGTGCACTGTTTAATTTTAATAATATGTATGTACTCCTGGCTCCTGCTATAACCTATAACTGCTCCCCAGTCTCCCCCACAATTAAGCTGTGTGAGCACAGTCAGATATTATACATAGATGATGCAGCACACTGGGCTGAGCACAGATATGGTATGTGACTGAGTCACTGTGTATCGTTTTTTTCAGGCAGAGAACGGATTATATTAAATAAAACTGCACTGGTGGTCACTGGTCAGTGGTCAGTCACTAGTAAACTCTGCACTCTCTAGTACTCCTAAGCTCCAGTAAATCAAGTGTCTCTGTCTCAATCTCACTCTCTCTCTTCTAATCTAAATGGAGAGGACGCCAGCCACGTCCTCTCCCTATCAATCTCAATGCACGTGTGAAAATGGCGGCGACGCGCGGCTCCTTATATAGAATCCGAGTCTCGCGATAGAATCCGAGCCTCGCGAGAATCCGACAGCGTCATGATGACGTTCGGGCGCGCTCGGGTTAACCGAGCAAGGCGGGAAGATCCGAGTCGCTCGGACCCGTGTAAAAAAACATGAAGTTCGGGCGGGTTCGGATTCCGAGGAACCGAACCCGCTCATCTCTACAGTGGACATTGCATAATGAGCGCTACAACTGTGGGCATTGTATAAGAAGCGCCACCTCACATGCACCGAAGCCGCACGCAAATGTACTTGCCCCTTCCATGGTGCCCCCCCTATCATTTTCTTCTGGATCCGCCCCTGCCCAGCACCCCCTGCCCTTTTATTTCATTTATTTATGTATTTTTATTTTTACACCCCCTCCCTCGTATACTGTACACTGGTCACACTGCTGGGAGGGGTTATGTGCAGGGGAGAAGATGAAAGGGAACCACCACCATTGTTGGAGGAGGGGAGATAAGATAACCCTCCAGCCAGATAGCGTCTGCTGGACATGCTATCAGTAATTAAGAAGGGGGGAAGCTAGTGTATTACTGTGAGAGCAAAGCTTTTATGAGGGAAGCATTAGCAACGGGGAAGGGGAGTGCTGCTTAGATGTGGGGTTTGCTCTCCCTGCAGCAGCTGAATGTCCCATCCTGCTATTATATGATCTGCTTCCCATGCGTTTGTCTTTTAAAACAAACTCCCAGGCTGGAGTGATTATCTTAGGCTTCCACATACAATTTATTTGCAGTTTACTGGAGAACGTATAGTAAAGTTCCTGCCCTAACGTCACGATTATACTGATGGACAGTGCTGGACTTTTCACTCATTATGTTCATTGACCATTGAGGCCTGCTTACCAGACATTCGCTTTAACCCACTAAGCCACAGCGCAGAAGCCATACCCCTAGCCTGTAAATACATGATACTTATCTGGGTGGTCCCTCTGCGTGCATCCTAAGGAATCATTAGATTGCCAAGTTTCGCGTGGGCTCCCCCCGAAGCTAAGCCGTAAGGAGAAACGAGACGAGTAGTCTGATCATCTGTAAGTAAGTACAGTAAGTGAAAGGGAAAAGTACCATATTACAAAGTAACATGACAGAAAAGGGAAAATTTATGGAAATAAATGATTAACTAACAACCCAATAAATTGAATTAATAAATAGGCTGGCTGATTGATATGGGTATTGGTACTGGCTAGCGCCCGCGCAGCCTGGCGGATATGGCGGGGCTGATACCCGGTGGAGTGGGCTGCGGTGGGCCAGCAGCTTGCCCACTGCGGATAATGGGCTGTGGGGAAGTGCTGTCCTGCCTGCCACCAGAGGGGGAGGGGGGGGGGGAGCGCTGCAAGCTGCTGCCCCCATCCTACTTGCTCTGGCTGTGCAAACACAGCCTGTGATGCCTGCGTGTGGGAGGCGGGGGGGTGGATGCCTCGTGTAAGCTGTGGGTGGAAAGTTTGTGTGGGGGTGTGTGCTCACGGGCTCCGGCGGTGGGGTCTGTCCCGCCGGAGCCGTGCTATACTGCTGCTGCGCCCGTCCTATCATGTGTGGGTACGTGCTGTTAGTGTGCCGTGACGCGGGGGGTGTGCGTGTGAGCTCCGGCGGCGGGGCCTGTTCCGCCGGAGCTGGGACATCCGGCTGCTGCTGCGGCGGCTGGGCGGCGCCGAGCGTGACGCGATCGCTCGGCGCCTGAAGGGGTGGGGGTGTGTCCTGCGGCTGGCTGTGGGCTGGCGCGCCGGAGCCTATTTCGGGCCCGCTGCGCGCCAGCCAGGAATGAGGGGTGAAGCGGGCGGCGGTCGCGGGGTGAAATCGCGGGCTCCGGCGGTGCGGCCTGACCCGTTGGAGCCGGGATGTGCGGTTGCTGGGCAGCGCCGAGCGTGACGCGATCGCTCGGCGCCGGAAGTGGGGGGGGGGGCGTGCCCTGCGACGGGCTGTGGGCTGGCGCGCCGGAGCCCACCTCGGGCCCGCCGCGAACTAGCCACTTATGGAGGGGTGAAGCGGGCGGGGCCCTTGGAGCTGCAGTTCCGCGCGCTGGCGTGGCCGTGATTGCGTCCGTTTGTATGAGACGCCGGGGGGGGGGGATTCCTCATAAGCCTGGGCATGCTGCGGGGTGGACGCTGGCTGTTATACAGCGTTAGTGCAAGGGTCTGTATCTATTTGCACTAAAACAGTGTATGGAGGGTATTTGATGTGGATTGCGGGGTGCGCCTGCAGTGTGGTTCTACCTGCAGTTCAGGCGAGGGGGAGCGCGGGGAGGATTAATAATCAAAGTGTACTTATTCCTTCCTTGATTCCAGGAGCTGCCTTCTTGGATCCTTGATCAGCATGAAAAGAGGGAGCCTGCCTGGCATTCCTGGTCTTTTGTACTTCCCAGGTAACTCTCCTCCCCTTTTTCCTATAGGATGCTGCTATGCTACCTGCTCTATCTCCCCCCCCCCCTCCCCCTTTCTCCCATTCCCTGTCCCAGACTTCCTTCTTTTAAAAAACCCAGGACGCTTATTTATTCTCGGGCCTATTCGTCCCTCGAATTCTTTAAACACTGATGTACATTCGAAAAGGGGGCGTGGCCACGGGTACAGCGCCGTGGCCACGCCCCTTTTCATATACTTTCAATGGAAGATTGGAGAGTCAAAAAACGGTACAGACCATAAAGAAAAGGGACTGTACCTGCCAGAAAGGTGCAGCTGGAGGGTATGTCACTGCACCTGCAGCAAGTCTCTGCGCTGTAGAGAGGGGGAAAACATCCTTTTACTGCAGCGTCCTATGGGGGTCATTCCAAGTTGATCGCTAGCTTCATTTGTTCGCTGTGCAGCGATCAGGCAAAAACTCTGCACTTCTGCGCATGCATATGCAGCGCAATGCGCACGTGCGGCATACTATTACAACGAACGATGTAGTTTTACACAGGGTCTGGCAGGGCTGTAACTACGTGTGTGCCAAGGGGGCTTGGCACACAGCGCAGTTGCCCTGGGGGCGCAACGGCCAGCGGCATGTAATGAGTCAAATTGACTCATTACATGCCGCCTCTGTGTGCGCCGTGCGCCGCGCTGGAGGAGAGAGACCAGCGCCGGGTTCAAGGAGGAGGAGGGAGGGGGAGCAGGGAGCCGCAGCAGCGCTATTTGATTGGTAGTAAGCGCCGCTGCAGCATCCCCCTCTCCTTCTGTATTGGCTGCCCGGCGCTGCTATGGATGCTGGGATGCGGTTCCTTCATCCCAGCATCCACAGCAGCGCCAGGCAACCAATACAGAAGGAGAGGGGGATGCTGCAGCGGCGCTTACTACCAATCAAATAGCGCTGCTGCGGCTCCCTGCTCCCCGTCCCTCCTCCTCCTTCTCACCTCACACAGCCTGCACCGAGAGGGAGCTGCACGAGGAGCCTGTCAGCGGGGAGAAGGTAAGTATGTCTCTCTCTCTCTCTCTCTCTCTCTCTCTCTTTCTCTTTCTCTCTCTCTCTCTCTCTTTCTCTCTCTCTCTCTCTCAGGGGGACACCGTCTGCCGCAATGTGTAAAAAGGGGTCCTGGCTGCCGCAATGTATAAAAAGGGGGTCTGGCTGCCGCAATGTGTAAAAAGGGGGCCTGGCTGCCGCAATGTGTAAAATGGGGTCCTGGCTGCCGCAATGTGTAAAAAGGGGTCCTGGCTGCCGCAATGTATAAAAAGGGGGTCTGGCTGCCGCAATGAGTAAAAAGGGGGCCTGGCTGCCGCAATGTTAAAATGGGGTCCTGGCTGCCGCAATGTGTAAAAAGGGGGACTGGCTGCCACAATGTATAAAAAGGGGGTCTGGCTGCCGCAATGTGTAAAAAGGGTGCCTGGCTGCCGCAATGTGTAAAGAGGGGGCCTGGCTGCCGCAATGTGTAAAGAGGGGGACTGGCTGCCGTAATGTGTAAAAAGGGGGACGCTGTCTGCTGTAATGTATAAAAGGGGCTCTACCTGGTGTAGTGGCGCTACTGTGCAGCGTAATTTGAATAATGTAGACTACTGTGCACCGTAATATGAATTGCTGTTATTTTGTGGCCACGCCCCTTCCCGTGAAGCCACGCCCCTATAAATTTTTCGTGCGCCTGCGGCGCGCACTGCCCCTGTCTTACATGGGGGGGGGGGCGCCACTGTCGTTTCTTGCACACAGCGCTAAAATGGCTAGTTACGGCACTGGGGTCTAGCGATACTTTCAGTCGCACAGGCAGCCGCAGAGTGATTGACAGGAAGAGGGCGTTTCTGGGTGTCAACTGACCGTTTTCAGGGAGTGTTCGGAAAAACGCAGGCGTGGCTGGGCGAACGCAGGACGTGTTTGTGACGTCAAATCAGGAACTGAATGGTCTGAAGTGATCGCACGCGCCGAGTAGGTCTGAAGCTACTCTGAAACTGCACAAAATTTTTTTGGACCCGCTCTCCGATCCCTTAGTTCGCACTTCTGCTAAGCTAAAATACACTCC
Organism: Pseudophryne corroboree; assembly: GCF_028390025.1. Lineage (NCBI taxonomy): Eukaryota > Metazoa > Chordata > Amphibia > Anura > Myobatrachidae > Pseudophryne > Pseudophryne corroboree. The sequence goes on from NC_086451.1 coordinate 202,616,388, forward strand.
CAGTGGGCGGCGGCATAGCGTTTGCACGGCTGCTAAAAACTGCAGCTCTGATTGGCTCACGGATCGGCGCTGAATTAAACGGAGACACCCGCCGGAGACTGAGGGGAACGAGAGGCGCAGGCTGCACTCTCCTTCCCACACATGACAGACAGGAGGACAGCGACGGCAGCGGGCAGCGGTGAGTAGGGGAGGGGGGCATGTTATACCTGGCACTGGGGGGGCATGTATACCTGGCACTGGGGGCATATCTGGCACAGGGGGGCATATATACCTGGCACTGGGGGCATATCTGGCACAGGGGGGCATATATACCTGGCACTGGGGGATATCTGGCACAGGGGGGCATGTATACCTGGCACTGGGGGCATATCTGGCACAGGGGGGCATATATACCTGGCACTGGGGGCATATCTGGCACAGGGGGGCATGTATACCTGGCACTGGGGGATATCTGGCACAGGGGGGCATGTATACCTGGCACTGGGGGCATATCTGGCACAGGGGGGCATATATACCTGGCACTGGGGGATATCTGGCACAGGGGGGCATGTATACCTGGCACTGGGGGATATCTGGCACTGGGGGGGCATGTTATACCTGGCACTGGGGGATATCTGGCACTGGGGGGGCATGTTATACCTGACACTGGGGGATATCTGGCACTGGGGGGGCATGTATACCTGGCACTGGGGGATATCTGGCACTGGGGGGGCATGTATACCTGGCACTGGGGGATATCTGGCACTGGGGGCATATCTAGCACAGGGGGGCATATATACCTGGCACTGGGGGATATCTGGCACTGGGGGGGCATGTTATACCTGGCACTGGGGGATATCTGGCACTGGGGGGGGCATGTATACCTGGCACTGGGGGATATCTGGCACTGGGGGCATATCTGGCAGAGGGGGGCATATATACCTGGCACTGGGGGATATCTGGCACAGGGGGGCATGTATACCTGGCACTGGAGGATATCTGGCACTGGGGGCATATCTGGCACTGTAGGGGCATTTCTGTATCTGGCACGGGGGGCAATGTATATCTGACACAGTGGGGGCATTTGTGTATCTAGCACTGTGGGGCAATGTGTATCTGACACTGTGAGGCAATGTATGGCACTCTGGGGGCATTTCTGTATCTGGCACTGTGGGGCAATGTGTATCTGGCACTGTGGGGCAATGTGTATCTGGCACTCTGGGGACATTTGTGTATCTGGCACTGTGGGGCAATGTGCATCTGGCACTGTGGGGCAATGTGTATCTGGCACTCTGGGGACATTTGTGTATCTGGCACTGTGGGGCAATGTGCATCTGGCACTGTGGGGCAATGTGTATCTGGCACTGTGAGGCAATGTGTATCTGACACTCTGGGGACATTTGTGTATCTGGCACTCTGGGGACATTTGTGTATCTGGCACTGTGGGGCAATGTGTATCTGGCACTGTGGGGTTATATGTATCTGGCACTGTGGGGCAATGTATATCTAGCACTGTGGGGCAACGTGTATCTGACACTATTGGGGTCATACGTGTATCTGCCCCTCCCCCATATGTGTATCACGCCCCCATTTTCATTGGCCACGCCCCATGTGGCATTTGGCCACACCCATTTTTTTGTGCGCGCGCCGAAGGCGCGCGCACACAGTACCCGTAAGACATTTTTTCTACTTGCACCACTGCCAGTGTCCCAACGCGCCGCATTACAGGGAAGTAGACGCACTACATAAACTACAGCTCCCAGCAGCCCTTAGCGCCGAAGCATTCCGCCCCTTAGGGCTGCTGGGACCTGTAGTTTATTGCGTACATCTTCTTCCCTGTAATGCGGCGCGTTGGGACACCGGCGCAAACAATAGTGACTGCCTGCTGTGCGAGTCTCCAGGAGAGCTTCTGCCAAAGGGAGGACAGCAGCTTAGCTGCTGACAGGAGGAGAAGCATTACCCGCCCCTCCCCCACTCACAGTACCTCCGAGCCCCATCCGCGGCACCCCCACACTCCCCCTCTAGCACCCGCGATAGCTCCGGACCCCCTCCCCCACCCGCAGCGACCCGCACCCGTACCTCCCGTTGCACCACCGCAGCCACCCCTCCCCCACCTGGGGCAACCCCGCAACTGCTCCTCCCCCACCTGAAGCGGGTCCGGACCACCACCCGCAGCACCCACGCACCCTCCCCCACCTGCGGCCCCACCACAACCGCCCCTCCCGTGGCACCCCAGGATCCCATCCGCCTCTTCCCCGCACCCCCTACTTCCCCAACCAAAGCACCTACTAGGCGATTCACCAGGCCCTGCATGCGCTGTTCACGCCGTTGCAAGGGGCTACGACCCCTTAACCATTGCATGCCCTTTGTCCGTGCAATATTTAACCACTCACACAATTATGATTGGATGTAATACTCCATATAATAAAAATATTCCACGCCACAAGGGTGTGCAAGGGTTAAGGGGGCGTAGCCCCTTACGACGGTGTGAAGAGCGCCCGTAGGGCGCGATGAATCACCTAGTATATATATATATATATATAAGTAGGGGGAGTGTTATTACAATTGTAGAGGTATGCTTCCCTCAGTCCCCTTGGGGTTCCAAGATTATTATTATTATTTTGCCCGCTTACTATTCCGTGCTGTCGACATTTACTCAGTTTCTGTCGGCCGTAAAGTTCCTGGTAGATCCACATCGGGGGCACGTCAGTACATGGTCATACACATTCACAACACATTACTGGCACTAGGGACCTGACGGGTCTGGACAATCCACTTGCGCATCGGTTATGTCTATATATATATAGGTGTAGATTTAACTTTATATATGCATGAATATGATATGGGTGTTGTATTGTGTATTACATGATGTATATCCATGAATGCTGAAATAATGGTATTCTTCTCATGTGCTGACCGCTCTGTTGATTAAGCTCTAGATTGGCCGGGACGAGTTGGTTTCGATCCTCTCAAGGAGTCCGAATATTAGTCTCTTCACAACGCGGAGAGAAAATTATGTAAGTCAACTACTGGTCGACGCAGAGCCCGGTCGCAAAGGATCATACACAGGCAGCTAAGTGAAATTTTATTTCTATACTTTGACCTTATTTGCAATGTATGCACTTGAGGGAGTGTGGTAGTCGGGTAAGCATCCGATAGAATTATCCTACCCAGGGTGGGTAGGCTTGCCTATGTTTATTTTTCCTTGTAAAATTACAGCAGGCTGCCACGTGACAGCAGGTGGTGTGACCGGAAAAATGCGGAGGATTTCTACGGGAGATGCTGGTGGGAGGTATACAGCTGTAGGTCTAAATTCATGAGTTAACCTCCTTCACAACGGTTGATGACGCATTTTTTTGTGGGATGCAGTCGTTAACCGGTTAGATACCATTCTTTTTTCCTTTTCTGTGTAGACAGTGGAAGGTGAAAAGGTAAGTGTTCTGCAACCTTGTTAGGTTCGCAGAAGTGGACGTAGTTTCTGTTTCCACTACATACACCACTTGTCGCTGAGTCTATCTGGCAGGTCCCCACTCCTGTGACCACTTGTCTACTAACTTTCAGTTAGTTCAGGAATAGACTAGGACCTGTGAGTTATTTATAGAAGCTAAAGGGTAACTGTCTAGGTTATGGTCGTTTCCCCTTACTGTTTTTCTAAAAGATCTTGCCTCTCCCCTATGGAAGGGGAGGTAGCACGCGACGCCATAAAGAGGTGCGTCACGTTCAGGACATTGTCTGGTTGTCCCTGTAAAAAGGTGCATATCGTTGTTTATCTCTGACTGTTTCTTCGGCGCAGGAATTGGCCTGTTGTTCCCAACGACGCAGATGTCAGAAGGGGGTTTCAGAGTAGATACTGACTGGTTAAGGTTCAGTGTTTTTCCTGTGGAAAGAGGTCTGAGGATCCAGAGTTGGGTCAGCCTCGAAGTGACACCTCATCAATAGGTTCCATTAATAAGACAGATGGATGCGGCATAAGAGGCCTTTTTTGGTGAGCAGGTCTAATACCACAAGGGGCGTATTTTCAGAGGATGAGGTCAAGTTGGGACACTTGTCTGCTGTAAGCTTTCTTGAATTAAGAGAGAGAGATGGTGTGACTGCGCTGGATTTGATGAATACAACACTAGTATTAAAATATCACAATTTATTCCTAAAATTGTACAATAGGTAAATATCAATAAAATATGCACATAAATAAACTAACAAAGAATGCAAGTGCTAAAATACGGACTACTATCCTATGGGACCACCCAGTTTGCCAGGTAGGAATTTGGACTTTCTGGAGATGTATGCAGTGACCGTTCCTGATGTGTTTCCCCTGTATTATAGTCCAGCTAAAGCAATAGTCTCAGAATATAGGCAGGGTCCAAAATTAATGGACAAGTTACCGTTAGAGGATATGGTGCTCCGGGATATGTAGTAGTGAGCTCCTCATGCGTTACGGTTGTATACTGTCCTTTGTATGGTGTTTGCCGTTAAAGATCTGAGCGTTGAGAAAATCGTCTGGACAAGCTTGGGGAATGGTTCGGTCCTCCTTGAAGTCGCTTCCTGGTTGGGGTCCCTGGATCACCTGACGCGTTTCGCTGCAACCAACTGGCAGCTTTCTCAAAGGTAGTATACAACCTCACTACTACATATCCCGGAGCACCATATCCTCTAACGGTAACTTGTCCATTAATTTTGGACCCTGCCTATATTCTGAGACTATTGCTTTAGCTGGACTATAATACAGGGGAAACACATCAGGAACGGTCACTGCATACATCTCCAGAAAGTCCAAATTCCTACCTGGCAAACTGGGTGGTCCCATAGGATAGTAGTCCGTATTTTAGCACTTGCATTCTTTGTTAGTTTATTTCTGTGCATATTTTATTGATATTTACCTATTGTACAATTTTAGGAATAAATTGTGATATTTTAATACTAGTGTTGTATTCATCAAATCCAGCGCAGTCACACCATCTCTCTCTCCTATTTTTGCAATATAACGGGAGTGACTCTCCCTCCTTCTTGTGACTGCAGCTCGGCAAAGCATCCCATATCCTAAGCGCCCAAGTACCTTCGGGTATATCCATTCTTTCTTGAATTAAGAGCTATTTTAGTCGAACGTATTCTTCGTGTTCTGCCCGTGTTAATTCTGCCAGAAGACTTGTCAGCAATGGCGTAAGTAAGCCACTAGGGCGGAACAAGGAAAAGAGGAAATGGCAGAAGATGCACAGTTTGCAGTTGAGTGGGAAGTCTGGTAAACGCTATGTTAGCAGTCTTCGTTCCGGAGGTAAACGTCGGAGAAATAGATTTCCTTTGCGGACACGATATCCAGCTGGGACAGATACTGTCATCATCAAGAAGCTTTCCCAGACGTGACAAATCTTTGTGGAGTGTCGCAATTGGACATGTTGGCGTCTCGCCTCAACGAGAGGCCTTGAGGAGATTGTTCCAGATTAAGGGACACTCAGGATATAGTAGCGGACATCCTCGTGACACCGTGGGTGTTTTTAGTCGGTCTAGGTGGCCTCTCCGCTTTCACCTTTCTGACAGTGGTAAGCGTAAGATGATTGAAGGTTCCGATGATCCTCTGAAATCCGGTCTAACCAGCGAGGGTTGGCTATCCAGTTTTTCATGGTTTTCTCTTAGAAAATTACTGCCCTCTTCCTTTCCGTGAGGTAATGTTACAACTAGATCGGGGCGTGTATCTCGACTTACCGCGGCTGCGTCTAACGGCGGGGCGGTTGAATGTCGTATCCTAAGAGGAATGGGTGTTCCCAGTGAAGTCGTTTCTTCAATTCTTCAGGCTAGGAAAGAACTGACGGCACAGCGTTTCCACCGTTGTTGGAGTAATTATGTGTCTCGGTGTATCCGGGAAGGCTCCTATGGAGGACTTTCAGCTAGGTCGTGTTTATCCATACTTTACAAGCTGATGAGGAGGCAAGCCTAATAAGTTTCTTTACGAAATTTCTCTTTTGGAAAGTGGTCAGGCTATTGACTTTGACGTCCGCAAGGCGGGTGTCGGAAGTGGTGGTTTTGTCTCACAAGAGCCTGATTTGATCTTTCAGGTGGATAGAGAGGAATTGAGTACCTGGTTGGTAGTTCTACCAAGAGTGGTTTCTGGGTGTCGCAGAAATCGGCCTATTTTGGTGCCGGGGGTTACTTAGAGATTAGCTGGTTCAAATTTCCTTGATCTAGCCAGGGATTTGAGTATGTAGGTCATCAATTTGCCTCAGTTGGGAGAAACAGAGGCCCTGTTTGTCGGGTGTCTTCCCAGCTTACTTTAGGAGACTGCGTTATGCAGTTTGTTACATGCTGAATCTGGGATGCGGTTTGGCATGTTCGATCTACGGCTGCTTTGCTGTCACCGAAGTCGGTGGAGGTTCCTTCTTTTGGGAAGATGGGCGTTTCTTGGGCGACTGCCCGAGGAGTCTCGGCGGTTCAACTTTGCCGAGCGGATTCTTGGTCGGGGTCAAACGATTTTGCGATGCTCTACAAGTTTGTTACCCTGATTTTTGGGGACCTTATGTTTGCTCATTCGGTGCTGCAGTCGTCCACACTCTCCCGCCCATTTTGGAGCTTTGGTATAAACCCCATGGTCCTTTTGGAAACCCCAGCATCCTCTAGGACGTATGAGAAAATAGGATTTTGGTACCTACCTGTAAATCCTTTTCTCATAGTCCGTAGAGGATGCTGGGCGCCCGTCCCAGTGCGTACGGTGTCTGCAGTTATTGCTTTTGGTTACACCCTGGTGGTGTGTCTTCTCTGTCTGGCGGTTGCTACCGTTGTTCAGGACATAGCATGCGGGATCGTATTTTTGCTTCTGTGGACACACGGGTTGTGGCTGTGTTTTGTTCATGCCGTTGGCTGGTATTCTACTGAATGCCACGTTCTACGGTGGGTTTGAGGTGTGAGCTGGTATGACACTCACTGTGTTTATATCAATAAATTCTTTCCTAGAAATTGTCCATCTCTCCTGGGCACAGTTTTCTAACTGAGGTCTGGAGGAGGGGCATAGAGGGAGGAGCCAGTTCACACCCAGTTTAAGTCTTTATAGTGTGCCCAAGCTCCTGCGGATCCGTCTATACCCCATGGTCCTTTTGGAAACCCCAGCATCCTCTACGGACTAAGAGAAAAGGATTTACCGGTAGGTACCAAAATCCTATTTTTTGTTTAGAGTTTATTTCACAGGGAGGCTGCTGGCAACAGCCTCCCTGCAGCGAGGGACTGAGGGGGGAGCAGTGTCCGCTCTGTGGGGTCTGAGCCACTGTCTCTGCTGACTGGACACTGAGCTCAAGAGGGGTCCGATCGTTCTCCGTCACAGGGGACCGCTCGCTCCAGCAGCATGCTGCCACCCCCTTGCAGAGTGGAAGAATCGGTGGCGAGTGAGACACCGACCACCCCCACCCTAGCAAGCGGGGGTCCGGTGTAAAGATGGCGGCAACAGGGGATGGAGCGCGGTATTAACCACGCTCCTGGGCGCTACCAGAGGCACACTGTGCGGCACTGTGAGGGGCTCCCTGGGCCAGCGCTTACCCCTCGCACTGGTCAGCAAGCCTGTCGGGCCACCGGGATCCCAGCCAGCACTAATCCTCAGGCCAGTTTAAAATTCTGAAGAGCGGGAAGACAGCGCCATGAAGGGGGCGGAGCTTCTCAGAGCAGACCCTGCAGAGTTCCAGCGCCATTTTCCTGTATGCTGTAGCTGAAGAAAGATCCTGGTCCCTCCACAGCAGCTCCAGTTTACTGTAATACGGTACCAGGGAGTTGTAGAAGGGAGGAGGAGGAGGTTGGTTGATTGTTTGACTGTGTGACCTATTAAGGAGCACAAGTCTGCGCTGATGAGGGGTTTTCTCCTTGTGTTAAGTGCTGGTGTGGGTTGGCTCCAATCTCTGTCTCTCTCTTTTGCTATTCTTGCGGGGGAAACTCTGTCTTACCTCATCCTGTGTGTATGGTGTGTTTGGTGGTCACCAGCAGCAATGTCCAGGGATACAGTGTCATATGCTGCAGAGGATTTATCCTCACAGGAAGATCCCATTACATGTAATCAGGTTAGCACTGGTTTGGCACAGATTCCAGCAAGGGTACCAGAGTGGTTTTCCTCTATCAAGACTTGGATTTCTCAGATATCTGACAGGGTTAACAGTAATGAGTCTGCAATCCAGGTATTGCAGTCCTCTATGGCTGTATGGCCCTTGTCTGGTACCTCGGGTCACCCCACTATATTCCCCCACAAACGTGCGCTTGTACAGGTAACACAAGATGACACGGATACCGATTCTGACACTACAGATGGTGATGAGGATGTATTGCGGGGGTCCGCATCTCTTGCAAGGGGGATACAGTTGTTGATAGAGGCTATCAGGGATGTGTTAAATGTTAATGATCCCACACCTGAGCAGGTTGAGGAGGCTTTCTTCACTGAAAACAAGAAAGCCTCGCTAACCTTCCCTGCGTCAAAAGAGCTGAATGCTATATTTGTAAAGAACAACAGGAGAAACTACTTATACAGCGCCTCACCCAAGTAGGTGATTTAATATACCAAGGAAATAAAACCAAGCTGCTGAGACACCGCGCTTGCCACAACCACTATGTGAGATGGATGGACAAGCTGAAGAACAAAAAGTGGCTGTGCTGTGTGTCAATAGCAATGTGTAAATAGAGAACACAACGTGTAATATATTAAAAATGTATTCTCATAATAAGAACAATTAAAACATGTTAATTAGCAGCACACCTACATCTGTCCCAGGTGATATACAAATTCAACCAAAAATGGCTTTCCAAATAGATGCTTCCCATCCCATAGTGCAGAGGAAACAGGAAGATTGATAGGTGCAGTTCCAGATGGTAAATTCTATCATTCACTGGATAGATAATTAAAGCGTATAATACCTGGCCGGCGGTAGTAACGAGCTGCTGTAATGAAGTAGAGGGCAGCAGCCTCCTGTAGCAGTCAGCCGGTCAGCTCTGGTGGAGCAGTCAGCAGTCAGAGCTGACTGCTACAGGAGGCTGCTGCCCTCTACTTCATTACAGCAGCTCGTTACTACCGCCGGCCAGCAACTACGGGAACAGGAGATTGCCGCTTATTCCTCCATAGCGGCAGGCGCCTAGCATTGGGCACCCGACTTTCCCTCTCCACCGTGCATAACATCGGGCAACGCAGGACTGACTAGCCGGGGACGCTCGGCTAGTTCATACCAGCCCATTTTGGAGAGATTATACGCTTTAATTATCTATCCAGTGAATGATAGAATTTACCATCTGGAACTGCACCTATCAATCTTCCTGTTTCCTCTGCACTATGGGATAGGAAGCATCTATTTGGAAAGCCATTTTTGGTTGAATTTGTATATCACCTTGGACAGATGTAGGTGTGCTGCTAATTAACATGCTTTAATTGTTCTTATTATGAGAATAAATGTTTAATATATTACACGTTGTGCTCTCTATTTACACATTGCTACTGACACACAGCGCAGCCACTTTTTGTTCTTCTATATTTGTAAAGGCCTGGGTGAATCCTGAAAAGGAGTTTCAGATTCCTAAGAGGATTCTGGCAGCTTTTCCTTTCCCTGAGGATAGGAAAAAGTGGGAAAACCCGCCAATTGTTGACGCATCTGTATCCAGACTCTCCAAGAAGGTGGTTTTACCGGTGCTGGGATCTACCGCCTTAAATGAGCCGGCAGATAGGGAAAATTGATAATACTCTGAAATCAGTGTACACTGCTTTAGGAACATATTGCGTCCCACTATTGCTAGTGCATGGATTGTGAAGGCAATAGTGAAGTGGTCGGCTACCTTAATTGAGGATTTGGATACAAGGGATAGGGATGATGTTGCTTTATACGTGCGCAACGTTCATGATTTTGCAGGTTTTCTGGTTGGATCCATGAAAGACCTGGGTTCCGTGGCTGCAGGAATTTCTTCCATGTCTGTTTCAGCTCGTCGGGGACTGTTGGCTTCGCCAGTGGTCGGCCGATGCAGAATCCAGAAGGAGTGTGGAGTCGCTGCCCTATACAGGCCAGGCTCTCTTTGGGGAGCCCTAGACGCGTGGATATCTACCGCTACAGCGGGTAAGTCTCCGTATCTTCCCTCAGCAGCACCTGCTCCAAAGAGAATCTTCTCAGCTACGCAGCAGTCCTTTCGGCCCAACAAGTCCAGAAAGGCCGAGTCATCCAATACCTTCTTCAGGGGAGGTAAGGTTAAATCCAAGAAGCCTGCTGCCGCAGGTTCCCAAGAACAAAAGCCTACTTCAGGTACAGCAAAGTCCTCCGCATGACTGTGGACGGTAAGGCCTGTAGGTGGGGCCTGTGGGAGCAAAACTCAGACAGTTCAGTCATTTCTGGGTATCGTCCGGCCTGGATCTCTGGGTCATAGATATTGTGTCTTGGGGATACAGGCTAGAATTTCAAAGTCTCCCTCCTCACTGTTATTTCAGGTCGGGCTTATCAACTCTGTTGGAGGACGGCACTGTGCTTCAGGACGCTGTCCAAAGGCTGGTGGAGGCACAGGTCATTGTGCTGGTACCACTGCACATGCTGATGAAAGGTTACTATTCAAACCTTTTCGTGGTACCAAAACCGGATGATTCGGTCTGGCCATACTGAACCTAAAATCATTGAACCCCTTTCTAAAGGAGTTCAAGTTCAAGATGGAGTCTCTCAGGGCGGTTATATCATGTCTGGAAGAGGGGGAATTTCTGGTATCACTGGATATCAAGGATGCGTACCTTCACATTTCGATCTGGCTGCCTCATCAGGCTTATCTCTGCTTGGCACTGCTGTACTGTCATTTTCAGTTCCAGGCACTGCCATTCGGCCTCTCAACAGCACCGAGGGTATTTACCAAGGTGATGGCGGAAATGATGATGCTTCTTTGCAAGCAAGGTGTGAACATCATTCCTTATCTGGAGATCTCCTGATAAAGGCATTGTCCAGGGAGAAGCTGCTACAGTCCATTGTTCACACAACGCGGCTGCTTCAGAGTCATGAGTGGATTCTGAATTTTCCAAAGTCACATTTGGAACCAACCCAGAGATTGTCATTTCTGGGAATGATCCTGGATACTGAAATGCAGCGAATGTTTCTTCCGTGGGACAAGGCGTTGGTGATCCAATCCATGGTTCGGGATGTCTTGAAGCCACCCCGGGTGTTGGTACATCAATGCATTTGCCTATTGGGAAAGATGGTGGCCTCTTACGAGGCTCTCCAGTATGGGAGGTTTCATGCTCAGACATTCCAACTGGACCTCCTGGACAAGTGGTCGGGATCTCACCTACACATGCATAAGAGAATTAATCTGTCGCCAAGGGCAAGGATTTCACTCCTCTGGTGGCTCCAATTGCCTCACCTCCTGGAAGGCCACAGGTTCGGGATTCAGGACTGGGTCCTGCTAACAACGGATATGAGCATCCGGGGCTGGGGAGCAGTCACACAAGGGGTGACCTTCAAAGGACAGTGGTCAAGCCTGGAAGCCGGCCTGCCTATCAACATTCTGGAACTAAGAGCCGTCTACAGCCGTCTTCTTCAGGTGGCCCCTCCTCTAAAAAACCGGGCCATTCAAGTGCAGTCGGACAACGTAACAACAGTGGCTTACATAAACCGAAGAGCAGAGCAGCAATGTAAGAGGTCACAAGAATACTCCTCTGGACGTAAAAACACATGCTGGCGCTGTCAGCCATCTTCATTCCGAGAGTAGACAACTGGGAAGAAGACTTACTCAGCAGACACGATCTCCATCCGGGAGAGTGGGGCCTCCATCCGGAGGTGTTCAAGGAGGTAACCGAACTTTGGGGGCTGCCCCAAATAGACATGATGGCCTCTCGTCTCAACAAGAAGCTTCGGCGTTATTGTTCCAGGTCAAGGGACCCACAGGCAGTGGACGCCTTGGTGTCTCCGTGGGTGTTCCAGTCAGTGTACATGTTTCCACCTCTCCCACTGATCCCAAGAATCCTAAAGCTTATAAGGAGTACAGGGGTTCAAGCGATTCTCATTGCCCCAGACTGGCCAAGAAGGGCTTGGTACGCGGACCTACTGAATCTACTGCAAGAAGAGCCAAGGCCTCTTCCTCTACGAGAGGACCTGCTGCAGCAGGGGCCGTTCGCCTATCAAGACTTACCGCAGCTACGTTTGACGGCATGGAAGTTGAGCGCCTGACTCTTGCTTGGAAAAGTATTCCGAAGAAGATTATTCCTACCCTCATACAGGCTAGGAAAGGGGAAATGTCAAAACATTACCATCGTATTTGGAAGAAATATGTTTCTTGGTGTGAGTCCAAGAAATTTCCTGTGGTGGAATTTCAACTGGGAAGTTTCCTCCCCTTCCTGCAGGCAGGAGTGGATATGGGACTGAGATTGGGATCTGTAAAGGTCCAGATTTCAACCCTATTTTCTTTCAGAAACAATTGGCTGCCCTCCCTGAGGTTCAGACCTGTTTGAAGGGAGTTCTGCATATCCAACCTCCCTTTGTACCACCTTGGGACCTTAACGTGGTGTTGCAGTTCCTCCAGTCGGATTGGTTTGAGCCTCTACAGGAGGTGGAGGTCAAATTTCTTACATGGAAGGCGGTCACCTTGTTGGCCTTAGCTTCTTGTAAGAAGAACTAGAAAAGCGGTTGTTAAGTTGGTTGCACAATATCTATTTGTTGATTTAATTGTCAAATTTAAAACGTAGCTTTTATTGCTTATATTAATAATAAGAAGGTCCTTGTCATGGGACACATACAGCAAAATATAGGGGTTAAAAACATGACATTTACAAACATATATGTGATAAAGAAAGAAAGATTGTGTAAGACAGATACTTAAAAAGTGGGGTCACCACAGTAACTCCTGCAACTTGTATAATTGTTTATTTCTATGTGGAACAGAAAACGCTCAGGACACAAACTGGATAAGGTTTACACGTCCCTAAATATACTTAATGTCGTGTGGGGAAGTTAAATGTAACCACCATTGAGTAAATATTATATTGGGAATCTAAACCTGCCTATACAGTATGCCCCTGTCTCTGAGTATCTGTCACCTTAAGTCAGCTTGAATGTTGGTACTGCCACTAATACATGGATGCAGTGAGATATATTGAATGCCGCAATTGGGACTCCTTTCCTACCTCAAAACAGTGCAGGTGGGTTATTCTTTAATAGATAACAGAGACTACATTAGCATAGATGGTTAGGACATGAGGGGAAATATGCCACCAGTGCCCTATCTTACACTGAGCTGTGTAATAGAAAATCTAGTTTAATACTGCAGTTATAGCTGTTTGTAAATATGGGCACAGAATGTGTCCACTTGAGTCCACACTGTTGAAATATAGGGAAAGGGAAGTGGCAGAATGTCCTTGGACTGGTGTTACAAAAGAGCAACAATTGTTGCAATGCAGATTCATGAGACAGGGTAAGGGTTTATAATATGACACTTCACTGGTGTATCTAATATTAGAGTCGTTCTTGGTGATTAGTATCTTACTGTGTAAATCTATAGCACACTGTTGTCATTGTGGATCATACACATATGTATTTATTGAAAAGTCAATCGCTTACGTTATAAATAAGTGACACACTGTGAACTTGCAGATCATATACGTATATTCCTCTTAAAGAGCTAATTGCTTGTATTATAGAGATATATATTGTGTGCACTGTATGGCCATGTCCACTAAGGGATCATAAATACTAATACATGGTGGTATTATAATAATGATCCTATCAGCCTTAGCGGTCAGTAGTCCCTAATATAGGGAGACAAGTCCTTTCTATAAGGATTGTTGTGCTGATTAAATCCGCTGCTGCTGACTAGAATGACCCCTAGAATATGGTGTAGCTTAATCCACTAGCTGCTGTAAGATTCCTGATCCCTGCAGTTTTCTTCTGGGTAATGCGATTGCTGTTTGGCACAGATTAAATATCTCTATATATAAGGTGCTTCGCTAAGCTAAATTGCCATTATAGATGAAATTGAACTTCAGCAACTGATTGAATAATCGAATTATCCATAAATGTGTGCTATATAATACAGCAGATGATTGATTCTTCTAATACACAAGTGATCTTGGGTAATCCCCTTTGCTATTAGCCTGAGTGGTTTTTGCACAATTTTCTAAACTCCTGCACACAGCCTGCTGAGCGGATCCTAAAGGCTATCTTGAGATCAGTGCTGGTGCGGGTATAAACATAATTATATTACACTAGATACAACATTGCTATAACTTTCAAGGAGTGTGGTGGCCCACTAAAAGGCCGACATGCATGTTTCGCTGTACGGGCAGCTTTAACGAGGCTGAACCCGATTGTCTCCCACAGACGTGATTTAACAGGTGAGTGTGACCAATCACGTCAGAGAAAAGAGTCACATGTTACTCTTAACCTATCCTGAGGATCGTCCAGCAGACTCGAGCATAGTTGCGGGGACTCTGCGCTGACGTCATTATCTGCCGTGAAGCAGATAATGTCGGATGCATATCCGAATTGGGGGCTTTATCCTGTAAAAGCCCTTATTTGATGTTCCACGAAGATAGAGCTAAGCTCCGGACACGTCAGCAGTTTCTTCCGAAGGTTATGTCAGCATTTCATATCAACCAACCTATTGGGGTGCCAGTGGCTACTGCCTCCTCAGTTACATCAAAGTCCTTGGATGTTGTAAGGGCTCTGAAGATATGTGAAGAGAACTTCTCGTCACAGAAAGTCGGAGTCTCTGCTTGTCCTATGTGATCCCAAGAAAATTGGGTGTCCTGCTTCGAAGCAGGCTATTTCTCGCTGGATTCGGTTCACTATCCAGCATACTTGTTCTACGGCAGGACTGCTGTGTCCAAAATCTGTTAAGGCACACTCTACTCGTAAGGTGGAGTCTTCCTGGGCGGCTGCCCGGGGTGTCTCGGTAGTGCAACTCTGCCGAGCTGCAACTTGGTCTGGGTCGAAGACGTTTACAAAGTTTTACAAGTTCAATACTTTGGCCTCTGATCATCTGAAGTTCAGTCAATCAGTTCTGCAGGAGCCTCCGTGCTCTCCCTCCCGTTCTGGGAGCTTTGGTACATCCCCATGGTACTAATGTGGACCCCAGCATCCTCTAGGACGTAAGAGAAAATAGGATTTTGGTTACCTACCGGTAAATCCTTTTCTCCTATTCCGTAGAGGATGCTGCTTCATTTTCCTGCAACCGTTATTTGGTTTTGGTACTACTTTTGTTTAGTTATGTACTGCATTGTTACTTGGTTAGTATAGTTTCAGCAGTTGCTGAATGTTTCAAGCTAGTTAGCTTGATGTGCCTTGTATGTGTGAGCAGGTATGAATCTCGCCACTGTTAAATCCTCTCGAAAATGTCCGTCTACTCGGCCACAGTTTCTAGACTGAGTCTGGAAGGAGGGGCATAGAGGGAGGAGCCAGCCCACACCCTCAAACTCTTAAAGTGCCAATGGCTCCTGGAGGACCCGTCTATACCCCATGGTACTAATGTGGACCCCAGCATCCTCTACGGACTACGAGAAAAGGATTTACCGGTAGGTAACCAAAATCCTATTTTCTCTTGTGTCCTAGAAGAGACCTGGGTCCATATTAGTACCATGGGGTATAGACGGGTCCAATAGGAGCCATAGGCACTTTAAGAATTTAATAGTGTTGGCTGGCTCCTCCCTCTATGCCCCTCCTATCAGACTCTGTTTAGAAAATGTGCCCGGAGGAGCCGGTCACGCTTTGGAGAGCTCCTTGAAGTGTTTTCTACTTTTATTTTTTATTATGTGTTAATTTCGGTCAGGGCTGTTTAGGCAACAGCCTGACTGCATCGTGGGACTTAGTGGGGGAGAACATCCCAACTTCCTATAGAGTTAATGGTCCCATTTCTCTGCTGGCAGGACACTGAGCTCCTGAGGGAGCTATTCGCAAGCCACACCATGGGGCAGCGTACCCTCCTGCAGCAATCCGCTACCCCCTAACAGAGCCTGAAGAGTGATGAGTACAATGCCGGCGCCCTGGTAAGCAGGTCGCTGGCGGGAATGGCAGCACTAGGATAGGAGCGCAGCTCTGCTTACACACTGCGCTCCAGGGAGGCTCAGACGGACACACGCTGCGGCGGGTCCCGCCATGAGGGGCGCGCTGGTCCACCCATCTTACCAGCACTGGCCACACAGCTAACAGGTTTTTACAGCTAGTTAGCCCAATCTTACAAATCCTCATGGCCAGTATAAAGAATAAAGTGCAGGAAGCCATGCACCATTTTAGGGGACGGAGCTTCCCACTGAGCGGATCCAGCGGCTCTCTGGCGCCATTTCCCTCTGCAGCTCTGACAAGGCAGCAATAGAAGGGACGCACAGCTCCTCTGACAGGACCCCAAAATCTCCACTGTGGTACCAGAGGGTCTTAGTGAGGGGGGGGGGGGAGCAGTGTAACTGTTATAAACACCATACTGGTGCTTGTTTTTTGTATAATCTGTTTTTATTGTAAAGAATACAGACTTGTACCAACATGTAAACACATACGAACCTCAGTCAGCGGCATAATACAGTGTCGTACAGAAACATAAACAAGATAGCAGCCATGTGTTCAATATATCCAAAGTCTGCACTAACATTTTTTTTTGAGATAAGAAACATTAAAGAACACAGATACAGAACGAGAAAAAGAAAATAATAGGGAGGAAAGGTGACCAAGCCGAGAATGCAGAGAAGAGAAGGGAAGAATATGCGAAATTAAATGAAAGGTTCAAACCTGTTGGCCCGGGGCAGATGTCAAATAACATACAGCAAATAGGCTCCCACCCCGCATCTTAAATCATAGAAGAAATATAGGTCTTGTACGACTCAGAGGTCTTATATTCTATCCAAGGCAACCACGTAGCAATAAACTCCGACCGTCTATCCCCAGCACTCAGTAATATATCTTCCATATTCATGTAATAGTCTAATCTAGTAAACCAGGTGTACTGTGTGGGAGGACTAGAGGACCTCCACAGAGTGGGAATTACTGCCCGTGCAGCATTGCCAAGGTGTTGTAGTAGTGAGGACTTATAGGTAGAGAGTGGGGTCTTGGAGTGATTCAATAACCAATAGGCCGGGTCAGATGGAACAGGGACATGTAGGATATCACCGGAAATGGAAATTACAACCCCCCAGAAAGTTTTAATAAGTGGACAGGTCCACCAGATATGCAACATAGAGCCTAGGTCTCCATGACATCTCCAGCAGGCAGGAGAGATAGATGGGGAAATGGCGTGGAGGAGGGTCGGGTGTCTGTACCATCTCATCAGAATCTTATATTGAGTTTGTCTGACCTGTATGCATATGAAACTTTTATGGGCTTTAAGAAAAATAGCGTCCCAATCCCTGTCCGAGAGAGAGATGTTCAAATCCCTCTCCCATTTCTGGATGAAAAGAGGAGTGGTCAAGGAGTCAGACGCACCTAGAAGCTTATACAGGGTGGACACAGTATGTAAGGGGTTTAGGGGCGCAACACACATTTTTTCAAATGCCGTCAGCTCCCGGGACGCCCGACGGTACATATTGTCCGTGTATAGAAAGTGTTGAACCTGTAAGAACTTCCAGAAGTCCGCCTGTGTGATCTCCCATTTTGCTCGAATCTCCGAGAATTGCTTAATCCCGGACGGGTGAACTAGCTGACCTACCCTAAAAAGTCCCTCCAGCGCCCAGTTTTGGTACTATCCCAGAGAGAGGCCAGGTGGGAACGTTGGGTTGCTCAAAAAGGAGGTAAGGGGGCCAAAGACCGAGGAGATGTATGAATGTCGTCTTATCACTTTCCAAAAGGATAGCGTAGGAGAAACAGTCGGGTGAAGGTGCAGGAGTTTGGGTAGAGTCGGGAGCCAAGGAAAGATTTCAGGGTACATCTGAACACATAGGCCTTCCAAGACCACCCATTGTTTGACCTCTCGACTCCTGGTCCAGTCCAAGACCCTGTTTAAGAGGATTGCATGGTAATAGGTTTTAATATCTGGGAGTTGAAATCCACCTTTTTTAGGCGGGCGAGTTAGAACAGATCTACCAATTCTGGGCCTCTTACGGTGCCAGATAAATTGTTGGATCAAGGATCTTACAGTCTGGAACCAGGAGTCCGGGACTCGAATCGGTAAGGTCTGGAGGAGATAGAGCAATTTGGGTAGTGTGTTCATCTTTACAACATTGATTCTGCCTAGCCACGAACGATTATGGTGTTGCCATCTGCAATAATCATTTCTAATGGCCTGGAGAATAGGGTGGAAGTTCAGGGACACCAAACGTGATGAGTCACTGGAAAGTTGGACTCCCAGGTATGTAATGTGGGAGTCTCTCCATATAAATGGGAAAGTGGATTTCAAGACAGTTAAGATCTTTTGAGGGGTTGAGATATGAAGGGCATAGGATTTAGATGTGTTGACTTTAAAACCGGAGAGTGAACTGAAAATGTCTAACTCACACATTAGGTGAGGAAGTGAGTGGGCAGGTTGTGTGACAGCCGTCAGCAGGTCATCTGCAAATAGAGCAAGTTTATATTCTATGTCACCGACTTGAAGCCCCTTAATACCGTCATTCGCTCTAATAGCCCTTGCCAGAGCTTCAATACAAAGAACGAAAATCAAGGGGGACAAGGGGCAGCCCTGTCTCGTTCCATTACTTATAAAGAAGTTGTCAGAAAGGGTCCCATTAACCCGCACTCTGGCCGATGGCTGCGTATAAAGTGAAAGTATTCTATGGAGGGCCCGTGGACCCAACCCAATGTGCTCCAGCACCGCCCTCATGAAGTCCCAATTTACTCTGTCGAAGGCCTTTTCGGCGTCAGTAGACAGCAACACAGTAGGTGTCCTGCTGCTAGAGGCCAGATGTATAAGGTTAAGGATATTTGTCGTATTGTCTTTTGCCTCACGGCCAGGGACAAAGCCCACCTGGTCGCTGTGAATGAGGGATGGGAGAAACTCGTTCAATCTAAGAACCATCAATTTCGCAAAAAGTTTAAGGTCCACATTGAGCAAAGAAATGGGTCTGTAACTGGAGCACACTGAGGGGTCCTTCCCCTGTTTAGGGATCACAGTAATGTGGGCCTCCAGGGACTGACGTGAGAAGTGAGTTTCAGCGGATATGGAGTTAAAGGGCTGTAATAATCTGGGGGTAAGAGTCTCCTTAAATGTCTTATAATAGGTGGCGGTAAAACCGTCCGGGCCCGGGCTTTTACGTAGGGGCGTGATGGAAATAAGGTGTTCCACCTCAGCTAAGGTGAAAGGTGCTTCCAGAGAGTCACGAACGGAGATCGACAACAGAGGGAATGCCACTTTAGCTAAGTATTTCCTGGATCTCAACATATTAGAAAGGGGGTCATAGGTCGGAGAAGGGTCACCTAGGTTGTGTAAAGTTTTATAATAATTTTTAAAGCACGTTGCTATCTCTGGTGTCTTAAAGCATACGGAGCCCGCACTGTTTTTCATTGAGGGGATAAAAGAGGCCAATCTCTGGGACCTAAGTGCCTGTGCCAGCAGGCGCCCCAGCTTATTACCCCACTTACAGTATTTGCTGTTACATTTACGCAAAGAGGCTTGGGTTTTATTGTTGAGGGTTGTCCGGAGGTATGTCCCAGCTTCGGACAGCTCCACCAAATCGGAGGGAGACAGGGAGGATTTGTGGCGGGCCTCTAAGGAATGAATTTTATGTAGTAGTGTGGTGATTAAGGCCAGTCTATTTTTCTTCACGAAGGAGCCTAATTGAATCAATTTACACCGTATAACACATTTGTGGGCCTCCCAGACCATAAGTTTGGATACATCCCCTGTACCATTAATGGCAAAATAATCAGATAGTGCCTTATCTAATTCTGACTTGCAATACTCATCATATAGAAGGGATTCATTAAGTCTCCAGGTCCAAGGACCAGGGGTTCGGGAGGGGGCTGAAAGAGACAGGAATACTGGGGCATGGTCTGACTAAGTAATGGAGCCAACAGAGGCGTCCATTATTAAGGGAAGGTGTTTATGGCTTGAAAAACAAATAGTCTAGGCGTGAGTAAACCTGATGTGGGTGTGAGAAGAATGAAAAGTCTCTGTCAGCGGGATCTGTGACCCGCCAGGAGTCAGCTAGTTGAAATTCGTGGAAGACCTTCCTAACTTGCCTGTGTTTTTTTTCCAGAGAATTTAGGGGCTGACGGGGAGGTATCCATGGAGGGGTCCATGGACCAATTTAAGTCACCACCCAAAACTACAATACCCATCATAAGAGCTTCAAGTCGGGGAAGTTGGGACCGAAAAAAGGACAGTTGACCCTGGTTTGGAGCATAGAGGGCTATGAGAGTGTACGCCTGAGAAAATATAGTGCATTGGACCACCAGCAATCTCCCTGGAACTAATTTATGGACAGAGACATCGGTTACTTGGAGAGCTTTAGAGAAAAGTATAGCGACCCCTTTAGATTTACTCTCAGGATTGTTGGAGTAGAAAGCAAGGGGGAATCTATTATTCACCAAAGAGGGCCTGCGAGCAGAGATCCTAAAGTGTGTCTCCAGAATCAGAGCCACATCGACTCCGTCTGATCGCAGCGTCCGAAAAAATTGGGACCGTTTCTCGGGGATGTTAAGACCTTTGGCGTTAATTGAGGTGAATTTAAGTATACCCGGGGTAGCCATCAAATCATATCACAACACAGGATAGCAAAACACTCGGACAGGTCACCAAAAAAAATAAAAAAAAACAGTTCAGGAGAGAAAGATAGAAAACAAAGCAAGTCACAGAAAATAGAAACATCATGAACAAAGAAACACCCGCAATGGGAGAGCAGGTTAGTATATATACCAGCATCCCCATAGGGCACAGCGGCCGTGGGCGGGACCGGGGCAAGGGAGTCACCCCTACAGGCACCATATCTATTGTAAACATTATACATTAACCGGCAGTAACAATTAACTGTCTAAAAGCATAGGCCCTCATTCCGAGTTGATCGGTCGCAAGGCGAATTTAGCAGAGTTACACACGCTAAGCCGCCGCCTACTGGGAGTGAATCTTAGCTTCTTAAAATTGCGACCGATGTATTCGCAATATTGCGATTACTAACTACTTAGCAGTTTCTGAGTAGCTCCAGACTTACTCTGCCTGTGCGATCAGTTCAGTGCTTGTCGTTCCTGGTTGACGTCACAAACACACCCAGCGTTCGCCCAGGCACTCCCACCGTTTCTCCGGCCACTCCTGCGTTTTTCCCGGAAACGGTAGCGTTTTCAGCCACACGCCCCTGAAACGCCGTGTTTCCGCCCAGTAACACCCATTTCCTGTCAATCACATTACGATCGCCGGAGCGAAGAAAAAGCCGTGAGTAAAAATACTTTCTTCATAGTAAAGTTACTTGGCGCAGTCGCAGTGCGAACATTGCGCATGCGTACTAGGCGGATTTTCACTGCGATGCGATGAAAAATACCGAGCGAACAACTCGGAATGAGGGCCATAGTCTCTATACTAATCTCCAAATGTGAAGGTGAAACCGGGGAGAAGAGTGTGAGATGGAGCAGCAGAAGCGCGGGGCGGCATTGGATGTAACTCACCCGGCATGCTACCTCTGGAGTGCTCAACCCTCCTGCATAATAAGAGAAAATCCAGTTTGCAGGGCAATAAAGAAAGATGTCTTCAGGTAGCTGAAGAGTCCTGGCAAACGGAGAGGGTTTTCAAGGTTTTCTTCTGAGAACTACGTGCAACTTGCCATGACGCTCCACTCCCGGCAGATTGTGGCGGATGCAGGTCGGGAAAGATGAAGTCCCAATCAGGAATCTTTATGGGTGGGAGACCGAGACCGGAGCAGAAAGTGGGAAGTTCGGAAGGAGTATGCAGGGCGTGGATCTTTCCAGAAAAGGAGACCTGGAGGTTGAAAGGAAAACCCCATCGGTATTTCAGTTGTCGCTCCGTGAGGGGGCGGATGGTCTTCCTTTGTTGAAGCGTATGCCAGGAAAGATCCTGGAAGATGGAAATTGGGTTGCCATTAAAGTCCAGGCCATCTAGGCGACGCACTTTATTCATAATTTCCTCCTTCTGAGAGTAGTAATGCAATCGACATATGACGTCCCGAGGTCGGTCGGCGGGGAGTCCTCTCGGTTTCAGGGCACAGTGAGCTCTGTCAAAGGTTATGATGTTGTCCGAGTCTTTACTCAGAACTGCGTTGAATATTTTCGTTAGAGCGTCTACTAAGCCCGTCTGGGGGACATCCTCGGGGATTCCTCTCATAAGGACATTGTTTCTCCTACCTCTATTGTCCAAATCCAACACATGGGACCTCAGCGACCGGATTTCCTCCGATTGAGCCTTGATAACATCTGTAAGGGACCCCAGAAAAGCATCCGCAGAATCACGATAGTCATCCAGAACGGTCACCCTATCAGAAAGTTGCGATATATCATGTTTAATAGATGCCAACTCTCTACGCATGGTATCCTGGAGATCCTGCTTAGTTGGGAGCGTTTTCATGAACTTCAAGATGTCCTGGAGAGCGGCATCGCCATGAGCGCTCGGGGTAGGTTGTTCCATCCCTAAAGGGGAGGCAGGAGAGGTGGGATGGCAGGAAGAGGGGCTTGAGGGGGAGAGATCTCCGGAAGGCGTAGCAGGAGTAGGTTGTAGGAATGATCTCATTCCCGGCTGGGTCACGGTCTCCCTCGGTTGCGTAGTATTACCTTTCTTCTTCCCGGATCTGACCATGCTGAGGGGAGGACAGATAATTGAGCGTTTTCATGTGATAGAGAGACTAAATGCAATGGTACTGCTCAGTACGCTGTGAAGTGCCTACAGCATGATGACTCCCAGTGGAATAGCACTAGCACGCCATTAATCAAACTTCAGCTAATAGGGCATCAAGCACACATTGGGTATCATATTCAGCATCCCCAAGAAGGAGTGGGCGGAAGCAGGACATCCGTGCCACCGACTCACAAAAGACGTCCCGAGACAATTTGAAAAGTCTGTCAGGCAGGTGTAAATGCAGAGTTACAGAAATAAGCTTGTGTATCTGGGAGAGCCACTAGGGGGAGCTCCAACCCAGTACATATACTTCATAGAGCTAATCCTCTGTGCAATGGGAGAATAATCAGCAAGAAATAATAATTGCACGGAAACAGCACCCACCTCAATGATAGCAAATAGCCCTCCAATAGCCCCCCACAAACGGTGGAGTAGAGAAGTACAATGAATAATTGCAGCCGTAGGGGCAATGGAGGGGTCTCACCCGGTCAGCAGCTCGGCTCCAGGCTGCAGCAGCGTCCTCCAAGTTCAGGGGGAAGATGGCCGCCCAGAATATATTCCGGTGAGGGAGACTGCTGCAGGCAGCGTCCCCCGCACCTCTGCGTACCCCAGGAATAGGAGGGCCTCGTTCAAGGGCCAGGGATGGCCTCAGAGCCGCCCGCCGGGCTCAGCCGCCGGGCGCCGCAGCAGCGACACGTGATGCATCCAGAGGTCGGAGCCGCGGCCGCCGCCGCCGAGCACGGCCGTGCGGGCAGAGGGAGGCAACGCTGTATAGCAGCCGAGCCGATGCAGAGGACTGTCTCCCCGTTTTTAAAGTAGCGGTAAGCTGCGGAGGGGGGATCCGAGGTGGGAGGAGTGTCCGGTTACACCGAGGCGGCTCCAGCAGGGTAGGAGGGAAAATTGAGTCCCCGGCTTCCAGGCAGTGAACAGGCCGCAACCTGCAGAGAGGTAGGAGACCCCCCCTCGGCTTCGCGAACCCGGTTCCCGTGACAGGGGATGCTTCCAGGCACCAAGGAGGGTGTTTATGGATGCAAGATGGGGTGATAGAGCCACTGGAAAGGGGTCTGTTAGGCTAAATTAGCAGGAGCTCTTTCAAAGCCTGCATGCATTCAATGGCTGCCAAGCCACGCCCCCCATACTGGTGCTTGTTTATTGCGACCCAGCTTAGTTTTACTACTGCTGATAGGGGCGCTGCGTGGCTGGCTCTGAACTCTGTGTCTCTCTAAGACTATGCCTACATATACTGTGTTTTCACCATCGTGTGTGTTTGTGTGACCCTTTACAGTGTCCAGGGACTGTTTCTTGTACAGCTGAATGTCTCTCATCCACTGGGGACTCACTACCCTGTACTCAGGATAGTGTTTACTCTCAGTCCAGTGGGGCTGAACCCCTGTGGTTTGCTTCCATTAAAGGGATGATTTCAATTCTTTCAACTAAACTGTCTAATTCTTGAGGCAGTCAATGGATGACCTGATACACAGAGATTTAGCTCCCATACCTGCACCCAAGGCTCTCGCCATTTGCCCACAAAAACATACCCTGGCCTAAATCATGCAGGCTGACACGAATCCTGATACATCAGATCAGGAAGAGGGGGAAGTAGATGCAAGTGGGGGGGGGATGATACCGTCCTGTGACAGGGAATTCATGCCCTCATTGAAGCTGTCAGAACTGTCCTACATATCCCTGACAAGTCAGAGGAGGCTGAGGAAGAATCTTATTTTAATACAAAAAATAAATCCTCTGTTAATTTCCCCGCTTCAAAGGAATTAAATGCCCTCTCTGAAGAAGCGTGGGTTACCTCTGATAAAAAGTTTCCGATCCCTAAGAGATTGATTTCTTATTTTCCCTTTCCTGTAGAGGATAGGAAGAAATGGGGAAATCCTGCCGATTGTGGATGCATCTGTATCCAGGTTATCAAGTAAGATAGTCTTGCCGGTCCCTGGGGCAGAGTCCTTAAAGGATGCTGCTAACCGCAAGATTGAGACCACCCTCTAGTCTTTATACACGTCAGCTGGGGTGGCCCAGTGACCCACTATTGCTTGTGCATGGATCAGTAGGGCCATTGCTAAATGGTCAGGTATTCTAATTGATTATTTAGATTCCTTACCAAGGGATGTTGTTTTACTCTGCAGCATATCGGTGATTCTGCTAACTTGATGGTTGAAGCCATCAAAGAAATTGGTCTACTCAACACACCCACTGCCATGGCAGTGTCAGCCCACGGGCTTATGGCTATGCCAGTGGACTGCGGATACTGATTCCAGAAAAGGCGTAGAAAGTCTACCTTTCACAGGTGAGGCTCTGTTTGGAGATGAACTGGATAAGTGGATATCCAAGGCTTCATAGCTTCCCTCCGCAGTGGCACCTGCTAGGAAAACCTACTCTGGTCCAACTCTGCAGTCCCTTCGGAGAACGAAATTTAAAGGCAAATCCAAGGGTTCTTCTACAACCTTCAAAGGGAATAGAGGTAAACCCAGAAAACCTGCTGCTGCAGGTTCTCAGGATCAGGCCTCTGGGTCTGCTTCCTCAAAGCCCTCAGCATGACGGTGGCGCACACTGCCTGGAAGACAGGCAGATGGGATCCCGATTACGTTGTTTCAGTCACATATGGGCAACATCTTGCCGGGATCCCCGGGTAAAAGATCTTATCACACAGGGATACAGATTAGAGTTTCAGGAACTCCCACCTCCCAGATGTTAGGCGCGACGGCTCTCAGAGTAACAGTCACGGCCACCGCGCCTCCCTGTTCTCCCGCACGGTGCCTAGCAATGCCAGGATGCTGTGCGCGCTGAGCCGCCAGGCACCTAGCAACGCCAGGATGCCGGGCGCGCAGAGCCGCCGGGTCCCTGGCAACGCTAGGACGCAGTACGCGTCGAGCCGCCGGGTCCCTGGAAACGCTAGGATGCCGAGCCGCCAGGTCCATGGCAACGGGGACACCACAGGCGGACTACGGTACCCGTTGCCATGTGAATCTAATACACATGTTTAGCTGTGAGTCGTGCAGCAAGGCAGCTGCACGACATTACCAGTTAGGTTCTCTGCAGCTATTGGAGGGCTCCCTGTTATATTCTGTCTCAGTGCATTACTCAGACACCGGTGATAGCTTCCTGTGAGCTGTTCCTGCTCTGAAGAAGATTCCCTGTCCTGTGTTCTGTGTCACGAACCGATCTCTCACCTCTGCGGGTTCTGGAGTTCATCCGTTGCCGGTGCGGTTGCTCGCGGTGCTGTGCGGCCGTGTGGGGACGCGCCGTGATCGGTGGCACAGGTGATGTAGGAGCTGGGAGTGCAGGGACCAAATGGCCAAAGGCACCGCTGTGTGTCTGCAGTATAGGAGGCGGCCATGTTGGAGACCAAATAAGCAATACAGAGCACTTGTGAAAACACCTGTGGGTAAGTGTAAGCCAATCCCGTGCTTGTGCTGCCTTTAAGTAGGCTGGGATTATGCTACTCTGGGCCAGTGCTTTGTTGTATCTACGCTATGCCCTAGCTCTGTGCTCTCTCCGTGCATTCCTGTGTGCTTCCCGTGGTCCAGATATCGCCTCCGCTCCCAGGGGTCCGTCTGCAGCCTTCACTGCTAAAGATCCTCCAGCTCCCTGCTGTGCTGTCAGTCAATCACTCTCCCAGTGGCAAACAAGTGGATTCCCAGAGTCTTGCAAGAGGTTACCCTGTCTGCTGCTTCAACCACACAGACTTTGGAGGATTCAACTAACATCATCTGTTCGTTTGCTCTGCTCTAAACTTAACCCATTCATCACCATTGTCGTCTGCTGCAGTTTCACAGTGATCTTCAGAACTCGCAAGTAACCCATTTCAGCATTATATTTTCTGTGTTGCTACAATCAAGGACAATTCTTCACAGCCTTTCAGTTAAATCTCTAAACTTCATTACAAGTCTCTACAGTTACTTATTTATGTCTGCATTATCCAGTTAACACACTTTACAGTTCAGCATCAAAGCTTGTTTCTTTTGGACAATTCATCATTCATTTACAAGCCTGTTTAAAACTCAGTTCTATGAACATTTCCTCAATGTATCTTTAAGATTGATTCTGCTTATCATTTCTACCACTTTTGCAATACGTCAGTTTATGTATGGTGATTTATAATTTGTCATTTAACTCCTTACTGGAATTGTTGCTTACAATAAATATATGAAACTGAACTTTCTTCGTCCTCCCTGCTTTCATCATACCCCAGCACCTACACCTTTGGTTGGTCCAGGGTTAACGGATTCACAAAAACACCCGGCCCTGACATTCTGTAGTCCAGTCATCTTGTTCCGGTGGTCCTGACTCCCTGTGTAGAAAGTCGATCGTTGTACTTCTCCCTGCCCTCCTGCCGGTCGTCTCCTGCATTAGGGATCCGAAGATTCCGGTTCGCTTACGGTTGTTCCCGGTGTTGTGAGTAGCGACCTTCAGTCGCGCCTTGCAGCCTGGGCCGTGGAATTCCGTTTATTCTTGTTTCTTTTGGTGGTTTTGCGAGGTGTTACGCCATAGCTGTCCTTCCTGGTATAGGCGGTGCCGTGTAGGGTTTGGATAGCGTACCTTGGTTTCTCTTAGCCTTTGGCAGCCGTGCCGCACATACTATTAGTTTGTTGTTCTGAAATAGCCCCTAGCTCAGTTTTTGGGTTTAGTTAGAGGTCCCATTGTTATCATCCCGTCTCCGTTTACGCCTTGTCCCATACTAAGACCGGGGGGCATCGGAGTTGGGCAGACCTAATCCGCCCTTCAAACGCGGCTTCCGTGGGCCCAAGAACACATAGTCTCGCAGGCGTAGACGAACCACGCGGGTGAAACAACAGAGTTAGGTTGCTAGGGGTTATTGTTTATACCAAGGCATAATTTCAGCGTCACATTCTTGTGCTCGGGACTTACCACTCCATATCATTCATTCGGAGCACAAAGATTGTAACACCAGATTATTCAAATCAGGCTTACCAGCTTCTCCAGAAGCAAGTTTGACCTTACAGGCAGCAATTTAAAAACTGGTACAGACTCAGGTCATTGTTTCCTTTCTGGTTAACCTACAAAACAAAGGTTATTATCCCAACCTGTTTGTAGTGCCGAAGCAGGACGTTTCGATAAGGCCCATTTTAAACCAAGTCGCTGAACCCGTATTTACAGGTGTTCAAATTCAAGATGGAGTCTCTGAGAGCGGTGATCTCAGGTCTAGAGGAAGGGGTATTACTGGTGTCTCTGGACAACAAGGATGCGTACCTTAATGTTCCGATCTGGCCACCTCATCAGGCTTATCCACGATTTGTATTACAGGACTGTCACTACCAGTTCCAGGCCCTGCCATTTGGCCTCTCCACAGCACCAAGGGTGTTCACCAAGGTAATGGCAGAGATGTTTCTCCTCCGCATGCAGGGAGTAAACATAATACCGTACCTGGATGATCTGCTGATCAAGTCGTCGTCCAGAGAGAAGCAGTTGCACAGCATCACCCTATCAACTCGATTGCTGGATTCTGAACCTGCCAAAATCTCACCTGGAACCAACACAGAGGCTTCCATTTTTGGGAATGATTCTGGATACGGAGGCACAGAGGGTATTCCTTCCAATGGAAAAGACATTGGTGATCCAGTCAATGGTGCGGGATGTCCTAAGACCGTCTCAGATATCTGTGCACCTTTGCATTCGCTTCCTAGGAAAGATGGTACCCTCTTACGAGGCTGTACAGTACAGAAGGTTTCACGCAAGACCCAGCTGGATCTGTTGGACAAGTGGTCCGGATCACATCTTCACATGCACTAGAGGATACGTCTGTCGCCAAAGGCCAGGATCTCCCTTTTGTGGTGGCTTCAGACATCTCATTTGACCGAAGGCCGAAGGTTCGGGATGCAAGATTGGATTCTGCTAACCAGAGACGCAAGTCTCAGAGGTTGGGGAGCAGTCACCCAAGGGGAACAGTTCCAAGGAAAGTGGTCAGGTCAGATAGCAGTCCTTGCGATTCAACATTCTGGAACTAAGGGCAATATACTGTACAATGCCCTTCTAGCGTCCCATCTTCTTCAAGATCGAACCATTCAAGTCCAGTTGGACAACGTGACGACGGTGTCTTATATAAACCTACAGGGCGGAGCGAAGAGCAGAGCAGGCATGTCAGAGGTGACAAGAATCCTTCTCTGGGCGGAAAGGCACGCGGTGGTGTTGTCGGCGTTCTTCATTCCGCGAGTGGACAGCTGGGAAGCAGACTTCCTCAGCAGACACGGCCTCCATCCAGGAGAGTGGGGACTTCACCCGCAGGTGTTCGAGTCCTTGACACATCGATGGGGATTCTTCAAATTGATTCGATGGCCTCTCGTCTCAACAAGAAGCTCAAGCAGTATTGTTCCAGGTCGAGAGATCCACAAGCAGTGGTGGTTGACGCTGTGGTGACTCCATGGGTCTACCAAATGGTTTACGTGTTTCTGCCTCTTCCGTTGATCCCAAGGGTTCTCAAAAGAATAAAAATGGGAAAGGTACAAGCAATTCTCATTGCTCCGGACTGGCCAAGACGGGCCTGGTACGCGGATCTATTGGAGTTGCTCCTGGAGGACCCGTGGCCTCTTCCTCTTTGCGAGGATCTTCTACAGCAGGGGCTGTTTGTCTAGCAAGACTTACCGCGGCTACGTTTGACGGCATGGAGGTTGAGCATCAGATTCTAGTCCGGATAATGTGATTCCTACTTTGATCCAAGCCAGAAAGTGGGTAACGTCTAAGCATTACTACCGTATTTGGAAGAAGTACATCTCTTGGTGTGAGACCAGGAAAATTTCTGCGGCAGAGTTTAAGCTGGGGCCTAAGCTGGCCCAACCTCTTGAAGTGTTAATGGTCCTGTTCTCCACTGACAGGAAACTGAGCTCCTGAGGGAACTATTCGCAAGCCCCACCACAGCGAGCATACATTACCGTAGCACACCACCACCCCTAACAGAGCCAGAAGAAAGAAGAGTGGTGAGTACTAAGCTGGCATCCTGACTAGTAGGTCGCCGGCCATTATGGCGGCATGAGGATACGGAGACGCACAGCTTCTAAACGGGAAGGAATGCGTCTCCAGACACAGTACACAGTACTGAGTTTTCTCTCCATTTTAAGCACAGATATTTTTTTTTTAAATACTGGCTGAAGACCGCGTGCCATTGAAGGGGCGGGGCCTTCACTATGAGAAGTCCAGCATCTCACCAGCGCCATTTTCCCTCTGCAGTGGACACAGACGCTGACTGACAGGGATGTACAGCTCCTCCGGAGAAACTCCAGATTATCTCATCGGTACCAGGGGGTCATAGCAGTGGGGGAGCGACTATTAGTGTCCTAAGTCCCCTATCAGGGTACTTAGTCTGCGACCTGGATAAGCTTGACATTATCGATAAGGGTGCGGTGGAGGCTGGCTCCAAACAACTTTTGTGTCTCCCTGAAGGGCTCTTTGTCGGTTAATTGTGCTTAACCTTTTCCTGTGTGTGTGTGTGCTGTCACATTTACATTATGTCAGGCAAAGCGTGTGTTTCTTGTACAGCAGAAGTGTTTCTCTTCACCAGGGGGCTCCCTACTGGGTACTCAGGGCAGTGCAACTTCCCAGAATAGCGGGACTGAACCAGATTTGGTTACTTGCATTAAAGGAATGATCTCAAATATTTCTACAATGCTTTCCCGCAATGATAAAGAGAGACAACACTTTAGACAGACTGTGGATGAGTTTATGAATAGAGACTCAGTCCCCAACCCAGCGTCTCAATCCCCTCCCATTTGTCCGCAAAAACGAGCTCTAGCAGTCTTGATTCTGCAGTCAGACGTGGAGGAGGGTGAGGTGGATTTTGAGGGGGGGATGTTACTCTGTCACAGGGAATAGAGGCTCTTATAGAGGCTATCAGAGATGACCTGCAAACTCCTGATAAGGTGTCAGGGGAGTGTGAGGAATCTTATTTTAATGTAAAAAAATATGTGCTCAGTCATTTTTCCTATGTCAAAGGAATTGAATACCCTGTTTGAAGAACCGTGGGTTAATCCTGATAAGAAATTTCGAATCCCTAAAAGGTTGCTCTCATCTTTTCCTTTTCCCCTAGAGCACAGGTTCTCAAACTCGGTCCTCAGGACCCCACACAGTGCATGTTTTGCAGGTAACTCAGCAGGTGCACAGGAGTATTAATTACTCACTGACACATTGTAAAAGATCCACAGGTAGAGCTAATCATTTAACTTGTGATTCTGTGAGGAGATCTGCAAAACATGCACTGTGTGGGGTCCTGAGGACCAAGTTTGAGAACCTATGCCCTAGAGAATAGGAAGAAAAAAAAGGAAAATCCACCAATAGTGGAGGCATCAGTCTTTAGGCTGTCAAGTAAAATTGTATTGCCTGTCCCTGGTTCAGCCTCCCTAAAAGAAACAGCTGATCGTTAAAATTGAGACTGCACTCAAATCATTGTATAAAGCTGCTGGGGTGGCCCAAAGACCCACTATTGCATGTGGGTGGATCACAAAAGCCATTGCTAAATGGTCAGGAAATCTAATTGAGGGGTTAGATTCCTTGTCTAGGGGGGATGTTTTACTCCTGCAGTATATACAGGACTCTGCGAACTTTATGGTGGAAGCCATAAAAGAGATTGGTTTGCTTAATGCATGCCCCCCCCGCTATGGCAGTGTCAGCATGCAGGGGCTTGTGGCTATGCCAGTGGACTGCTGATGCGGACTCCAGGAAAGGCGTGGAAGGCCTGCCATTCACAGGAGAGGCATTGTTTGGAGACTAACTACACAAATGGATCTCCAAAGCTACTTGCGGATAAGTCTACCTATCTTCCTTCCGCAGCTCCCCCAGCCAAGAAAGCTTATTCAGCTTCAGATTTTCAGTCCTTTCGGACGGCCAAGTTTAAGGGAAAATCCGGAGGTGCTTCCATGTCTTTCAGAGGTGCAAGAGGTAAACCACGCAAACCAGCAACTGCAGGTGTTTAGGAACAGAGCTCAGGCTCTGCTTCCTCAAATCTTTCAGCATGATAGTGGACCGCGAGGCCTGAGGGGCTGTCAGGTGGGAGCCTGACTAAAATTCTTCAGTCACATCTGGTCAAGTTCGTGCTGGGATCCCTGGGTCATAGATCTTATTTCCCAGGGATACAGACAGGAGTTCCAAGACCTCCCACCTCACAGATTCTTCAAATCAGGCTTCCCAACTTCACAAGAGGCAAGTATAACTTTTTACAGCAGGCCATCCAAAAACTGGAACAGACTCAAGTCATTGTTCCAGTTCCACCTCATCTGCACAACAAGGGATACTATTCCAACTTGTTTGTGGTACCGATACCGGACGGTTCGGTACGACAAATTCTGAATCTCAAGTCCTTGAATCTGTTTTTAAAAGTGTTCAAGATGGAGTCTCTGAGAGCAGTGATCTCGGGTCTGGAGGAAGGGGAATTCCTTGTGTCTGTGGATGTCAAGAGTGTGTACCTTCACATTCCGATCTGGCCACCTCATCAGGTTTATCTACGTTTGCACTACAGGACTGTCACTACCAGTCCCATGCCCTGCCATTTGGTCTCTCCACGGCACCGAGGGTATTCACCAAAGTAATGGCAGAGATAATGTTTTGCCTTTGCAAGTAGGGAGTGAACATAATGCCGTGCCTGGACGTTCTTCTGATAAAGGTGCCGTCCTTGGAGAGGTTGCTGGACAGCATTGGCCTCTCAACCAAACTTCTCCAGGATCACGGGTGGATTCTGAACCTTCCGTAATCTCACCTAGAGCCAACACGGAGGCTCCCATTCCTGGGAATGTGTCACGATCTAGGTAATTCCTTATCAGTATTTACCTTCCAAATGCCTCCTGAGACTGTCCCAGTGTTCCAAGCCTGGATTCCATCTGCACTGTCTGTGTGCAGCACGCTGCATCTCATTGTCTCAAATCTCTTTACTGTGATTCTGGCAGCTTCATGGTTAAAGCTCACATTCAAGTTACAAACAATCTTTCCCTCCAAAAGTTACCATGGGCGCAGCCAAGTTTTCCTAATCACATGTTACCTATCAGCTGCACTCTGCTCTCAGCCTGATTACACAGCAGCTGCACTCTGGTCTCTGGTTAATCAGCCAGCCAATCCCTGCTTCCCAGCATGTATAAATATCCTGTTTCTGGGGTGGAAAGATGTCAGTGCTTCAATTGTCTTCAGTGATTCCAGTGTGCAGTTCTCCCATGGACTTTCTCTGCAGTACAGCCTGACTCCCTGGTGATTATACTCTGCAGTGTAACCCGACACTCCAGTGATTAACCCTCTACAGTCTACCCTGATTCACCTGTGTCTGAACTCCGGCTTCCCAGCAGCCATTCTCCAGCTTCTTCTCCAGCGATCCCCAGCATCACTTCATGCTTCACCTGTGCTTCTAAGTACAATAGTGCATTTCTATCTGCGAACCCCAGCTTCACTCAAACCAACGATCCCAAAGTAACCATCGGTGTTCCGTCATCGATCCCAAGTATTTCTCTGAACTGTGTTTCCTATTACCAGTACCAAGTCATCAGTATTCCTCTGAACTGTGTTTAATAAAACCTTTGAACTTTCCCTTGTTGTCGTGGTCACACCTTCGGGCATTTGTTCTAAATGTTCCCTGCATGTCCAAGAACCCTGTACTGCCTCCCTGGTACACATATACCTCAGCCCCTACAACTGAGGCTTCCCCCTGGTCAGCACCAGCCCTCAGTTGTGACAGAATGATACTGAACACAGAGTCGCAGAAAGTGTTCCTTTCTTTGGAAAAAGCATTGGTAATCTACTCGATGGTTCGGGATGTCCTGAAGCCAACCCGGATATCTGTGCATCTATGCAGTTGCCTTCTGGGGAAAATGGTGGCCTCTTACAAGGCGCTTCAATATGGAAGGTTTCACGGAAGACCCTTCCAGCTCGATCTGTTGGACAAATGGTCCGGATCACATCTTCACATGTACCAGAGGATCCATCTGTTGCCAAAAGCCAGGATCTCCCTTCTGTGGTGGCTACAAGTTTCTCACCCCGTCGAGGGTTGGAGGTATGGAATTCAGGACTGGATCCTTTTAACCACGGATGCAAGCCTCAGAAGTTGTGGAGCAGTCACTCAGGGGGTGTAGTTTCAAGGAAGATGGTCAAGTCAGGAAGTCACCCTTCCAATCAACATTCTGGAACTCAGGGCCATATACAACGCCCTTCTGCAGGCCTCTCATCTTCTTCATGATCGGTCCATTCAGGTCCACTCAGACAATGTGACAGCAGTGACGTACATATACTGACCGGGTGGAACGAAAATCAGAGCAGCAATGTCAGAGGTGTCAACATTTCTCCTCTGGGCAGAAAAAAACACTATGGCGGTTTCGGCGGTCTTCATTCTGGAAGTAGACAACTGGGAAGCAGACTTCCTCAGCAGACACAACCTGCACCCGGGGCAGTAGGGCCTTTACCTGGAGGTTTTCAGGTGCTTGACATGTCGGTGCTGATGTCCACACATCCACATGATGGTCTCTTGTCTCAACAAGAAGCTTAAGCGGTATTGTTCCAGGTCGACAGACCCACTGGCAGTGGTGGTAGACGCTTTGATGACTGCATGGGTCTCAAAAAGAGGTTGTGGACCAGCCGCACAGAGTCTTAAGCTGTCTTATGATAACATATTTAATATTACCCAATACTAATTCGTTACTTTGAACCAATGTTCATCAATCATAGAGTGGGTGGTGCACCCTGAGAGTATAACTAGAATACAAAAAGGGGGGTTTACCAAAAGTAATGGTATTAGACTCTCCTATTTAGGGGCACTCTCATATCCATGTAAGTGTGACCTATTTGGTATTTGAACAGATTTATAAAACTTAACTTTTATTGTGGATATTAATAAAATAGAGTGTATTCACTCCTAAATTAATAAACTGACCACGCCCATACCCCATGAAGCCACGCCCCTATTTTTGCCACGCGCACCCTGTTTTACCTGTGTGTGTGTGTGTGTGTGGGGGGGGGGGGGGGGGGGGGGTTTGCCAGCGGAAACTTTCGCTCTGGGCGCCACAAGGTCTAGTAGCAGCCCTGATCCTGGGTATCAGGATTGAAAAATGATCATTCCCGGGATTGGTTTGTTTCCCCCAGCGCCCCACCCAGCACTCATGACTCACTACCACAGTACCTGGGAGGGTGGGTGGGTAAATTCCTTCGTTTTAGTGAGGTCCGTGCGGCGGGTGGCTGGCTGCGCAGCATGACCTCTGACTTCACATCGCGCTGTACAGGGGGAGCCTGGAGGAGGGAGTCAGCCAGCATTAAAAAAACAAAGGACCACCTGATCCCAAAATGCCCGGGATTGGAGCTTCCAATGCCGGGATTGAATCCCGGCTGAATTTTGGCCTTAATCCCGAGATTGGCCACCCTATTCAGAACCCCCCGGACACCCACCATAATGATTAAATAGGCATTTGGACGGTTTCAATTAGCTTAATTGGGCCAATAATTATGTCATTATTGCACCAAATTACCCTAAAATTTACCTTTTCTGTGGTTTATACACCCCAATTTTAATGAAAGTATTTTTTTTATTGAAAAGTAATTGCTTTTTATCAGATTTCTAGACTTTTTTTTACAAAAATGTAAAATGGCATCAAATTACCCCAAATCACCTTTCGCTACTTTTTTTGCATTTATTGTTTAATTCTTTTGTAATTAAACGAAAGTCATAAGGTTACTATTTAAAAATGCACAAATCAGCCATTGACACCTTTTTAAAAGTGCCCTGGGGGTCATTCCGACCTGATCGCACGCTAGGATTTTTCACTGCGCAGCGATCAGGTCAGAACTGCACATGCGTATGCACGGCAATGCGCAGGCGCGTTGTATGGTTACAAAGCGGAATGTTGCTGAGCGATGGATTTAATGAAGAATCCATTCGCACAGCCGATCGCAAGAAGAGTGACAGGAAGAGGGCGTTTGTGGGTGTCAACTGACCGTTTTCTGGGAGTGTTTGGAAAAATGCAGGCGTGTCCAAGCGTTTGCAGGGCGGGTGTCTGACGTCCATTCCGGGCAAGAACAGGCTGAAATGATCGCAGCGGCTGAGTATGTTTTGACCTATTCAGAAACTGCACAAAACTTTTCTTGTACCGCTCGGCTGCACATGCGATCGCACACTTGCAAAACGAAAATACACTCTCCTGTAGGCGGCGACTATCTGTTCGCAGTGCTGCAAAAAATAGCTAGCGAGTGAACAACTCAGAATGACCCCCCCAGTACTTTCCTTATGCCCACTAACAGACTTGATATGGTCCTGCGAACGAAATTGTAACTTTTTT
The DNA here is from genome assembly GCF_028390025.1 of Pseudophryne corroboree. Classification (NCBI taxonomy): domain Eukaryota; kingdom Metazoa; phylum Chordata; class Amphibia; order Anura; family Myobatrachidae; genus Pseudophryne; species Pseudophryne corroboree. The sequence goes on from NC_086451.1 coordinate 202,652,273, forward strand.
TGTGGTCCAGGAAAGTCTCCGCACTTTTTCAAGCTCTTTTCAGTTTGCTTTTTGGACAATACTCGGACACCCTCGCTGCTAGTAGGGCGAATTGGTATTTCTAATTGAATTGTGTGAATCTTGGGTGCACACATGATTATGAAGTATTTGAGTTTAACGATGCCAGTTTGCCTTCTGGAAACTCGCACCTAATTAAATTGCTCCCAAAATATGTTGACCTCATATTCTACGGTAAATAAAATGCATAACACATCATCTGCGTTTATATTGCATAAGGATGAAAAGATCATTTTTATATAGAATGTGAGAATCACAGTAGCATGAAGCTTGTATCCTAAAACATATCATATTTCACCAGGATGAGGTATGTCAGTCAGTCTCTGATAATACATAAAGTACCTGACAGAAGGATTGAACCATTTATCACTGTATATTTGCGGCAAATATTAAGTATCCCCCCAGATTTATGAAGGAGGGATCACAGCAGGCAGCCGCATCCACCACAGGTTTCTAGCATTCCTGATATCTACCCCCGCAGCTACTCATTGTAGCCTATGGGCTACATATCGCATTTGTAGCTGGCAGGGGGTTCCCCCCGAAACCCTCCCGGAAGTGGCCTCTGTGCCTGTGCGGTCTGCAGCCCTCTCAGCACTTTGCTGTCCCTGCGTGTGCTTGATCATAAATCAGCCCATTGTGATCGTATATTGCAATGTGATTATGGGCGGTAAGATCCCACACAGATCACATTGAATATGCAATCCATGATAAATGGCCTATTTTGCCCTTAGGCTTTGTTACAGAGTGTAAACTCCAATAAAATGCTAAATGTTATGTTTTATAATTAACTGAGTGTTCCTGCCCAGTTAGTCTTTTTCTCTGTACTTTGCATAATTTTGTAAGCCACTGGTTCCTGGCGGGTTGGAGGTGAAAATGCAAAACGGCACTCACAGACAGTGTAAGCATACCACCCAAAATCTATGATAGTTAAGTCAGAACTATTGCGCGGCAAAGTCGTGGCAGATTTTTATAAGGGGCGTGGTCTATAGATAAGGGACATGGGTCCATGGGAAGGCCGCAATTGTGAGCTACGCCCTGTTTTCGTCACAGAGGGGGCATGCCTAGCGCTCTTTAAGCTGCTGGCATGCCCCCTCTCCCTCTCTATCCAGTGAATACACAGCGTCTATTCACCACTAGTGACAGGAGCCTCCCAACTGCCCCCCCACTACGGAACACTGCAACCCACGGGTGGGACAGCGGGTCAGTCTCAGAAAAACGGGACTGTCCCGCGAAATTCGGGACAGTTGGGAGGTATAGTGTAAGACACATCAAGTTCTATACTGACTGTGAGTGTTTGCAATTTTCACCTCCAATCCACTGGGAAGCATGGGCTTGCTTTGTATATCGACGATAAAGCCCATAAGCTTTATTTTTATTAAAGGGGGAGAACTAATCCTGATATGAAGTATACTGTAGGTATACATTTAAATTGTGTTAGCAATTCTCGTGTTATTGTGTGGTTGCAAAGGGAGATTTCAATTGCGGTGCTACAGTAATGAGTTTCAGTGTGCAGCATAGTACTACACACCCACTGGCTATTGAAATGCATTCTTTGTTTTTCAAGAATTTTTATTGCAGTTTCAGAGATACTGGTATAATGGAAAATGAAAATGAAGTGCAATTGTGCAAAATAAACCTTCTGAAGAAAGCAGCCTTTTTTCTCACTTTCAATTTAGAACAATAAAATCGGGTTAGTGGATAATGAGGCGATATTTTTATAGGTAAATAGTTTTTGTTCAGAACATGACCCTTTTACCATGGAATATGCTAGGGAAATCATAGGTAAATGTTCACTTTATGGTTCAAAACAAACAAAATTTTACCATCAAAACAGTTTGTGGAAGAGTAGCTCCAGATGCTTGAATCTGCAGTCCCTCTATGCCCCCCTCATTGTCTCCTTGCAATGCGTTGTGGATATGGAATCCTTAGTCAGGTATGGATCCGTTTGGGTTTGCCCTGTCCCCCATTAATTATTGTTTTTTAACGGTTTTTAATTGTATTTAATTGTCATTTACTGTATCACTAATATATTGTGTTCTCTACATGAATTCCCTGGTATATTCCATTTTTTAATGGTAAGAGTCATGTTTTGAACCAAACATTTACCTATGAAAATAGGGCCTCATTATCCACTAACCAGATTTTAGTTTCAGAGATACAACAAAGAACCTATAGCGGAGCTATGCATTACATACTGACATTAATGAAGCTTATAAGGAGCACAAAATACTCCATTTGTAAAGAAGGAAAGTGAACATTTTGTATGGGAGGTAGGAGAGGGGACCGGAAAGGGATAATGAAGAGAGTGGCTGGGGTAAGGGTGAGGGATCCAAAGGGTGGGAAATAGCTGAAATAGTAAATAAGAACCCAGAATGCCTGATTTCAGATAAAGGGTGTCTGTAGGTTATAATATGAAGCCTAAAGCTCGAGTGTAGTAGGGTATGCCGGCGACCAGCATACCGGTGCCGAAATCCCGACCACCGGCATTCCGACAGTGTGGTGAGCGCAAATGAGCCCCTTGCGGGCTTACTGTGCTCGCCGCGCTGCGGGCACGCTATCTATTCTCCCTCCAGGTGGGTTGTGGACCCCCAAGAGGAAGAAAAAGTGTTGGTATGCCGGCTGGCAGGATTCCGGCACCTGTATACTGTGCACTAGGATCCCGACAGCTGGCAAACTGAAGACCACCCCTAATGCTCCCATTCTTTCCTGAAGGAGTTAGACGAGTTCCATAACTTATAATTTCAATTGTTATGTGTACCAGATCCTTGATTTAAGGCAGAGGATTTTGGCCAGCAGGGCTGCCCATAAGAATAATCTACTCCCTGACACATTTTGATCCTGCACTCTCTCCTCAAGTGATGAGTTTAAAAAATGTTATGTTTCACAATAATATAAAATAATATTTAGAACATGTAGGGAGGAGGGACTGAGAGGGAGTGTGTGGTTAGGATATTGAGAGTGGAGGCTGGTCAACCAAGGGGGGAATGCTGAGTGCAACCTATTGGCTGTTGCTGGTGACTACAATGTAGCTGCTCTCCAGCTCTCAACCCTCCTATGGTGCCCAAACATGGTGAGATCTGTGGCAGGTGCATTTTGAGCCTATACAATGTGTGATATGTGATTTGGACTAAGTGGGTATGCTATTTAACTGCATGCGATTTGAACTACACCTGATTCTGGCTACACTACAATATGTAATGTATGCGATGTAGTATTTCTCACATATGTCTACCACTCTTATTGAAATGCCCTGGACTCTGCCAAACAAACATATTTCCAAACTTTCATCTCTGCTCAAGCCTCTAACCCCAAATGACTTTATAATACATTTAAATCACTTCTGAACCCTCCCACACCCAACCCACCAGCCACTATCAATGTGCAAGATCTTGCTTCCTACTTCAAGGACAAGATTGATGAGATGTGAGATGAAATGGCATGCTTTTCCTCAGCCAGTGACCTGCTCAATTCTCTACCTGAACCCTCTGGCACTTTCTCCTCATTTATCCCACAAATGAAGATGAAGTGTCAACACTCTTCTCATCCTGCTACTCTACTACCTCTCCTCTTGAGCCTATAAGCTCACAAGTAAACTCCTGTGCTTATCCGAACCTTAACTAACATCTATAATCTCTCTCGCTACTGGTATCTTTCCTTCACTGTTCAAGCATGCACTGATTTCTCCCATTCTGACAAAACAAAATTCTGACTTTAACTCTCTCTCAAACTACTGTCCCATCTCTCAGCTCCCATGCCTCTCCAAGCTACTTGAGAGACTTGCCTACACGCGCCTCACACAGTTTTTTAAATCACACAGTTTAGCCGGTTTCGGCGCTGCATGGAGTGACACGGCGCTTGTGTAGCTCCGGTGCCTGCTGCTGCTAACATCCCCATATTGCCCATCCCGGGCGTCCACTGAGCGTCCTGCCATACCCGCTCGCCCTCTGAAGCTCCGGCCACCCTTTATGGACCGATTCCTGGCCCCCATGATGCAGGGAAAAACTCCCGCGCCTGGTCTGAGGTCCGCGGCTTGGCTTTTAAAATGGCCGCCGCAGCTTCCCTGGATGCCGGAGCTCAAACGGCGGCTGCTCCCGCTGCTCTCTTGGCCCCTGTGCCCTCCAGCTCTCCTGCCCTTGCTGGCTCCACGGCTGCTGGTACCCCACTGCCCTCTGATGTCCCTGAGCATCCTTTATCTTATGCAGACATTGTCCGAGCGGTGAAAGAAACTGTTCAGCCCTTATTCCAGGAACAAGCACAGCTGCATGCTGCTGCACTACAACAGGCTGTTTCGGATATCAAAAGTCAGTACAAACAGTTGTATAAATGTGTTTTACAAGTAGAGCATACTGCTGGTGAGAACTTTCAACAAATTGCTGAACTTTCTGACATCTCTGCTAAACTGCAGAAATCTGAAAACCTGGTATGGTCAAAGATTGACGACCTGGAAAATAGGTTGGGTCAAAATAATCTCAGGCTTTTTGGGCTCCCAGAGTCTGTTAAGGGACAGGCTCTTTATCATTTCCTCCGACATACGCTTCCTGATCTTCTTGGAATACAAGATGCCTGCTCAGACCTAGTGGTGGAACGTGCCCATAGGACGGGCCCCACTCGCCCCTCCTCCGCTTCATCTCGGCCGCGTCCCGTGCTGTTTCGGTGTCTCAATTTTCTCCGTAAAGAAGCAGTGTGGTCAGCTTCCCGTCGTATATAGGATCTTGTTTGGGAGGATGCCAAATTGCTGCTCTTTCAGGAGTTTCCTCCGGAGCTCACCAGGCTTCGTAAGGCGTTCTCACCTATCTGCTCTAGATTAGCCCAAGAGGGCCGAAAGTTTGCACTACTCTACCCTGCATGCTTGTGGATCTTTAACGGCACGTACTTTAAGGATTTTCATACCCCGGAGGATGCCGCTGCTTATCTTTCCGAGGCCACGACCTCTGACCCGTTGCTGAAGTAGCTGTGCTCTGCTGACTCCAATCTGGAACACTCCTCATTCACTGTTGCTCTGTGGCTATTTCCTATATTACATATCTCTCCCTCCCCCACCTTGTGGACAATGTGACCCTCTGTTGGACTAGTTGGACCTTTTCGCCATATCCACACTGGTCCTCTGGGTGATGTATATATGACTTTAGACCAATATTAGCTCTCTCTCTGCTATGTGTTCCCATGTGTTCATACTTGGTTTCGTGAAGTTATATATCCCTGATACCTGTTTTATATTCTTTCTTCATCCGTTTCGGAGCGAATTGCTATCACCTTGGTCCTCACCTGTACTCCCCACCTTTCATTTTCCTCCCCTTCCCTCCCTATCCTTTTCTTCCCCAACCCCTATGCTGCTTGTTATAGTGGTACTGGCTAGGAGCAATGTCCTCCTCGCTGTATATGGTGTCAAATACCGTGACAGAGGCAACATTCTAAAGGCCTAACAGCTATATATATGTACTACGAGATAGTACGTATATTATGCATACATAATAATCACAATATCAAAGGTGACCTCATATTCACCATTATAGTCCAAAAGCATAAGAGAATCCATTTTGTTTCTAGCTAAATGAGAAAGCATATTCATATGAACTTTATACAGACTAAGAGACTAGTATTAAGTCCACGTACGCACATCCGAAGTCCAGTTTAATTCCTATTAAGGAATACCCCCACACACAACTTTAAACATTGGAAACTTAGGAAAATTGTATACTTTATTATAATCAAGGACACATGGTTAAAAGCACGAGTCCGCCTCATCACGAGGATGTATTGGCTAAATATTTCTTGGTTGTCTTTGCCAATTGTCCTAATATTGCATAACACTGTACTCAAGATGCATGAAATCATATAGGAGGGTTATAAGAATGGGGCGTAACTGTATATGTTATAAAAATCATTGTATTGACATGTTTCTGGGTTGATTAATTTTGACCCAGGCTGAGAGAATGTGGTCTCTCGACCTGTGTATGGGCGTGGTCCTTAAAAATAAATATTCACTTGCTTTTCTAAATCTGACTTCCATACAGTCATTTACTTAACATTAACTCAACAACAACAACATGGTTAAAGTAGTATTAGTCAATTTGGGGGCTCGATCCTTTGGACCTAAAAATCTCAATCGCTTCATCAAATTCTCAAAGGGGTGTGCCAGCCAGCCAGCAGCTGAGGACGGACGGAATATCCCAGGATCATTACAGCACTGGTAAGTGTAGATTATCATGGTATGTGCTATATGCCAGTATATGCTATTTCTATACCTGCCAGCTGTCTGTGATTTTATTTTTATAATATGAGAATTAGGATTGAGGAGATTGACTAAGATAGGAAAATAACTCAGGGACCTGTTTGTTGTTGCATGTAAATGTGGTAAATTTTATCCAAAAGTTGTGATATTGAAAAAAAAATAGAAACCTCTGTTTTTCACCCTATGAGTAATTGTGTGATTGAATGCTTTGAACCTTCTTCACAGGGTTTGGATGTGTTCCAATCTGAGCTCTCAGTATTACGGGCCCATCGTTAATGCTGCAAGTGACAGATAAGATAAGGGCCAAAGTAATGTGAAAACACATAGATCACCTCCCTCTTGCAAAGACAGCTACATACGTGTGCAAGAGTGTAAATGAGTTTAAATAGCGTGATTAACCGAGGTTATAGTTGATTATAAGTATTTGATTGAAATTATACTGTAATACTGTGCTGCTGCTGATTGTTTTAACCATATATGTATTCTGGTAAATAACGGAATCTGAGGACTAGAGTCCCAAGTATAACCTGAGTCTGTTTGCTAACATTGTAGTGCACTAAGAGACCAGCAACTTTTAACTTGGCGTGTTGCTCTGTGATTGTAGTTTGGGATAAGAGGGACTACTGCAGTTTCCCAATTGACAGACGTGTCGCGTGTGTGAAAGATTGCAGGGATTGCAAATTTTTCAGTGTATATCATGTTATGGAAGAAATATTCCATATATGCACCAATTTTGTATAGTACTGTGACCAAGGGGTACAGTCTACAGAAAATGAGGGGAAAAAAACAATGTTGTGCATTTCAATTATGCTGTATAAGTTTGGCCTGATCAACCAATGCAAGCGTATATTGAAATCTGCAAAATATTGAAGTTTGCAAACTGTTTTTTTTATTTAATATATGGGCGCCCAACGTATAAAATGTATGTGGATTGCAGAGTAATATGAGTAATGAAGCTCAGATTCATGGCCAAGAGTTACGGTATTAATGTGAAAATTAAATACTGTACATCGGGCTGGAAAAAAAAGAGGTTAAAATAAAGAAATATGAAAAAGAGTGAAACTATGGTACCAAAAGGACACGCCCTGCGCTTGCAAAACTGTATATCATTTTGTGTTTTATGGTGTCTTGTATGTCAGACATGAAAGTTCAGTGTTTGTTCTGTTAAGTATATTTTCAGATCTGTGTCTAACAGGAACTTTCTGTCTGTGATTGTCTCATGTTTACAAGTCTTATGAATAATGTTTATATATGTGGTGAACAGAGGAAAGAAAAATAGAGTTAAAGATTTGAGTGTTCATGTTCAAATGGCTTTTGGCAGATCTAAAAGATGTGTAATTAGAAATATGTGTTTATCTGGTGTTATTATTTAACTATAAAGTGAAGTTTCCATATGGTATTATTTTAATACCATATGGATTGTATTGGGATATAAAAAAAGAAGAAAAATAAAAGTTTTTTCCCCCCTGTAAAATAAGTAAAAAGCCTTCAGTCTCCAAAGCTGTGTAGCACGGAGAGCTAGGGAGCTGAAACAGCCCATACTCGTGCTCCCCTTCCTGCATAAGGCCATGATGTAGTGAAGAGAAAGAAAGAAAGAGAGAAAAAGTATTCATTGAGTTTTGACTTTTTTTCATCTAATGAGATGGATCATAATAAGCATAAGCAATACTCTAGATATAGACTAGTGATGAGCGGGTTCGGTTTCCGAGAAACCGAAAACCCCCCCCGAACGTCACCCTTTTTACACGGGTCCGAGCCATACTCGGATTCTCCCGTATGGCTCGGTTAACCCGAGCGCACCCGAACGTCATCATCCCGCTGTCGGATTCTCGCGAGATTCGGATTCTATAAAAGCAGCCGCGCGTCGCCGCCATTTTCACATGTGCATTGGAGATGATAGGGAGAGGACGTGGCTGGCATCCTCTCCGTTTATATACTAATACTAGTAGAAGACAGTTGATCTGATTGCTTGTTTATTACTATAATTGTGGGGAGGATTGGGGAGCAGCTGTTAGGAGGAGTACAGTGCAGAGTTTTGCTGATAGTGACCTCCAGTTTTTTCATCCGTTCTCTGCCTGAAAAAAATGCTCCATACCATATCTGTGCTCAGTGTGCTGCATGATATATCTGTGCTGAGTGCTCACACTGCTTAATTGTGGGGACTGGGGAGCAGCTATAGCAGGAGTACAGTGCAGAGGTTTGCTGACAGTGACCACCAGTATACGTTTGTCTGCCTGAAAAACACTCCTGTGGTGCCTTTTTTTTAGACTAGTTTAGCAGTTTGCTGACAGTGTCCACCAGGTCCAGTATACTATATATAGCAGTACGGTAGGCCACTGCTGTACCTACCTCTGTGTCGTCACTCGTCATCCATTAAGTATACTATCCATCCATCTACATTGTATACCTGTGGTGGCTTTTTTTTAGACTAGTTTAGCAGTTTGCTGACAGTGTCCACCAGGTCCATTATACTGTATATAGCAGTACGGTAGGCCACTGCTGTACCTACCTCTGTGTCGTCACTCGTCATCCATTAAGTATACTATCCATCCATCTACATTGTATACCTGTGGTGGCTTTTTTTTAGACTAGTTTAGCAGTTTGCTGACAGTGTCCACCAGGTCCATTATACTGTATATAGCAGTACGGTAGGCCACTGCTGTACCTACCTCTGTGTCGTCACTCGTCATCCATTAAGTATACTATCCATCCATCTACATTGTATACCTGTGGTGGCTTTTTTTTAGACTAGTTTAGCAGTTTGCTGACAGTGTCCACCAGGTCCAGTATACTGTATATAGCAGTACGGTAGGCCACTGCTGTACCTACCTCTGTGTCGTCACTCGTCATCCATTAAGTATACTATCCATCCATCTACATTGTATACCTGTGGTGGCTTTTTTTTTAGACTAGTTTAGCAGTTTGCTGACAGTGTCCACCAGGTCCATTATACTGTATATAGCAGTACGGTAGGCCACTGCTGTACCTACCTCTGTGTCGTCACTCGTCATCCATTAAGTATACTATCCATCCATCTACATTGTATACCTGTGGTGGCTTTTTTTTAGACTAGTTTAGCAGTTTGCTGACAGTGTCCACCAGGTCCATTATACTGTATATAGCAGTACGGTAGGCCACTGCTGTACCTACCTCTGTGTCGTCACTCGTCATCCATTAAGTATACTATCCATCCATCTACATTGTATACCTGTGGTGGCTTTTTTTTAGACTAGTTTAGCAGTTTGCTGACAGTATCCACCAGGTCCAATATACTGTATATAGCAGTACGGTAGGCCACTGCTGTACCTACCTCTGTGTCGTCACTCGTCATCCATTAAGTATACTATCCATCCATCTACATTGTATACCTGTGGTGGCTTTTTATTAGACTAGTTTAGCAGTTTGCTGACAGTGTCCACCAGGTCCATTATACTGTATATAGCAGTACGGTAGGCCACTGCTGTACCTACCTCTGTGTCGTCACTCATCATCCATTAAGTATACTATCCATCCATCTACATTGTATACCTGTGGTGGCTTTTTTTTTAGACTAGTTTAGCAGTTTGCTGACAGTGTCCACCAGGTCCATTATACTGTATATAGCAGTACGGTAGGCCACTGCTGTACCTACCTCTGTGTCGTCACTCGTCATCCATTAAGTATACTATCCATCCATCTACATTGTATACCTGTGGTGGCTTTTTTTTAGACTATTTTGGACTATTTTAGACTATTGATACTATAAATGTGGAAGTTAAAAAAATAGGGAAAGATCAAGATCCACTTCCACCTCGTGCTGAAGCTGCTGCCACTAGTCATGGCCGAGACGATGAAATGCCATCAACATCGTCTGCCAAGGCCGATGCCCAATGTCATAGTAGAGAGCATGTAAAATCCAAAACACAAGTTCAGTAAAATGACCCAAAAATCAAAATGAAAAGCGTCTGAGGAGAAGCGTAAACTTGCCAATATGCCATTTATGTCACGGAGTGGCAAGGAACGGCTGAGGCCCTGGCCTATGTTCATGGCTAGTGGTTCAGCTTCAAATGAGGATGGAAGCACTCATCCTCTCGCTAGAAAAAAGAAAAGACTTAAGCTGGCAAAAGCACAGCAAAGAACTGTGCGTTCTTCGAAATCACAAATCCCCAAGGAGAGTCCAATTGTGTCGGTTGCGATGCCTGACCTTCCCAACACTGGACGGGAAGAGCTTGCGCCTTCCACCATTTGCACGCCCCCTGCAAGTGCTGGAAGGAGCACCCGCAGTCCAGTTCCTGATAGTCAAATTGAAGATGTCAGTGTTGTAGTACACCAGGATGAGGATATGGGTGTTGCTGGCGCTGGGGAGGAAATTGACAAGGAGGATTCTGATGGTGAGGTGGTTTGTTTAAGTCAGGCACCCGGGGAGACACCTGTTGTCCGTGGGAGGAATATGGCCATTGACATGCCTGGTCAAAATACAAAAAAAAATCAGCTCTTCGGTGTGGAATTATTTCAACACAAATGCGGACAACAGGTGTCAAGCCGTGTGTTGCCTTTGTCAAGCTGTAATAAGTAGGGGTAAGGACGTTAACCACCTCGGAACATCCTCCCTTATACGTCACCTGCAGCGCATTCATCATAAGTCAGTGACAAGTTCAAAAACTTTGGGTGACAGCGGAAGCAGTCCACTGACCACTAAATCCATTCCTCTTGTATCCAAGCTCCTGCAAACCACACCACCAACTCCCTCACTGTCAATTTCCTCCTTACCCAGGAAAGCCAATAGTCCTGCAGGCCATGTCACTGGCAAGTCTGACGAGTCCTCTCCTGCCTGGGATTCCTCCGATGCATCCTTGAGTGTAACGCCTACTGCTGCTGGCGCTGCTGTTGTTGCTGCTGGGAGTCGATCGTCATCCCAGAGGGGAAGTCGGAAGACCACTTGTACTACTTCCAGTAAGCAATTGACTGTCCAACAGTCCTTTGCGAGGAAGATGAAATATCACAGCAGTCATCCTGCTGCAAAGCGGATAACTGAGGCCTTGGCTGCCTGGGCGGTGAGAAACGTGGTTCCGGTATCCATCGTTAATTCAGAGCCAACTATAGACTTGATTGAGGTACTGTGTCCCTGGTACCAAATACCATCTAGGTTCCATTTCTCTAGGCAGGCGATACCGAAAATGTACACAGACCTCAGAAAAAGACTCACCAGTGTCCTAAAAAATGCAGTTGTACCCAATGTCCACTTAACCACGGACATGTGGACAAGTGGAGCAGGGCAGACTCAGGACTATATGACTGTGACAGCCCACTGGGTAGATGTATTGCCTCCCGCTGCAAGAACAGCAGCGGCGGCACCAGTAGCAGCATCTCGCAAATGCCAACTCGTTCCTAGGCAGGCTACGCTTTGTATCACCGCTTTCCAGAATAGGCACACAGCTGAAAACCTGTTACGGCAACTGAGGAAGATCATCGCAGAATGGCTTACCCCAATTGGACTCTCCTGGAGATTTGTGACATCGGACAACGCCACCAATATTGTGCGTGCATTACATCTGGGCAAATTCCAGCACGTCCCATGTTTTGCACATACCTTGAATTTGGTGGTGCAGAATTATTTAAAAAACGACAGGGGCGTGCAAGAGATGCTGTCGGTGGCCCGAAGAATTGCGGGCCACTTTCGGCGTTCAGGCACCGCGTACAGAAGACTGGAGCACCACCAAAAATACCTGAACCTGCCCTGCCATCATCTGAAGCAAGAGGTGGTAACGAGGTGGAATTCAACCCTCTATATGCTTCAGAGGATGGAGGAGCAGCAAAAGGCCATTCAAGCCTATACATTTGGCCACGATATAGGCAAAGGAGGTGGAATGCACCTGACTCAAGCGCAGTGGAGAATGATTTCAACATTGTGCAAGGTTCTGCAACCCTTTGAACTTGCCACACGTGAAGTCAGTTCAGACACTGCCAGCCTGAGTCAGGTCATTCCCCTCATCAGGCTTTTGCAGAAGAAGCTGGAGACATTGAAGGGGGAGCTAAAACAGAGCGATTCCGCTAGGCATGTGGGACTTGTGGATGGAGCCCTTAATTCGCTTAACCAGGAATCACAGGTGGTCAATCTGTTGAAATCAGAGCACTACATTTTGGCCACCGTGCTCGATCCTAGATTTAAAACCTACGTTGTATCTCTCTTTCCGGCAGACACAAGTCTGCAGGGGTTCAAAGACCTGCTGATGAGAAAATTGTCAAGTCAAGCGGAACGTGACCCGTCAACAGCTCCTCCTTCACATTCTCCCGCAACTGGGGGTGCGAGGAAAAGGCTAAGAATTCCGAGCCCACCCGCTGGCAGTGATGCAGGGCAGTCTGGAGCGAGTGCTGACATCTGGTCCGGACTGAAGGACCTGCCAACGATTACTGACATGTCGTCTACTGTCACTGCATATGATTCTCTCACCATTGAAAGAATGGTGGAGGATTATATGAGTGACCGCATCCAAGTAGTCCGTACGTATACTGGCAGGAAAAAGAGGCAATTTGGAGGCCCTTGCAGAAACTGGTTTTATTCTACCTAAATTGCCCTCCCTCCAGTGTGTACTCCGAAAGAGTGTTTAGTGCAGCCGCTCACCTTGTCAGCAATCGGCGTACGAGGTTACTTCCAGAAAATGTGGAGAAGATGATGTTCATTAAAATGAATTATAATCAATTCCTCCATGGAGACATTCACCAGCAGCAATTGCTTCCAGAAAGTACACGGGGACCTGAGATGGTGGATTCCAGTGGGGACGAATTAATAATCTGTGAGGAGGGGGATGTACACAGTGAAAGGGGTGATGAATCGGACGATGAGGAGGAGGTGGACATCTTGCCTCTGTAGAGCCAGTTTGTGCAAGGAGAGATTGATTGCTTCTTTTTTGGTGGGGGCCCAAACCAACCAGTCATTTCAGTCACAGTCGTGTGGCAGACCCTGTCACTGAAATGATGGGTTCGTTAAAGTGTGCATGTCCTGTTTATACAACATAAGGGTGGGTGGGAGGGCCCAAGGACAATTCCATCTTGCACCTCTTTTTTCTTTCATTTTTCTTTGCATCATGTGCTGTTTGGGGAGTATTTTTTTGAAGGGCCATCCTGCCTGACACTGCAGTGCCACTCCTAGATTGGCCAGGTGTTTGTGTCGGCCACTAGGGTCGCTTAGCTTAGTCACACAGCTACCTCATTGCGCCTCTTTTTTTCTTTGCATCATGTGCTGTTTGGGGAGTATTTGTTTTGAAGGGCCATCCTGCCTGACATTGCAGTGTCACTCCTAGATGGGCCAGGTGTTTGTGTCGGCCACTTGTGTCGCTTAGCTTAGTCACACAGCGACCTTGGTGCGCCTCTTTTTTTCTTTGCATCATGTGCTGTTTGGGGACTATTTTTTTCAAGTGCCATCCTGTCTGACACTGCAGTGCCACTCCTAGATGGGCCAGGTGTTTGTGTCGGCCACTAGGGTCGCTTAGCTTAGTCACACAGCTACCTCATTGTGTCTCTTTTTTCTTTGCATCATGTGCTATTTGGGGACTATTTTTTTCAAGTGCCATCCTGTCTGACACTGCAGTGCCACTCCTAGATGGGCCAGGTGTTTGTGTCGGCCACTTGTGTCGCTTAGCTTAGTCACACAGCGACCTTGGTGCGCCTCTTTTTTTTCTTTGCATCATGTGCTGTTTGGGGACTATTTTTTTCAAGTGCCATCCTGTCTGACACTGCAGTGCCACTCCTAGATGGGCCAGGTGTTTCTGTCGGCCACTTGTGTCGCTTAGCTTAGTCACACAGCGACCTTGGTGCGCCTCTTTTTTTCTTTGCATCATGTGCTGTTTGGGGACTATTTTTTTCAAGTGCCATCCTGTCTGACACTGCAGTGCCACTCCTAGATGGGCCAGGTGTTTGTGTCGGCCACTTGTGTCGCTTAGCTTAGCCAGCGACCTCGGTGCAAATTTTAGGACTAAAAATTATATTGTGAGGTGTGAGGTGTTCAGAATAGACTGAAAATGAGTGGAAATTATGGCTATTGAGGTTAATAATACTATGGGATCAAAATGACCCCCAAATTCTATGATTTAAGCTGTTTTTTAGGGTTTTTTTTTAAAAAAACACCCGAATCCAAACACCCGAATCCGACAAAAAAATTTAGGTGAGGTTTTGCCAAAACGCGTCCGAACCCAAAACACGGCCGCGGAACCGAACCCAAAACCAAAACACAAAACCCGAAAAATTTCCGGTGCACATCACTAATATAGACAGAATAAGGTTGGAGTTTCTTACTGGGCGCAATATAAAGCAGCCACACCACCGATCTAAGTGATACACCAATCACTTTACAAAATGTATACAACAGAAATTCGATCAGACAGAAAAGGCGCTAAGTATAGGGAAAAATCTACTCCCCTGTTCAAATGAGCTCCTCGTTATCTTCACAGGTGAGGATTCAGTAACTTGAAAGAGAAAACACACACAGAAAAATAGTGTAATCATGTCAAAATATTCCACAGAATTTCAACACTTCTTGATAGGTTTCTGGAATTCTACCACCACCTCTCCTGTATATACTATTATTAGGGTTGCCCCCTACACAGAACACTCACAATCGAGTACTTTTTTAAAAGCCTTTCATTAAAAATAGTGTAATCCTGTTATAATATTCCACAGTATTTCGACGCTTCTTGATAGGTTTCTGTAATTATACCACCACCTCTCCTGTATATACTGTTATTGGGGTTGCCCCCTACACAGAACACTCACAATAAAGTGCTTCTTTTAAAAGCCTTTCATTATGTATCTTTTCTTGATTAAAATCACCATACAGGTAAATATGTCGGGGTTACCCCCTCTACATTCGACTCACTGTGGTCCACTTGTTCTAATCGCATATGATATACACTTCAGGCGTCCTCCTCATTAGATCCACCATGGGCTCCATTTTGTTATGAGAGCGATCACCACCAGTTTGTATAAAAATAACAAATTTTATTCCACAGTATTGGAATGATCTCCAAAACATACAACATAAATGGATCCAAAAAATGGAAAAATGTCTCACTGCTTTTCCAGACAGGTACCTTGAAAAAGATCCTCTACAGGATCAAAACGCGTTGGTGGGACTTCTTCTTTCTATGGTGTACCTGTCCGGAAAAGCGGTGAGACATTTTTCCATTTTTTGGATCCATTTAACATCAAGGAAAAAATGTCTCCCCTATCTTGTACAAAAAGGGTCACCTTTTTATGTAAATTTTAATTGTTTTATGGACTGTCTTGTATGTTTTGGACATCATCATTGGAACCAATCCCCTGGTGTGAATGCAAAAGTACACTATGTGGCCTGACATTGTATTTAAATGCAATTGAGTCCAGTCACAATCTATATGATATATCCACAAGCTTCCGCTCATTGGGGTCTGCTTCAAAACATCTGCTGGCGTGCTACAGTAGTGGCATGGACCAGGAGATGTGAGCGGCGGTATCCCTGCACGGACAGTGTTACGAGCGCACAGACCGGAACCGGAAGTGCGTTCCAAAGACGGATGGCGTGCGGTTCACGGCGGCGCAGTGGAGATGGATGACGGTGTGGTACAGCTGGACGGGTGAGCGAGTCGTCACACCTGTGGGATGTCAGTGTGCTGATGATGGGCGCCCTGGCTATTTAAGCAGTAACTATGGGGCTAGTTTTTGTGGAGCCCTTGAGGAAGGTGATTCATACACCGAAACAGCTGTCGGGCTTATTACTACAGGATGATGCATCCACTAGCTGACCAGATAAGTTCCTTGGTTTGAAGCTCTTCATGTATCCATGATTAACATTTCATCAGTTGCTGCTACATGGAATTCAACTTGATGTGTTTTTTGCATTTTGTCAATACCAAATGAATTTTTTTGGAATTTAACATGGTGTGCTGGTCTTTATGTGGACAGGCTGCTTGAAATGGTGTGCTTTACACAGGAGGACTTATATATATATATATATATATATATATATAATATATTTGTTGTGGACCTTCAGACTGCACTAACGTGAATGGGTGAAGAAAAAATAAAAAAAGAATTACGTTATAATACGGCTGAGTCTCAGGCACAGCCCTGGAGACAGTCTGTGGAAGAGGTTTTTTCCAAAGTTTTGTTTTTCATCCACACCAGACCACTCGGGGTCTCCTAACATTGTCTCTATAATGCACACTGATACCGGCACGGACTCTGAATCCTACGTCGACACTAATTGTCCAGAATGATTCTGACATTAACTAGGAATATTCAGTACATGATTGTAACTATAAGGGTTGTCTTAGACAATACGAAGCACCTTTCTGTACCAACAGAAGAAGGTTTACCTATATAAAGAAAGAAAAGAAGGACATTTTTTCCTTCCTCTCGTGAGGACAGGGGGAGTCACCCCCCATTTTAAGAAGGGTCCTCTCACGGTTAACAAGAAAGTGACTCTGCCTGCATCTGGGACATCTGTCCTTAGGGAGCAGACAGACCGCACGTTGGAGTATACATTAATATTTAATTATACAACCCATGAGACATTTCTCAAGACTACATTGCATGTGCGTGAATGAGTAAGGCTATTGCAAAGTGCTCTGATAATTTCATCATCCAGTATTGACGCTAGCTATGGTTGAGATTCTCCTAACGTTAGATCATTTATAGTATGCTACGGCATCCATGCGTGGAGCCATGACAGAGAATTCACCAGTGTAAGGCGCATCCTACTTCCAAAATAGATTATGGAATCTTTCCCGTATTCAAGGGGAGACCTTGTTTGGTAGTGTCCTGGATGGTTTTGTGGGCAGCTACCGCAGGTAAGTCTGTTTTTCATTTTTTTTCTTTTTTCTTTTTTTTTTCCAATAAATGTTTATTGATAAAAGGTAATAACAAGTTATAGCAAGTTAAAGAAGACAGCATTTACAATTCAAATATTAATAAGTCTATTTGATACAAGCAATGACTGTTTACAAACTTAACATGGCCTGCTGTTGGGGGACTCCCTGGCCAAGGCCTTATCTTGAATTCACGGTCGCTTCCGGCCTTTCTAGGTGCAGGCTGTCTCAATAAAACATTTCTAAATTTAAGAATAGTTCAAGAAAACAGGACAGTTGAGAGTATAGGGTGGAAAGAGAGAAAAAAAAAAAAGAAAAATTGAGGGGGGGGGGGGTTATAGAGTCTGAGAAGGGGGGGGGGAAGGTCATAACGAACCTTCCATGTCTAATCTGGTCGGGGGTCCGAAATATAGGCTTCTAGCTTAGTCGTTCCCAAGAGGACAGCTGGAGAGCCCAGGTGGAGGATTAAGACAAATGGTCTAGGTCACTATGGCAATGTCGAGTATGCTTGTGAGGCCTTAAATTCCAGCCAAGGGGACCAAGTAGTCGTAAACCTTTGATTCGTCTCCGGTGTCACCCGCAGTTCCTCCATAATCATATACCAATTTACTCTGGCGACCCACTCCCTCACGGTAGGAGGTTTAATAGATCGCCAATGAACCAGAATGACCGCTTTGGCTGCGCTATTGAGAAACTTTAATAGAGATTTTTTATATGTTGACAGGGCCATGAAGTACAGTTGAGGAGCCAGAAAGTAGGCTCCGAGGGAACCCCTGGGTCCACTATCAATTTTGAAATTGCTATAACTTTGTCCCAGAAGGGACGGAGTTCGGGGCAGCTCCACCAGATATGCATCGGGGAGCCCGGTTGGTTATTACATCTCCAACATGTATCTGGTACATTGGGAAACATTTTAGCTAATGTTTGGGGACACCTGTACCAACGAGATAAGACTTTAAAATGCGTCTCGAGGACCGAATAACTAGTGGAGCTGGCAAAGGTGGCTTGGAAGCTCCTCTCCCAGTCCTCCTCTGACAAGTCTATCTGCACATCACGGCCCCAGTCTCTAGCATATTTGGGAAGATCTGGGAATTTATTCTCAATCAGAAGTCTATAGCACCTTGAGAGGAAGTGTGATGGGCGGGAAGGTTCCAGGCAGAGCCTCTCAAAAGCTGTTAATGGTCTGCTCATGCTCGGGCGTATAGTACTCCCCATGGCAAAAATTTTTAATTGGAGGTATTTCCAGATCTCTGAAGGCGAAAGGTTCCACTTGGATTGCATTAAGGGGAAAGGGATCATCTCCCCATGCTCCACCAGCCCGCCAACACGTGTCACCCCCACCCTTTTCCAAGAGTCGAATCCCCGGCCTGAGGCTGCCGGAGGGAAATCTGGGTTATTGAACAGTGGGGTCAATGGGGAGTATTTAGAAGAAATATGTGGTAGTGCCCTAAGTCTATCCCAGCGTGTAAGTGTAGGGCCAATAGTGGGATGGTCTACATGTGGTAGCCTTGAGCGCCAGGGGTAGTATGCAATGGGGGCAGGCATCACTGTTCCCTCGATATGAACCCACTGTTTTATGTCATGTGGGCGCGACCATTCCATAATTCGGTGGAGGATAATAGCCTCATAGTACAGTGTAAAGTGCGGTAGCTGGAGACCTCCCTTGTGTTTAGGGCGAAAAAGGATGTTGTGTTGGAAACGAGGCCGTTTATCTCCCCAGACAAAGTCCCTCACCAGATTGTGTAAATCTCTGAACCACGCTTTGGGAATGGATATCGGGAGCGCCTGGAGGAGATAAAGGACTCTCGGCAAAACATTCATTTTAATGACACTAAGCCTCCCCAGCCAGGACAGCCTTCTGTTACCCCAGTCCCGGAACTCAGAACGGAGTGAGGTCAGTAGTTTTTTGAAGTTTTCGTCAAAAAGGCGTGATATGTCTTTATGGAGCGTGATCCCCAAGTATTTGAAGCTAGAGGGATGCCAGTGGAAGGGGAAGGATTGTTTAAGGTTATCAAGAGCTTGGGAGGGCATTGACACATTCACTGCCACTGACTTGGAGAGGTTAATCTTGAAGTTTGACATGGAGCCATATCTATCAAATTCGGACATCAGGTTGGGGACAAACACCACCGGGTTCGACAAGATAGCTAGCAGGTCATCTGCAAACAGTGCGAGTTTGAATTCTCTACCCCCAGCCGTGAGTCCCGAGATGTTCGGATTTAATCTAATGGCTCCCGGCAAGGCCTCCATACAGAGGACAAAAATTAGGGGCGAGAGGGGACATCCTTGTCTAGTACCATTCCTTATCGGAACTGGGCGGGACAAGTCTACATTAATTTTGATCCTTGCAGAGGGGGAGTTATAAAGTGCTAAAATGCGTCCCAAACTGACCGGTCCCAGCCCCAGGTGACGCAGAACCCACGCCATAAATATCCAGTCAACCCTATCGAAAGCCTTCTCGGCGTCGGTAGAAAGCACCACCATCGGTTCATGTTTGCTCGAGACCAAGTGCATCAAATCATTGATCTTGGTGGTGTTTCTCTTCCGGGTATGAAACCCACCTGATCCGAATGCACAATGTTGGGGAGTAGCAGCTTCAATCTGTTTGCTATAAGTTTAGCAAACAGCTTGACGTCTGTGTTTAGGAGGGATATGGGTCGGTATAACCGTAATGAAAGCCTCTAAGGATTGAGGGGAGAAACCACGGTCATCAGAGATCTCATTGAATGCCAGTAGCATTTTAGGCAGGAGGGTATTCTTAAAGAGCTTATAGTAAGAAACTGTGTAGCCATCCGGGCCTGGGCTCTTCCCGGAAGGAGCTTCCTTAAGGGCTTGTTCCAATTCTGGGAGGGAGAAGGGGGAGTCTAGCCAAGCACTCTCATCCGCC
This sequence comes from Pseudophryne corroboree, assembly GCF_028390025.1. NCBI lineage: Eukaryota > Metazoa > Chordata > Amphibia > Anura > Myobatrachidae > Pseudophryne > Pseudophryne corroboree. Next base: position 202,672,269 of record NC_086451.1, read on the forward strand.
GATATTCTAGGGAGTCCCGCGTCACCAAGGTATCACTCCACCAGGTCTCGAGCTGTCGACAGGGATGTCGGGGTTCTAGGTGTCTGAAGATTATATAGTTTGGTGTAGTAAGCGTGGAAGGTTTGGCGATGTCTTTTGTAAGGGTGCTGCGGGTCCCCGCCGCATCCTGTATAGACTGTATAAATAGCGTGGCCCTCTGCGCGCGGAGCGCCCTAGCCAGTAACTTCCCTGGTCTGTTGCCCCATTGATAAAAGCGGTTTCTACAGAGCCTATAATCCCTCTTAATGTCTGCAAACAACAATGTGTTGAGAGCATATCTCGTCTCGGTCAGGGCGGTCAGCACCGATGGGGAAGGATTCGTTTTGTGTGTTGTCTCTAAGTCCTTAAGCCGCTGGAGTAAAGCGGTCTTTTCCCCGAGTCTCTCTTTTTTCAGCATGGAGCCTAGCTGTATAAGCTTTCCCCTCAGAACACACTTGTGGGCCTCCCACACCGTGACCCGGGAGACATCTGGTGTCTCATTATTTAGAAAATAATTCTCCAAAGTCTCAAGCAGCTGGGGTTGGAACCTCGTATCCATTAGAAGTTGTTCATTCAACCTCCAGGTACATTGCTTGGAGTGTGGATGGGATATCCCCAGGGTTAGGTAGACAGGAGCGTGGTCCGACCAAGTAATTAGTCCAATAGCTGTTTCCCTAACTAAATGTAGGAATCTGTGAGGTAGGAGGAAGTAGTCCAATCTAGAGTAAGTGTCGTAGGGTCTGGAAAAGAACGTATAGTCCCTGTCCCCAGGCGTCAATCAGCTGGTGGTCATGGAAAGACCGTCGCACTCTACGGTGCGATGCTAGGGAGGGTCTTGCCGGCGTTCCAGAGATGTCCACCTCTGGTTGGAGGGTCCAATTAAGATCGCCTCCAATAACTGGAATACCCGCTACCAAGGGAGCAATGCGATTGAGAGCCTTCGCCAAGAAACTGGGTTGTGATTGATTGGGAGCGTATAGATTAATAAATGTATACAGCTGATCGAACAGTGTACATTTCACTAAGAGTATCCTGCCCTCCCCCAAAGATTCAGACGTTATTTCTCGAAAAAGGCAGACGTTTAGATAGCAAAATAGCCACTCCCAGAGATTTACTTTTGCTGTTGTTATTGTAGAAGGAATGTGGGTAGTTACGGTCCTTGAGACCCGGGGCCACTCCCACTTTGAAGTGGGTTTCCTGTAAGAAAGCCACATCAGCTCTGAATGCAAAGAGGTCCCTAAGCAACCTGGAGCGTTTCTCCGGGACACTGAGGCCCTTCACATTAAGGGAGACCAGTTTTATATTTGTCACTTTAGGGTCTACTGCCATCATCCAGAAACATATAGGGAATGCTTAGTCCGACCAGGAAGACAGGGCAACTCGCACAGCAGAGAGTCACACAGTAGGGGGAGGGAGGGAGAAGAGGTAAAGGAGGAAACAGAAGCAAAGAAAACATAAAGGAGGTAGGTCAATAGACCTAACATAATCAAACATCAGCTGAAGAAATAAACTGAATAAATGAAAACTCTACCGCCTCCCGGGAGCTCGGACGCGCTAATCGCGTCGGAGACCAAGAATACTCGGGCGGTGCAGGGGCGAACTGGGGGGTCAGTGCCAATCCCAACCCCAACAGGAAATATAACATCACAATCAGTAATATATCTTAACAGTTTGATCACACAACTAAGAAAAACAACCACTGAAAAGAAATGGCATTTAACCAGGAACAGGTATCTCCGCCCTGTTCAGGGCCGGAGAGCGTTCGTCGAGTCGAGTGCGATTTCGATGTTCCGGCCACCTCCCCAGAGGGAGATTGTGCCACACGGCAAGGAGATCCCTCGAGTCGGCAATACTTCTTTTAAGCTAAGTGTCAGGTCCGGGTGTTTTTGTGAATCAGTTAACCTGGAACCAACCTCAGGTGTAGGTGCTGGGGTATGAAGAAAACAGGGAGGACGAAGGAAGTTCCGTTTCATATATTTATTAAAGTAACAATTCGGTAAGGAGATAAATGACTAGTTGTTAATCATCATTATACTGAAGTATTGCAGGAATGACAGAAATAATATGCAAGAGAAAACTCAGAAATAAATAAAAGAAATGTTCATGGAAACATATGCAAAAACAAGCTGAAGAATAAATGTTGAATTGTCCAAATATAAACAGGCTTTGATGCTGAACTGCAGATTGTGTTTAACGGGTTAATGCAGACATGGAGAATTAACTGTAAGAATTTGCAATGGAGTTTTAAGAGTTAACTGAGAGACTGTGAAGAATTATCCTTGTAATGACAACATAGAAAAAGTACTGAATTGGGTTACTTGCGGGTTCCGGAGATCACTGTGAAACTGTAGTAGATGGCAAGGTGATGAATGGGTTAAATGCAGAGTTGAACAAACGAACAGCTGAGGGAATTGGAATCCTCCAGACTTTGTATGATAGGCAGACAGACAGGGTAACCTCATGCAGGACACTGGGAATCCAAGTATTTCCAATAGGTGTGCAATTGACTGATAGCACAATGGAGAGCCGGTAGATCTTTGGCAGTGAAGGCTGCAAAACGGACCTCTGGGAACGGAGGCGATATCTGGACCACGGGAATCACACAGGAATGCACGGAGAGAGTTCAGAGCTAGAGCACAGCTTTGATACAACAAAGCACTGGCCCAGAGTGACATAATCCCAGCCTACTTAAAGGCAGCACAAGCACGGGATTGGCTTACACCTGCCCACAGGTGTTTTCACAAGTGCTCAGTATTAGCTATTTGGTCTCCAACATGGCCACCTCCTATACAGCAGACACACCACAGTGCCTTAGGCCATTTGGTCCCCGCACTCACAGTTCCCAGACTCTGCATTACCTGTGCCATTGATCACGCCGTGTCCCCACACGGGCGCACAGCACCGCGAGCAACCGCACTGGCAACGGATGAACCCCAGAACCCGCAAAGGTGAGAGACCGGTTCGTGACAGTACCCCCTCTTCTACGGGTGGTCTCCGAACACCTTTGAACCTTGTCAGGATTTTTGGAGAAGTATTTCTGTACCAGTCTTGGAGCATGAACATCTTCAGAGAAAACCCAGGATCTCTCCTCCGGGCCGTAACCCTTCCAGTCGACCAGAAACTGTAAACGTCCATATCGGGAACGTGAGTCCACAATCTCTTTAACTTCAAATTCCTCATTCTGCAAAGAGTGAACTTTAGGAGATTTGGACTGGGTAGTACGGAACTTATTGAGAATCAAAGGCTTCAGTAAAGATGTATGAAAGGCGTTAGGAATTCTCAAAGACGGTGGCAGCTTGACTTTGTATGACACAGGGTTGAGTACCTTTACAATGGGAAATGGACCAATAAACCTGGGAGCAAATTTCTTAGAAGGAACTTTGAACTTGAGATTGCGCGTAGAAATCCAAACTTGGTCTCCCACTTTGTAATTCGGTACAGCTTTACGTTTTCTATCTGCAAAAGATTTATAATGAGCGGAAGTTTTGACCAAGGACTTACGTACACAACTCCAGATGGTAGATAGACGTTGAAGCTCTTGATCTGCCGCTGGGACCTCTAGGGCTGGCAATGGATGAAACTCTGGCACATGAGGATGAAAGCCGAAGTTAATATAAAAGGGCGTAGATTCTGAAGATGAATGGAAGAGATTATTATGAGCAAATTCTGCCAATGGAAGGTAGTCAACCCAGTCATCCTGTGAGGACGATATATATAGCCGGAGAAATGTTTCAAGGTCTTGGTTGACTCTCTCAGTTTGTCCATCTGTCTGAGGATGATATGCAGAAGAAAAGTTCAACTTGACATTTAAAGATGAACAAAGCGACCTCCAAAACTTGGCCACAAACTGTGTTCCCCGATCAGAAACAATTTCTCGAGGAAGGCCATGCAACTTGAAGATTTCAGAGATGAACAATCTGGCCAGTAAAGGGGCTGATGGTAACTCAGTTAATGGAATGAAATGTGCCATTTTCGAAAATCGATCCACTATCACCCAAATGGTATTTCGCCCTTTTGATGGAGGTAGATCGGTCACGAAATCCATTGAGATATGAGTCCATGGTTGTTTGGGTATGGATAGTGGATGTAACAAACCTGGTGGAGAACTTCTTGGACTCTTATGTTGGGCACATTTAGGACATGCTGCTATAAACTCTTGGACATCGGCTTTGAGACGTGGCCACCAATAAGACTGTTGAATAAACTTGAGAGTCTTTAGAACCCCAGGATGACCCATGAAGGAAGAGGAGTGAGCCCAGGTAAGCAGCCGTTTTCGAAGACTTGTGGCGACAAAGGTCTTGCCAGGCGGAGGAACTGGAGAGGTTCGAGTCATTAAAAAGGACCTAGGATTCACAATGGCTTGATTCGTGGTAGCATCATTTAATTCAGAAGAAGCAAAGGACCGGGAAAGGGCATCTGCCTTTTTGTTCTGAGACCCTGGACGATAGGTGAGTTTGAAATCAAATCGTGAGAAGAAAAGCGCCCATCGAGCTTGTCGTGGATTCAAACACTGAGCTGACTGCAGATACAGAAGATTCTTATGATCAGTATAAACTGTAATGCGATGTTGAGCTCCTTCTAGAAGGTATCTCCACTCCTCAAATGCCAACTTGATGGCAAGTAACTCTTGCTCACCGATTGCATAATTACGTTCTGCCGGGAGGAACTTACGGGAGAAATATCCGCAGGGATGGACCTTTTTATCTTCAAAGACTTGTGACAACACAGCTCCTACTGCTTCTGTAGATGCATCCACCTCTAGTAGAAAGGGACGATTCAGATCAGGCTGTCGAAGAATGGGGGCTGACACAAAGGCTTGCTTTAAATCAGAGAAGGCTTTGATTGCTTCTGAAGACCAGTTCGTAGGATTTGCTCCCTTACGAGTTAGGGCTGTGATGGGAGCAGCTAACGTAGAATAATTCTTAATGAATCTCCTATAGAAATTAGCAAAGCCGAGAAATCGCTGAATCCCCTTGAGAGTTGTAGGAGTGGACCAATCTCGGATAGCTTGTACCTTACCGGGATCCATACATAGCTCTGATCCAGAAATGATGTAACCAAGGAACGGTATGGAAGATACTTCAAAAGTGCACTTCTCTAACTTACAATAAAGTTGATTTTTCCTCAGACGTGTCAGTACCTCTTTAACTTGGTGACGGTGAGACTTTATATCCCTAGAGAATATTAGGATATCATCCAGGTACACTACTAGACACTTGTAGAGAAGATCACGAAAAAGTTCATTCACATAGCTTTGAAAAACTGCAGGTGCATTACAAAGACCGAAAGGCATTACAAGGTATTCGTAATGCCCATCCCGGGTATTAAAAGCAGTTTTCCACTCGTCCCCTTCTCGGATGCGGATTAAATTGTAGGCCCCTCGGAGATCCAGTTTTGTAAACACAGTAGCTCCTTTTACCCGGTCAAATAATTCTGGAATTAAGGGTAATGGATACTTGTTTTTCACAGTGATCTCATTGAGTCCACGGTAATCTATGCATGGTCGTAACCCACCGTCCTTCTTCTTAACGAAAAAGAATCCGGCTCCTGCAGGTGAAGAAGATGGTCTGATAAATCCTTTGGTTAGATTTTCTTGTATATAATCAGACATAGCTTGCGTCTCTGGGATGGATAGCGGATAAATTCGTCCCCTAGGAGGTGTTTTACCCGGAACCAGGACAATTGGGCAGTCCCATTCGCGATGAGGAGGTAGAGAGTCTGCTGCTTGTTTACTGAAAACATCCGCAAAGGATTGATACACCGGAGGTAGGTCGGGAAGGCTGATTGACCGGAGAGGTACAATTGAGGCTAAACAGTCCTTGGTACAAGATTTACCCCATGAAAGGACTTCCATGGTTTGCCAATTAAGTTGAGGGTTATGTTTCTGCAGCCAAGGTAAACCAAGTATCACATCTTGAGAGGCTTTGGGAATCACGTAGAAGGAGAGGTATTCGGAATGGAGCACACCAACTTTCATCTTGAGACATACGGTTCGATGAGTAATTATACCATCTGGAATTCGACTTCCATCCACTGCTGTAACGGCAACTGCTGCTTCCAGAGGCATGGTTTGAACTTTAGACCGCATGACAAAGGCTGAGGAGATGAAGTTCTCGGCTGCCCCAGAATCTAGGAGAGCTGAAACTTTCACTGTAGAACTTGGAACTTCTAATTGAATAGACAAAGTCGGCTCTTCCCCAGAACGTGATTCTAGAGTAACTCCTAGCTTAACCTCTCTTGAATAAGCTAGGAGCGAGAGTTTCCCGGTCGGAGTTTGCAGAATTTAACTAAGTGTTCAGAGGACCCACAGTACATGCAGAGGTTACCCTGTCGACGACGAAGTCGTTCCTCTTCTGTGAGGCGAGAGCGCCCAATCTGCATAGGTTCGTCTGTCGTTACCGGAGACTGTGATGAAGAATCTTGTCGAGGCCTAGGATGATAACGTGGACTGGATCGCTCTGCCCTGGATTTCTCTAAACATCGCTCCCTGTAGCGTAGGTCAAGTTTGTTACAGAGAGAAATCAATTCATCCAGTTTAGTTGGCACATCCCGGATAGTTAAATCGTCCTTGATTCTCTCAGAAAGTCCATTCCAAAACGCGGCGATCAGGGCCTCCTCATTCCAGTTTAACTCTGAAGACAACGTGCGAAACTGAACAATATATTGATTGACAGGACGTAAACCTTGACGTAGACGGAGAATCTCCAAAGATGCTGAGGTGGTCCTGCCGGGTTCATCAAAGATTCTCCGGAAAGAAGATACAAACTCTTTGTAATTAGAGAGGATAGGATCACCTCTCTCCCATAATGGTGATGCCCACTCCAGAGCCTGACCGGAGAGGAGGGCAATAATATATGCGACCTTAGAACGAGCTGATGGGAAACTGGCGGACATCAGTTCGAACTGGATCTCGCATTGATTCAGGAATCCCCTGCAAAGTTTTGGAGTTCCGTCAAACTTACTCGGAGAGGGTAACTGCAAGCGGGACGTAGGCAGCATCACAGGAGAAGCTGTAGTGGTAACTGGGACAACCGGAGTTGGAATCTGGACTTGAGACGTTTTAATTGCTGTATGAAGAGTCTCTAAACGGTCTGCCATAGTTTGCATAAACTGCACTATTTGTGTCTGTATAGACTCCTGGTTTTCCAGACGGGAAAGGATATTTGACGTAGCACCGCCTCCTGCGAATTGGTCACTTGACGGATCCATGTGGCCAGTGCTTACTGTCAGGTCCGGGTGTTTTTGTGAATCCGTTAACCTGGAACCAACCTCAGGTGTAGGTGCTGGGGTATGAAGAAAACAGGGAGGACGAAGGAAGTTCCGTTTCATATATTTATTAAAGTAACAATTCGGTAAGGAGTTAAATGACTAGTTGTTAATCATCATTATACTGAAGTATTGCAGGAATGACAGAAATAATATGCAAGAGAAAACTCAGAAATAAATAAAAGAAATGTTCATGGAAACATATGCAAAAACAAGCTGAAGAATAAATGTTGAATTGTCCAAATATAAACAGGCTTTGATGCTGAACTGCAGATTGTGTTTAACTGGTTAATGCAGACATGGAGAATTAACTGTAAGAATTTGCAATGGAGTTTTAAGAGTTAACTGAGAGACTGTGAAGAATTATCCTTGTAATGACAACATAGAAAAAGTACTGAATTGGGTTACTTGCGGGTTCCGGAGATCACTGTGAAACTGTAGTAGATGGCAAGGTGATGAATGGGTTAAATGCAGAGTTGAACAAACGAACAGCTGAGGGAATTGGAATCCTCCAGACTTTGTATGATAGGCAGACAGACAGGGTAACCTCATGCAGGACACTGGGAATCCAAGTATTTCCAATAGGTGTGCAATTGACTGATAGCACAATGGAGAGCCGGTAGATCTTTGGCAGTGAAGGCTGCAAAACGGACCTCTGGGAACGGAGGCGATATCTGGACCACGGGAATCACACAGGAATGCACGGAGAGAGTTCAGAGCTAGAGCACAGCTTTGATACAACAAAGCACTGGCCCAGAGTGACATAATCCCAGCCTACTTAAAGGCAGCACAAGCACGGGATTGGCTTACACCTGCCCACAGGTGTTTTCACAAGTGCTCAGTATTAGCTATTTGGTCTCCAACATGGCCACCTCCTATACAGCAGACACACCACAGTGCCTTAGGCCATTTGGTCCCCGCACTCACAGTTCCCAGACTCTGCATTACCTGTGCCATTGATCACGCCGTGTCCCCACACGGGCGCACAGCACCGCGAGCAACCGCACTGGCAACGGATGAACCCCAGAACCCGCAAAGGTGAGAGACCGGTTCGTGACACTAAGGAAGGATCATTCGAAATTGCTACAGTGAATGTTCCGAACCAGGTCGAGACCTTCATCTTTTCGTCGACTGCGTGGAGGAATGCTGTTCTATAGGGGGTCTCGGATTGCGGTGGACAAGGTGCCAGTCATTGTCGGGGTGAGAGAGTTCAGGTGGGGCGACGTCGGTCAGGGGCTCCTGCCATTCTGGAAGAGAGACCTATGTATTCCCAGCGCTTTGCAGAAAAGGGGCAAGTCGGAGGAGTCTTTAAAGGTGTATAGTGTCCCATTGTGCGAGGTCTGGAGGCCAAAAGGGAAGCTCCATCTATACTTAATGCCCAGCTTCCGGAGTTCTGCAGTGAGCGGGTGTAAGGCTCTACGCTTTTGAAGGGTCGTCCACGAGAGGTCCTGGAAGATCTGAAGTTTATGAGAGGCAGTCTCTATCACATCCATGCGGCGGGTTTTGCGAAGGATCTCCTCTTTTTCCGTGTAATAATGTAGACGACAGATGATGTCGCGGAGGCGATCAGACGGTGCACCCCTGGGTCTCAGGGCTCGGTGGGCCCTGTCGAACTCGATTATTGAAGCGGGATCACGGCCCAGAATTTCATCTTCTACACGGTCTTGGAGCTGTTGGAGGCAGGACGCCTGCTTGATAACGGTGGCCCTGAGGGCGTTATGTGCAGCTGCTGTGTCTGAAGAGAAGCTTTCCAGCGTAGACAGGCGGGAGCCAATGTGCGTTATTTCTGCCTGAACCGCAGAAATCTCTGAGCGGACCGTTTCCCTGACTCTACCTTCCAAGTGTTCAAAGTCCTGTTTAGTTGGAAGGGCCTGAAGCAGGTTCAGAATCTGGGCGAGATTTCCCGGGTCTGTCGTGGCGTGTGGGGCTGCTGCCTGTGATCCCACTTGGGAAGCCGAGTCCGAGACAGGCGAGAGACGTGGGGTCGAGGGTAGTGAGGCGTCCATCGTGGGGGCGGAGCCCTGGGGAGAAGAAATTGCCTCATGTCAGCTTAGGTCGGGGTATCCATTGCACGCGTCGGGGTGGGTGTATGTGACTTCCTTCCTCTCCCTTGCGATCCCTTCTTTCCTCTCACCATGAGGCACCTTGGGTATGTCAATAGAACATCAGAGGTAACGTTGTGTGATTAGAGCATCATCCCGTCAGGGTCAGCACCAGCACGCCACCCCAGAGTCTAGGTGGCTTGCCGGCCATCAGTATAGGAGAAAACTTGCAAAAAAGAAACAGTCAGGCCGCCGGGCCATGGGTTAAGAGAAATTTCCGGGTCCTCTATGGTAAAGAAATGGTAGCTGGGTGACACAGTAGGGACTGAGCGCAGAGATGGCAGGGATGACAGGAGGAGTGTCCTCCACGCTTCATGTGACCCAGCACAGGGAACTGGGAAGGCAGGGAGCGTGTAAGTGGGCAATAATCTGGCTAGGTCAGGGGTGACAGCAGCATGGAAGTCACTGTGTGCTGTCTCTTCCAGAGGGTGCCAATCTCAAGATGGCCGCCGGCAGGTCCCTGAAGCCCCCCCAGCCCGCGACCCCCTCCTCTGTCACCAGGTTCCAGGGGCTAGATCAGCGGGGGTGTTGGGAGTGTGGGTCCGGGTCCAAGGGCCCCCCCAGGAGAGCCCCGACAGCAGCCGCGAAGGCCGAGCGTTCAGCGGTGCCAACCGCAAGATGGCCACCGCCGCCCGCCGCGGCCCTTACCTCGAGCGGTCCCCAGTCCCCCGCTGGATTCTCCGTGTGTCTGATGGCGTGTCTGGCGGTGGGGTGTGCCGTCCGTGCGGGGGAGACAGTCCGCTGAGCAGGGCGGGCCGTCACGGATCCGGCAGGGAGGTCACTCCGGCGGTCCGCATCCAAAATCGAGGTCCCGGCCTCCGCACCGGAGGTAGGCCGCAATCCACAGGGGGCAATACAGGGCCCCCCCGACTCCGCAGCACCGACCCCTCGATACCGGGCAGGTCAGCTGGCTCAGATAGGCACAGTGCAGCTAACAAGGAGGTCCAAACGTAGGCCCAGGTTTTTTTATGGGAGAATTCAGGCTGGAGCTCCCCTGAATCCCAGCCTTCCCTGATGCCGGCCAAGCCACGCCCCCATTATCCTGAGTTCTTATCATTGGGGGTCATTCCGAGTTGTTTGCTCGATCGTAAGTCTGTTTTTCTGCCCTTTGTCCCTACACACACACACACACACACACACACAAAAAAAGAGCAGCCCATGTGGTACAAAAGAAGTAAAAGGTTTTCCCTTTCTTTGCATATAGAGTAGGGGAAGAGGAAGAGGTCCGCCTCTTGAGGATCACAGGAGCAGGAATCATCTCCTGCTTCTGCCAAATCTACTGCATGACGCTGGGACTCCCTTGCGAGAGTCCGCCCCAGTGGGGGAGTGCCTGACACTTTTCAGTCAGTTCTGGGTTCATTCTGGCCTGGACCCGTGGGTTTTGCAAATAGTGTCCCATGGATGCAAACTGGAGTTCAAGACGTTTCCCCACACCGATTTCAAATCAGGCCTTACCAGTTTCTCTCCCTGACAGAGAAGGGAGTAAGCGCAGCCATTCAAAAATTGAGTCAGGATCAGGTCATTACCCTGATTCCCCTGTTCCAACAGGCAGTGTTTTTTTTTATTCAAGCCTCTTTGTGACTCCAAAGCCGGACAGCTCAGTCAGACCGATCCAAAATCGAAAAATTTTCAATTTCTACCTGAAGTAATTCAAATTCAGGATGAAATTTTTCAAGGCAGTAATCTCCAGTCTGGATAGACATAATGGATGCCTACTTACATATTCACATTTAGCCTCCACAGGATTGCCTGAGATTTGCAATTCAGGATTGTCTTTACCAATTTCAGAAGTTGCCGTTTGGTCTATCCGCGGCTCCGAGGATTCTCACAAGGTAATGGCGAAAATGATGGTTCTCCTTCACAAGCAAGGAGTCACTATTATTCTGTACTTGGTAGATCTCCTAATAAAGGAGTGTTACAAGGCCAGGTTGGTGCAGAACACTGTACTGTCCTTGACAGTTCTTCATACTGGACACAGAACTACAGAGTTTTTCTTCCAGTGGAAAGGGCTCTGGAGATCCAGAGACTAGTTGAATAAATTTGGAAACCAGCAAGTATGTCTATCCATCAATGCATACGGTTGCTAGGGATGATGGTTGCGGCCTGCAAGGTCTAACCGTTTTGTAGATTCCATGCCAGTGTATTCCAGTGGGACCTGTTAGAGTCCGGATCCCACCAACACATGCTCCGGAGGATAATCCTGTCTTCCAAGACCAGAATCTCACTCCTGTGGTGGCTGCACAAATCTCACCTCCTCATGAGGAGCAGGTTCGGGATTCAGGACTAGGCCCTAGTGACCAAGGATGCAAGCCTCCGAGGCTGGGGAGCAGACACACAAGGGCGCAAACTTTCAAGGAATGGTCAAGTCAGGAAACTTGTCTCCGCATAAACATTCTGGAGTTGAGAGCCATTTACAACGGCCTTCTACAAGCGGAACATTGCCTTCAAGATCTACCCGTACTGATCCAGTCGGACGATGTAACAGCAGTAGCATGTAAAAACCGTCAGGACGAAACGAAACGCATAGCGACGGTGGCAGAAGCTACACAGATTCTCCGCTGGCAGGAAAAGCGTACAGATGCTCTGTCGGCAATCTTCTTTCCAGAAGTGGACGTCTGGGAAGCAGAGTTCCTCAGAAAACACGATATCCATCCAGGAGAGTGGGGCCTCCGCCAAGAAGTCTTCAGAGGTAACAAGTCATTGGGGAGTTCCTCAAGTAGACATGATGGCATCTCGTCTCAACTTGAAGCTTCAGAGATATTGTTCCAGGTCCAGAGACCCTCAAGCAATGGCAGTGGATGCACTGGTGACACCATGAGTGTCTCAGTCAGTATATATATTCCCTCCATTTCCTCTCATGATAAAAGTTCTAAAGATCATAAGAAGAACAAAGATTCGAGCAATCCTCATTGTCCCAGAATGGCCAAAGAGGGCTTGGTATCCAGATTTTCAGGAATTACTCATAGGAGATCCCTGGCCTCTTACTCTGTGCGAGGACCTGTTACAGCAGGGGCGGGGTGTGTATCAAGGCTTACCGCGGCTGCGTTTGATGGCATGGCGGTTGAACGCCAAATCCTAGCCCATAAGGGTATTTCCAGTGAAGTCATTCCCACACTTATTCAGGCTAGAAAAGGGGTAACGTCTAAACATTACCACCATATTAAGAGAAAATATTTCTTGGTGTGACCCGAAGAAGGCTCCTATGGAAGAGTTTCAGCTAGGTCGTTTTCTCCATTTTTCTACAAGCAAGTGTGACTGCGGGCCTAAAGTTGGGCTCAATTAAAGTACAGATTTCAGCCTTATCGGTTTTCTTTCAAAAACAATTGGCCTCCCTTCCAGAAGTTCAGACTTTCGAAGGTGGTTCCCTCTTTCCACATGAACCAACCTATTGTGGTGCCTGTGGCCACTGATGCCTTTGTTGAATCAGTTTCTGGATGTGGTCAGAACTTTGATGATTATTGTCGCCAGAACGACTCCGATTGGGAAAACAGAGGCTCTGTTCTGTATACTCCCAACAAGTTGGGTGTCCTGCTTCCAAGCAGACCATTGTGCACTGGATCTGTGGTACGATTCAGCATGGTCATTACACGGCGGGATGGCAGATGCCGAATTCATTGAAGGCCCAATCTACTAGAAAGGTGGACTCGTCCTGGGCGGCTGGCCGGGGCGTCTCGGCATTGCAACTTTGCCGAACAGCTACTTGGTCAGGGTCAAACACTTTTGCAAAGTTTTACGAGTTTGACACCTGTGCCGATGATGACCTCAAGTTTGGTCAATCGGTGTTGCAGAGTCATCTGCACTCTCCCGCCCGTTCTAGGGCTTTGGTATAACCCCATGGTTCTTATGGTGACCCCAGCATCCTCTAGGACGTATGAGAAAATAGGATTTTAATACCTACCGGTAAATCCTTTTCTCTTAGTCCGTAGAGGATGCTGGGTGCCCGTCCCAGTGCGTACTTTATCTATAGTTATTAGTTGTAGTTGTACACAGGTTGTGTGACGTTTATAGTCAGCATGTTGCTGCAATTATTCATGCCGTTGGCTTGTGTTCTGTTGAATGCCACGTTCTGCGGCATACTTGAGATGTGAGCTGGTAAGATGCTCACCTTGTTTTAACAATAAATCCTTTCCTCGAAATGTCAGTCTCCCTGGGCACAGTTCCTATTACTGGATTCTGGAGGAGGGGCATAGTGGGAGGAGCCAGTTCACACCCTTTGAAAGTCTTAAAGTGCCCATGACTCCTGCGGATCCTGTCTATACCCCATGGTTCTAATGGTGACCCCAGCATCCTCTACGGACTAAGAGAAAAGGATTTTCCGGTAGATATTAAAATCCTATTTTATTTTATTTTTTATGTAATATTCTAATTTTCTGAGATTTTGTATTTGGGGTCATCTTAAACTATAAGCCGCAATAATCAAAATTTTAACAAATGAAGGCTTGAAATATCTCACTTCGCATGTAATATATTGGTTTCACCTTTAAGTTGAATTACTGAAATAAATTAATTTATGCACGATATTCTAATTTTCTGAATTTCACCTGTACCTTAGCCTAAGGATTGGTATTTTTGTTTTATCATTGTACACACCACAATATTGGATAAATGGATATCTGAAAGCAGGGTCTGTGTATTGAAGAGGGTTGGCAGAACTCCTTTAAGAAAACATTATTGAAACAATACGTTTCATGACCTAACTGAAGACAGAAATGAGCTAGAAACTCCATAACAAACTAAACCCTCTTAGCTATGAGGGGCCGTTCAAGTCAAAATTACAGCTTTCTGGATATAACGTATAGCTAATTTTTGCTTTATGGATATGATGTATGACGAGATGGATATGCCGTCTCGTCATACATCATATCCATAATGGATAAATTAGCTATACGTTATATCCAGAAAGCTGTCATTTTGACTTGAACGGCCCCTCATACTCCAGCTTTACTAAATATGTCTGGTCTGCCGACACTTTATTAATATTATTGGAATCATTGACTAAGTAAGTCATTTTTTTTATTATATAAGACAGTTTACCAAACTCCACCATCACAGTCCAGGTTTTAAGGATATCCATGCTTGAGTCCAGATACTTATATAAAATTGACTGAGGTACTAAACCTGGACTGTAACATGTTTTAAAGATATCAGGAAACTCTTCTATTTGTGTCTGTACTTTATTATGTTCATTCTGTTAAGTGCATTGAGTCCTAATGGAGAAAAAGCGCTATAAAAATACAATTATTATTATTATTATTATTATTATTATTAATAATAATAATAATAATAATAATAATAATAAATAAGCTGGATAAAACTGTGACATAAAATCCAGAATAGCATTTCTACACAGTGCATGTTTTCCAGATTATCTAGCTGGAGCACCGGTGTGTTCATTGTTAAATTACTAGTTATCTAATTATTCCAGAGAATTCTTTGAAAACATGCACTGTTAGGGTTCCATGAGAACCCAGTTTCAGTGCATTAAAAGCCCCTTCTGCACATAAAAATATATATATATATATATATATATAAAGTCAGCAGTGATAAAGTCCTTTATGGAATAGTTATTTATTTCATTGAAGTACAGAAAAGCTTTTGACAAAATACAAAAGAGCATGAAGATACTAAACATAGTAACATAGGGGGTAATTCAGACTGGATCACTGCAGCGGCAGCGATCGCAGTCTGAATCCCTTTGTCTAGTGCGTACACACCCCGGGAGCACAGTGAGATGCTAACAGAATCTCTGGGCTGCGATCGCCTCTGTCTGATTGAAAGATAGAGACAGTTGCGGGGCGGGATGGGGCATGCCAAAAGGATACCTCCCACATGATCCTTTCTAGGAGGGACAAACTGCTCTGTTCCAGTACTTCTCTCTGAATTTAAGATTGCCAACACTGGTGGTGAAACACCTTTGTTATTAATTAACTTGTTCATCACAAGGTGACGGCAATCCTAAATTATGAGGGAAGTCCAGGAACAGAGCAATTTGTCCCTCCTGGAATGGGTCATGTAGGGAGGTATGCAATGGAGTTAAAAAAATGCTGTTGGTGGGGCACGGTCCGGACAACGCAGGCATATCCGGACCATTGTGAGGCCTTGCCGCTGCGGCTGTGTGACATCACACGCAGCCGCTGCTACCCAGGATGTGGTGGGTAGAGGGCGTGAAACGTGTCAGCAGTGACTCGTCTATGAGACTGGCAGCTATTCTTGGGGGGGTTGCTGGTGATGCCAGGGATGTGTGGAAGGATCCACCCGACACTGACCAGCGCTGCAGGAGTCCTTGTCCCTGCAGCACCTCAATACATACCTGGACACTCCAAAATCCGTTACAATCGGTACACCACATTTTAGCCAGTACAGACCTTAAAAAAACGGTACTGTACCGACTACAACAGTACAGATGGAGGGTATGGATTCTAGGTACTGCTAAAAGTCCTTTACCTATAGATTGCAGTAATTGAGCAGGGCAGTATCGAATCAGAAACTGCTTCAGGTTCATTGAGCCCTGGTCATGTAGGGCTGTGAAAGTCAGTAAGTCAATTAAGAAAAAAATCATCACCATCTTACATGTAGCTAGTGGAGGGAGTAGAGGATGGGTGTTATGTGGCTGGAATGGGGCTGGTTGATTAACAGCCTGGCAGCTGCGTTTTGCATCAGCTATAAACGGTACAATTCTTTTGCTGGGAGACCAAGGTAGAGGGCATTTCAGTAGTCTAAGCGAGATGATACAAATGCATGTGTGACTTTTGCCAGATCTTCAGAGAGAATTAAGTGCTTGATTCTGGCCATGTTCCTCAGATGAAAGAATGAGGAATTGATTTTGGCTGATACCTGATGTTTAAGTGTCAAGCATTATTATTATTATCTTTTATTTATAAGGTGCCAAAGTGTCTGCAGGGGTGACATAAAAACCTTATAAAACACTCTGCCCCCAGGCCCGGTTCTCAGTCTTCGGCGCCACCCGGGATGCTATAAACCGCATTGGGGGGATGTGCCCTTGAACAGCCGTCCTCTTGAATTCTTTGCTGGATCCAGCTGCTTTGCCTTGGGGCTTCTCTCCTGGTCTTTGGGGGTAATTCAGACCTGATCGCTAGGGTGTGTTTTTTGCAGCCATCTACAGGGGGAGGGGTAAAGCCTGTGCAAGTGTGTGTTTGCTTCTTTAGCAGAGCTGCACAAAGTCTCTGCGCACCCCAGGACTTACTGGTGTATGGGCCGGAGCTGACATCATACAGCAGCGATCAGGTCTGAATTACCCCGTTTGTCCGTCCCAGCAAGGTCTCCTTTCAGGCAGCAGGGGTGTACTACCTGCGTCCTTCCTCCTCAGTTGGCTCTCTGCTCGCTTCTCCTCCTCAGGATGCTGGTAAATGACAGGGTCCTAGTCCTCAGGTCCCTTCTCCGGTCCAGAGCTTCCCCAGGTCCTCTTCAACAGTAGACCACAATCCTCTCTGTACAGTCAGGCTGCTTCGCGGTCATCTTCTCCCCTCCTGCAGAGTCTTCCCCAATGCTGATGCTCTCCTCACCGTCGGGTCCTCTTACACCACTCAAGTCCACGGCTCCTCAGCGGGGTGAGTCACTCTGGGAACGAGAGTCGACATCTTCACCCTACAGTCGACATTCCTTTTCCTGATTGTCCAGGTACGAAGTCCAGTTCACCTGATGTTCTTCTCCCTTTATGCTCCACTGCAGTCCACCTTTATAGGTCTTTGCTCCGCAGAAACAACTCTGTACTCCCCGAATACTGGCTCCCGGGACCTCAGAAACAGACCACCCCAGGAATCTTCTACCCTACAACCAGGGGGACCAAATCAGTAGGAGGCTCATTTTCCTATGGAGAGAGAGAGAGAGAGAGAGAGAGAGAGAGAGAGAGAGAGAGAGAGAGGCGGCACTCAGGAGACTTCATCCAGTTTTCTTTATTAAAGGTGAATCATCTTTAATATAGAAAACTGGATAAAGTCTCCTGAGTGCCGCCTATCTCTACCTCTATCCTTGGGCAAACACACCCCAGGAGGGCACCGGAGCAATTACTGTGCATATCACGTGAGTGCCGGGTGTTTCAAGCAGACATATATATATATATATATATATATATATATATATATATACATATACTGGGGTATTACACTTATGATAGCACAGATCTTGCTTGCGCCTATGTACTGTATTTAGAGTAAACATTATTCATCAATGTTACTGAGCAGTGTCTCCCTTTTTGTAGATTTTACTGTACATTATTAACCAACTGTACATTATGTCAGCATGCATGGCAATGGCGTAACTTCATCCCAGGTGCCTGGAGGCAGGTAAGATCTTGCCCCCCTTCCCCCAACCTACTGTATGCCAACCTGTTATCGCTCATGTTCACTGATGGATGCAGATCCATGTGAATTTGCCAATGTCAAATGCGTATTAGCAGAAAAATCACTGATTCCATCTGCAATCTTTGTGATTGCTAAACAATGTAGTGGACATTTTAGTGACCACCAGACAATACTGAGAGCAATTTTGTGAGAGAAAGACAGTACTGAGAGCAATTTTGTGACCAACAAACAATACTGTGAGCAAGTTTCTGACTGCCAGGCAATACTGAGAGCAAGACTGTGACCATCAGACAACACTAAGAGCAATTTTGTGACCGCCAGACAATACTGAGAGCAATTTAATGACCACAAAAGAAAACTGATAGAATTTTAGTGACTAAGCGGTTTATTCATGAAGCAGTGAAAACTGTGGAGATGTAAGCCAGTGGAGAAGAACCAATCCGCACTGAAGTAACATATATAATTTGCATATTATAAAAATATACATAGCAGCTGATTGGTTGCAATGGGCAACTTCTCCACTGGCTCACTTCTCCACTCTTATCACTGCTTCATGAATAGACCCCTTAAAGAGACCATCAGTGCCCACCATATAGTGCAGAGCATTGCAGCGCCCACCATATAATGCAGAGTGTTGCAGTGTTCATCATATAATACAGATAGCATACCAGTGACCTCCATATTATACAGAGAGTGTTGCAGTACCTGACAGGGGTGGTAGTCATGTGACCGCCGGTCGGCTGACCGACAGTCACATGACCTCCTCCGTGAGCCTGACGGCTCACTATCCCGATGGTCGGCATGCCGACCAACAGGGACTATTTCCACTCGTGGGTGTCCACGACACCCATAGAGTGGGAATAGAACCCGTGGCGACCTCAGGTTGCCACGGAGCCCGCAAGGGGCTTGCTGCACACGCCCCTCCCCGCCGGGATCCCGGCATCGGTATGCTGCCGGGATCCCGGCATCGGTAAGGTGACCAGCGGTCAGGAGACCGCCGGTCACCCGTACTACACCCCCTGACAGATCCACCTACCCACATGCCCACCCACTCTATGTTCAGGAGT
Organism: Pseudophryne corroboree; assembly: GCF_028390025.1. Lineage (NCBI taxonomy): Eukaryota > Metazoa > Chordata > Amphibia > Anura > Myobatrachidae > Pseudophryne > Pseudophryne corroboree. Next base: position 202,691,043 of record NC_086451.1, read on the forward strand.
TCTGCCTGTAGTTATATACAGGGTAACACAGACACACATATAGTTACACAGACACATATATGCACAGACACATACTATATAAACACAGACACATTATAAACAAAGTTACACAGACACACATACAGTTACACAGACACGTACAGTTTATAGTTACTCAGAAACATATATACACAGACACATATATACACATTATGAGCCACCTTGCTGCTCACTGTGTCTGCAAGCAGCTGCCCCATCCTTATCTGGGAGGCGGAGCTTCTGCCTGCCTTAGTTGAGGAGGTAAGATAGCAGGAGGAGGAGGAGTTACACTGGCTGGCCAGACTGTAGTCCGATATTCCGATATTCACCACTGGTAAGGGGAGCACAGCAGGGAACAGATGTGTGTGCAGCCCTGGCTGCAGATAGTAAGAGCCGCAGTCATCGCAGGCATCAGAAGACTGATGCTTAGTGAAAAGCTCAGCACTGTCGCTGCCAGTGACCTGGGCTGGCAGCTGGCTGAGTCAGTGGAGTACAAGTGCTCCCTTCATGGCTGGAGCCTGGCGGCAACTGATTCCATTGTCTCCGACAGTTCTGCCCCTGATGGATAGTGTAATGGTTGGCATTGCTGCCTTACAGCACTCAGGTCATTGGTTTGATTCCCACCATGGCCATAACTGTGTGGAGTTTGTATATTCTCCCTGTGCTTGTGTGGGTTTCCCCTGGATAATCAGGTTTCTTCCCACAATACAAAAATATACAATACTGATATGTTAATTGGCTCCAAACAAAATTATCCCTAGTGTAAATGTGTGTGAGTGTACATGTGGTAAGGCCTAAATAGAGCCAGATTACGGGAGGGGTCTCTGTCTGAGAGGGCCCCCTGCCACCCACCACAGATCGGATCTCTATTAACGATCTGCATTGCAGTGCTGTGCTCCCCACTGACAGCCGATACTCACAGCCACCATCGCAGGGCTCCATCTACCCCTGCTTAGTAACCAGGGAAGCCTGCACGTGACTTGAAGACATTGCACTGTGCGCTCTCTACTCATGCACAAACGCTCCTCCCAGTCCTAGGATGCCCGCCAGTTGCTCAAAACTGAAAGGTAATTGCTAAATGTGATGCCACAGGGGAGTGTGTGTGTGGGGGAAGAGATTGTCAGGGAATCCTTCATTATTTTGATAATTTTATTTTAAAAAGTTTAATTTGAGGGTAGTATGCATGTAACTCATCATGAGTATATATCTAGTGTCCTAGATAGAGATTTAATGAGTTATCTCTGCCTCTACTTTACTAGCAGCTCTCAATCGAGGGGATCTGTTAAGGTGCTTTACAAAAGTTCCAATATGCATATAACAAACACCTCCATTTGTAGTCACTAGCTGGTGGTGCAACCTACTGATTTGGACAAAATAACGTCATCCGCTATTGAGCCAGCGCAAGTATTGCGGACGATCAGAGACGGAGCTGAGAGCCCGGTCTATTCATATAGTGAATCAATCCTTTGTAACACACTTGCTGTATTAAGCTGAGTTGTATGTATGCTTATATTTCTAGTAAAGGTTGTTTTATACTATTGCCACATGTGTGCTCTCCATTACTATCATATAATATATATATATATATATATATATATATATATATATATATATATATATAGAGAGAGAGAGAGAGAGAGAGAGAGAGAGAGAGAGAGAGAGAGAGAGAGAAAGGAGGATAGAGGTACGGCGATCCGTGGTGTTCACAAATAAAGATATATACTTATGGTACGTTTTTTAGAGAGTTCAAGATGCAAGAGCCAATGGTGCTAAAAATAGACAATCTAATTCACAGAAAAGTACAGAATATCTAAAAATCAATAAAAGTATATCTAAAATAAATAAATATATATATATATATATATATATATACATACAGGTTTTTTTTAAAACAGAGTGGTAAAGTGCAGGAGTTCAGACTTATCTTAGTAATAATGGAGGTCAGTGAGGGAACCCAATACATTTCACCCTTTAGGAATTCATCAAGGTGTGATCTAATGCTGGGACTGGGCTCATATTTATACCCCTCATAAGTACTAATTAGTTATGACGTCATATCCTGTTTGAAAATTTCTAATTACTATGTGGACCAAGAAATAATGTACAACCTGTGAAGATGTATTAAGGGACATCAGTATACAATGTTCATTGTTAGCTACATTAAAAATGAGTATTTAGAAGCTGTATTTCGCATCAAATATCATAATCGCAGCACTTCCGCCACACTTCTGGTTGCATCCATCCGTGACTGCGCATGCGTCGAACTTCCGCTCCACTTTCGGGTATTTAGGGCGCGCATGCTGGCTGCCTTGTCTCTTGTATTGGTGACGCGTATCCGGAAGTCTCGACCTGGTGGACCGCATACTGGAACGCGTCTAACTTCCTGTAGATTTGTTCCACCATCCTACTGTTTAATGGGAGCGGCGGTAGCCATTTTCTAGTAGTTGCAAACACATATTCATTCAGCAATATATGTCCTGTCATCTGGATTTGGCAGCTCCATCAGCATAATAAATAAATAAAGAGAGGAATGTATCAGAATATGATAATATTCTAATCTTATAGGATTTATGTAATTAAAGTGCTTCTTAGAGAGTTTGTATACAGGGCCGGTTCTTGCCCTTGTGGCGCACCGGGCAAAACAATAGGGGCGTGGCTTCATATGGGGCGTGGTCAGTTACGCCCCCATTTGTGCCCCCTGTAGCGCCACTGAAAGAGGAAAAAAAAAGTGTACTTACTATCCCTGATTCCAGACCGCTGCAGGCCAGCACCGCTCCTCTCTTCGGATCAGCATAGACACTAGAGGTCAATTATGACCCCTAGCGTCTGTGCCACAATGCTGTGTGGTGCGCGGTGATGTCACAGTAGTGGATCTAGCCATGGTGCGGCGCCCTCCGGAAGGCGGCGCCCCGGGCAAAAGTCCTGCTTGCCCGTGGCAAGATCCGCTACTGTATGTGGGTGTGGTATTGAAAGTCGACAGTAACTAGGTCGACAATGTCTAGGTCGACCACTATTGGTCGACAGTAACTAGGTCGACAGGGTGTCTAGGTCGACAGGGTCTATAGGTCGACATGTTCTAGGTCGACAGGTCAAAAGGTCGACATGAGTTTTTCATGTTATTTTGGTGTCGTTTTCTTCGTAGAGTGACTGGGAACCCCAATTAGTGCACCGAGTCCCCTCGCATGGCTCGCTTCGCTTGCCATGCTTCGGGCATGGTGCCTTCGCTCCGCTACCGCTTAGCTCGGCACAGATTACCGTTCCAATCGTAGTCCACGTGGATCGTTAAGTATGAAAAGGTTCAAAAATAGAAAAAAAATTGTGACCTGTCGACCTAGAACATGTCAACCTAAAGACCCTGTCGACCTAGTTACTGTCGACCAATAGTGGTCGACCTAGACATTGTCGCCCTAGTTACTGTCGACTTTCAGTTCGTATCCCACTGTCGTTGCCTCAGCTTCGTCATTAATGCCTTTATCGCAAAGTATCCCCTCAGCTTCAGACTCTGAGAATGATAGAATGTCCCCTGCTGGGAATTTGAAATGTCCAAATTGGTCCTCAATATGTTCCATATTAACAGTATAATCAGTGAAAGTCCGCAGTGGTTATCACAGCACAGCCAGTAACTGTGACCTCTAATTAGAGAACTGCACCAAACACTTAATCATGTAAACTGTTAAAAGAATACTCTAGACAGTCTAGAGATGCAGAAATCGCCCGGTGACAATGTCAAAGTCGGAAAAATATCATGCTACACGTTGCCATATATTCACCTCATGCGCTTGCCCGCTGCACGTGCACATTCTCTCCCGTGCGTGCGGATACTCGCAGCTGCGTGATGGCGCCTCCTCGGCCATGCGCTCGAGCGCGTGGTATGTGCATTTACGGTAGAGTTTGTGTGCGTCTAGCGGGCGACTCAAACGTTAAATAATAAAACCAAATAGTATGTTTTATATATAATGTTCCCCTTAATAATGACTGTAAGTTTGTTTAATGTAACTGGTCGCTGGACAGAGAAATTCCTCTTTTCATGGTACGAAGGGTCAGATAGGGTTTGAGCAGTTGTGTTTGGTACCTAACTAAAGAACATTTTATTAGAAACAATCCGGTGCTGGTTAGGTAAAGATTAATCGCTCCTGCGTATAGTTATGTCTATTAGTAGTTTCTGGACATTTACTATATTTGCGGTTCATTATCCATGCGGCGGGAATTCTCAGATTCCCTCCCACCTGAGCAGTTTGATATAGTCACAGCCCACCTGTTCAAACTAACCTATGACCTTTGGTTATGATGCGAGGAGACATTCCTGTGTCCAATGAACAATGAGATTGTAGGTCCCTTTGTAGTATACTGTACGCAGTGTATATAAGGACAGCCAGCCTGGCCAGCTCAGTCTCTTCTCTCCACAAACGGTTTTCATCTTGACTAACTCGGAGCTGGTACCAGGACAAGCGCAGCGATCATTCCCCAGTGTGTGTAAGTTATTCTCTGTAACCATTCTAAATCTCTGTTTGTATTTGCCATATTCTCTCTCTCTGTTATTGTATAAGATTGTGACGATATTGTATATTTATGTGTAGTTAGCCTGCTTAGATATTGATGTTAGCCTGTAGTGTATGAACTGTTAACTGTTTTAACTTTTACATAGCTAGATATTGTTAGTAAAGGTGTTGGAACCTTAGCAAGGTATTGTGTGTTTATTACATTGCTGAGAGTATTCAGAGTGTCTCAATCGCTCAAGAGGCTTTCATACAATAGAGGTTAATTAGCATTGCATTGTGCTCACATTACAAAACCAAGGTTTACAGTACAAACTCAATCATTCACTGTGTTGCATACAAAGTTTACTGAGTGTCATCCCGTGAGCATCTGCGCCGCTCGTGTTCTCCTCGTGGTCACGAGCGTACGCTACGCTAGTAGCGTAGCATTACGGTAGTCGGCCGCCTATAGCGTGCTCGACACCACGCGTTAAGTTGTGAGCGAGCGTGTCGCAATGTGCGTCTCGACCACGGCTAAGCGTCTGCTACGCTAAGTACGTACCCTTACGGTACCCCATACGCCAATTGCGTACTGAGTCTCTTACCCATTTTATAGCGAATGTAATAAGATAAATAATTAGCTTTATCAATTGGCGGCTCGTCCGTCCTCCACATATCCGCACCAGCGAACACAGACTTTATCTGTCAGCAAGTGCGGGAAGGCAGTATCCCTTCGTATCGGGATACAGTAGTGCTGGCTAGATAAGCGTCTGTTTCGCTACGCTGTAGGAGTGCTGGTGGAATCCGGAACCGGAAGGTAAAAACAGTACGCTATTGTCTTTTAAAACTGTTTATTTCTGTTTTGCGTACACACGCACGCACACACCTGTATTTCTTTTCATTTGTGTATTTTCACACCTCACTTTCCTGTTTGCCATTTCACAATTGATAACGTGCTGAGAAAGATTTGTTGCTATTGGTAGTTAAAAGTAATATTAATACGTTAAGGAATAATTTGTAAAACACGCGCACGGCTTGCCTAAGATACAAGGAAGTTCGGTGTGGTGTTCAGTAGATGATTACAGTTAAAGATCATCTACATTGATATAAACGTGTTAATTGTATTTCTGTGGATATACCTGGCTTGCGTACATGTGTCTCTAACAAAGGGCGGGACAAGCGTACGCGACGCAAGGGCCGACGCACGGAGCGTATATTACGCAACGGAGCGTCTGGGTACGCCCACATAATACAAATAACACGATAGTATTGTTTTAGTTAGGCGATAAGGAGGCAAACGCGATAATAGCGCAAACCAATCTCAGTGTCCAAAATTTTAAGCTAATAGATCCTTCTCTAGTTGCAACTCCTCGGGATTAGCCTGCGATACTGAATGAAAGGGATTTCTGAGCAGAAACGAAAGTAAAGAGTATATGAGGTGAAAGAGTGTGTATATATATATATATAAGTTTCTAATTTTTGGGGTTGAACCACAGGAAATCATCGAGTTCTCGTGAGGTACATACGTGTAAGTGACTGCACGGTGGCTTGGGAGGCATCCCTTGTTAAACATTTAAAAAAAGAGCATTAGAGTATAGCAGACCAGGAGGTCTACTGTAGCACAGACCAGGAGGTCCAGACAGACCAGGAGGTCTAGGTACAGCAGACTAAGAAGTCCGCTATAGATAAAGAGTAAAGAAGCACAACACCAGGAAGGGTTGGTGCGGTACCCATATAGGCCATTAAGCTCTGGCTGAAGGAATTCGCAGCCACAATTTTCGATTCCACTGGTCGCTCCGCACACAAGATTAGTTGCTTATGTGCAGAACGATTGTACCGCACGTAATTGTGTGCATTAGTTAGTAACTTGACCCAGTACCATTTGCGTACGCTAGAGGGGTCATAAACGCTATTTGTACATTCTAACGTGATTTGTGTAATTTTTTTTATTTTAAGGGAGGTTCGCTGGTCACTCGGGAATTCTCTAACAACCAATAGTTACTGGGAAGGGTTAAGTGCTCTTCGGATCACACCCACATGTTCCAGTAAATAGAGGTTCAGGTCGCAGGGGCCCTAGGTCGAGTACGCCTGCGCTAGGGCAGTGTGTGGGCGTATTGGTCGACGTGGGCGAGTGAGTGGAGGTACTCGGTAAACTTCCGCCGCCGGCCTACCCCGGACATCTTGGTTTTTGTAAGTGTTCGCTGAAGACCCTGATTTGAAGGTCAGAGGTAGTGAAAGCAACACCTGCAAAGATGGGGGCCAGTTGTTCAGGTAGAGGGCGATCAACCTCGGTTCGGGTTGACTTAGTAAACCGACCAATCAGGTCGGCAAGGTATGTCATGTGTGAGAAATACGGTTCACACACAGAGGTTTTGTGCGATGAATGGGAAAGAATGACTGTGCATGATGGGGAAAAGAGACGGATCAAACATTATGATTATTTACAGTTATGGCAACAGGAAGGTGAAATACAAAGAGGATTGGCTCAAGCGGCTGGATCTAACACTATCAGAAAACTGATAGCCACCGCGCCACCACCACCATACATAACGGGAGAGAAGGTGGTTACAGAGAATGGCACACTGGTTAATGATAAACATGCACTTAGTAACTGTATAAATGTTAAGAATAATGTAACCAAGTTTGTTGATGCTAATATTAACCCGTGCAAGCTGTACCCTGTATTAAACTTTCCCCAGGATTGTGACCAAGAGGATGAGCCAACAACAATATCGGCACTCTCTCTAGCAGCCACCATAGCAGAAACAACAGTGGGCACGTCCCAACCAGTAAGAGCAGTATCAAAGGCCCCTAGTGGAGGGACAGGTGAGGTCATATCAACTGGTAAGTACGGCACTATACACTATGCTGAAACCATTTCACCACATGTTGTAGAATCTACTCAGAATGATGTTATTGAACTTAATCCCGTTAGGGTAATTGCAGTGCCAAATGGGAAAACTGACACTTCAGGAGTCACTCCTCTCAGACACATCGCCATGCACTGCCCCTTTTCCCGAATGGAATTAAGATCAATGGTGTCTGAATTCCCTGATCCTAGGAAAGATCTAGTTGCAAGCCAGAAATACATTAGAGAGCTAGGAAATACTGTGGAGCCCAACAACAAAGACTGGCAGATATTGCTGAGGGCATGTTTACCCTCCAATGTCGACTCAGCGAGATTTATAGCCGACTGTAAATTAGATGAAGAGGTACCCCTTACGGATGTGTACAACCAAGATAATGTAAAGAGAATAAATTTACAGTTAAAAGAGTATTTTCCAGCTGTTGTCAAATGGAACAAAATTTTCTCCATCAAACAAAAAGAGGGAGAAACAGCTGCTGATTATTTTCATCGGGCACTACAGGATATGGCTAAGTATACAGGCATAGAAGACATTAAGACAAATGTGAATCATAGAGAAGTAGCAGTATCTGTGTTAATGGATGGTTTAAAGGAAGTATTGAGGACGAGGGTACAGACCACCCAACCATGTTGGCGAGGTCTGTCGGTGGCTACTTTGAGAGAGGCCGCTATTGATCATAATCGGAATATCACCAGACACAGGGAGTCACAAAGTGATAAGTTAATGGCCGTAAGTATACAGGCCCTGACCACAAGGCTACCTCTGTATAAATCTCCGACCCCTGTGGGTAAGTTAAATGTGGTAACTTGTTATTACTGTCATAAGGAGGGACATTTTGCACGAGACTGTAGATCGAAAAATGCACCAAAATCATATCAACCCCCTAGACAACGACATGACGCACAAAATTGGGATCAAGGACCGCAGAGATGGAGTTATGAGCCACACGCAGGGGAAACAAAAAGGTATCCCCCAAAAAGAGACTGGCAAGTCACTGATAGTTCCCATTTACCCCCTTCACAGGTAATAGCTGCCAGCGCAATGCAGGGAGGTCACCACGCACCATAGGGGCGGGGCCACACCTGTAATCTGCAGCCAGTGAAATTAATTGCGAGCCTTGGAAGTGAACCCGAGGTCACAATTGATGTAGCTGGTAAATCTCTAAATTTCCTTGTAGATACGGGGGCGGCCAAGTCATTGAAAAATTCGACCGTGGGCATGAGAACCACTGGTAAAAAATTCCAGCCATGGGAGTAACAGGAGTAGTACAGCACTACCCTTTAAGCAAACCTGCAGAGATTACGATAGGGCCTTTGCATACCAAGCATTCTTTTCTGCTGGCTGCATCGGCTCTGACTAATCTCCTAGGGAGAGATTTACTGTGCAAAATGGGATGCGTCATATACTGTACTCCTGAAGGTGTGTTCTTGGACATACCCGAAAACCACGCTCAGGAAGCGCAGGATATGCTAGACTCCCCAACAAGATTAATGTCACACACTGTTGTTGTAAATAGGTGTCCGTCCAAGGTAGAGGAAATGATTTCCCAGATACCGGAATCACTTTGGACCAAGGATGGACAAGACACTGGATTAATGGCAAACGTAGCCCCAGTAGTTGTGCAAGTAAAAGATGGTAGGATAGCTCCAAAAATCCCACAATACCCTCTGAAGCCAGAGGTGGAGTTAGGAGTTTACCCTGTAATAGAGCGCTTGCTACAACAGGGCATTCTGGTAAGAACGTCCAGCACTGCCAATAGTCCCATCTTCCCTGTTAAAAAGAGTGGGGGGAGGGGTTACAGATTAGTGCAGGATCTAAGAGGGATCAACAAAATAGTTGAGAGTCAATTCCCCGTAGTGCCAAATCCAGCTGTCATCCTTATGCAAATCCCTCCCACTGCCAAATTTTTCACTGTGATTGACCTCTGCTCCGCTTTCTTCTTGGTACCTCTGCACCCTGACAGTCAATACTTAGTCGCATTCACATACAGAGGAGTTCAGTACACTTGGACTCGATTACCACAAGGTTTTATAGACAGTCCAAGTATTTTCTCACAGGCCCTGCATGACTGTTTACAGTCTTTCCAACCAGAGAGTGGATCAATATTGATACAGTATGTGGATGATTTACTGCTGTGTTCAGATTCACTGGAAGCGTTCCTGAGAGATACGAAACAACTCCTGTTTCATCTTTCAGACACAGGACACAAGGTTTCCAAGGACAAGTTACAATTATGCCAAACCCGTGTGAAGTATTTGGGACACTGTCTAACACAAGGACTGAGACACCTTACCGCTGATAGAATTCAAGCAATTCGCGACATGACCCTGCCACAAACCCAGCAACAGATCAGAACATTTTTAGGAATGTGTGGGTATTGCCGTAACTGGATCCCAGGTTTTTCCATACTAGCCCTACCTTTGCAGGAGATGGTCTCCTCAAACAAACCTGATCGGATTTCGCACACAGACGAATCCGAGATGGCATTTGAGAGACTTAAACAGTGCCTAACGCAGGCACCAGCATTAGGTATGCCTGACTATGGGAAACCCTTTGAGCTGTACGGAACAGAGAGTGCTGGGTGCGCAGCAGGTGTCTTAACCCAGAAGCATGGTGATGCCAGCAGGCCGGTAGCCTACTATAGCGCTCAGCTAGATACGGTAGCGCGATCCCTCCCCACATGCTTGCGAAGCGTTGCAGCAATAGCATTGCTAGTCACAAAGAGCGAAGATGTAGTGCTAGGACACAACCTCACAATTCATACACCACATGCAGTGTCAGCCTTACTGAATTCGGCCCAAACCAGACACGTCTCATCAGCGCGGTTTACAAGATGGGAATTGGCATTGATGGCCCCGTAAACATCACCATAAGGAGATGCAGCGCATTAAATCCTGCAACGTATCTCCCAGGTGTGCCTGGACAGGCACAAAGGGTGGAGGATGAGAGTGATGGTGAAGGAGGATTTAATACAGGGGATGACACGCATGATTGTATGGAATATTTGACCCAAAATTTCACGGCATGGCCTGACATCAGTGACAACCCACTGGAAGATGTTGATTTTACTTTCTACACTGACGGTAGTTGTCACAGACAGACGGACTCGGGAGACTTGTGTACTGGATACGCAGTCGTAGATGACCAAGGTACCATAGAAGCGGAACCGCTAGGCCCACCACACTCAGCACAAGTTGCTGAACTGGTTGCCCTAACCAGAGCATGTGAATTGGCTAAGGGCAAATCAGCCAATATTTACACAGATTCTAGGTACGCCTTCGGAGTAGTCCATGATTTCGGGGCCCTATGGCGCCTCAGAAATTTCATGACGGCAGCTGGCACACCCGTAGCGCATGCAGCCCACATCCAAAGACTTCTAACAGCGATACAGGAACCCGACAGAGTGGCTGTTATCAAGTGTAAAGCTCACACATATAGCCAAGACCCGGTATCACTTGGTAACAGCCGAGCAGACGAAGCTGCTAAATCAGCAGCTAGTAACCCCATACAAACAGTACACGACTGATGGTATTTAATACTGTAAACACACAGAAATTGTGTGAAATGCAAAATTTGTGTTCACCACAAGAAAAGGCAGTTTGGAGGTCAAAAGGATATGGCCAGGAGTCCTCAGGACTCTGGACAGATGGACAGGGTAAGCCGGTGGCACCCAGAGCATACCTTCCAAGTCTAGCGGAAGCGGCACATGGGCTGACTCATCTAGGCAAAGAAGGAATGTGTAAGTTGGTAAGAGCTTATTGGTGCGCCCCAGGATTTTCTTCCCATGCGGGTAAAAGAGCGATGACATGTCTCACCTGCTTGAGGAAGAATATCGGAAAGGCAATACCGACAGAGCCATCCCATATCCCTCCGACAGATGGCCCTTTTCAGGTAATACAAATTGATTTCATACAATTGCCACCTTGTAGAAATTTAAAATATGTATTGGTCTGTATTGATGTGTTCTCAAATTGGGTTGAAGCATTTCCCGCGGCCACAAATACCGCTGTATTTACTGCAAAGAAAATTGTGCAGGAATTTGTGTGTAGGTATGGTATCCCTAGAATCATTGAAAGTGATAGGGGTACCCATTTTACAGGTGAAGTCTTTCAAACAATGTGTAAGTTGATGGGAATTAATAGTAAGCTGCACACTCCGTACCGCCCCCAGGCGAGTGCGAAGGTGGAAAGAGTAAACAGCACTATTAAAAATAAATTGAGCAAGGTAATGACTGAAACAGGACTGTTATGGCCCGAAGCTTTGCCAATTGTATTATACAGCATCAGAACCACTCCCAGGTCCCCTCTTAATCTGTCTCCTTTTGAAATTCTGTTTGGTCGACAACCCCATGTTATGATTAACCCCCAGGATGATTTGAAATGTAACAATGAAGTAACCGTAAAGTACTTGGTTAAGATGAGTAAGCAATTGAGGAATCAGAATGATAATCTAAAATTGGTGATTCCTGATCTGCCAGACAGTAATTGTCATGACATTGAACCTGGGGATTATGTAATGATACGGAATTTTCTACGCTCAGGTTGCCTTATTGACAGATGGGAAGGACCATATCAAGTCTTATTGACCAGCACAACAGCATTGAAGGTTTCCGAGAGAGAGACTTGGGTCCATTCGTCCAGGGCCGTCTTTTCGTATGGGCTCAATGGGCTCTTGCCCAAGGGCCCCAGGGATAAAAGGGCCCTAGGCTGATAGCTGAGGGTCCCCTCTTTCCAGGGGTACCAGATTTTTGAAAATCGGCCCTGGGGAACCAAAGATATCCGACTTTAAAGTAGTGGTCCCCATCCATGCCTGTTAATTTTTCTTCCCAGCCAGATATCTCAGTTTCTGTTTGACATATAGTTTTTCTGAGGATATATTTCAAAAGCTGGGACTCTCCCCTGTCAGTGGACACTGGCAGCTTGTCTCTACTATGCCCAGAACCAGAGATATCAGCCTTCCAGCAGCTGGTCCCTGCTCCAGCTCCACACGCCTAATGTGCAGTTTTATATTTTCGTTGGTAGATTGCTCTGGCTCCTGAACTCTGATCCCCAAGTTCCCAGTACCTCCTGAAAGGTGTCCCCAGTACCTCCTGAAAGGTGTCCCCAGTACCTCCTGAAAGGTGGGTCTCTCTAGTTTTTTTTATCCCATGAAAACTAAGAAATCTGTTTCCAGGAACTGGAGATATCTGCAGTCAAGCATACTGCCCTCCCACCAGAAGATGATGAATATTAAGCCCACTCCACTATCGACCCCTTCCCTGCGTATTAGACACCCCCTACCACCCTGGAAGTCATGTACCGGGGTCACTTCATTCAGCACAATGTCTCACATTCTACAATTTAGTGTTCTCCCTAACGCTCCATCTGTGCAGTAAAGGAATAATTAGCAGAAATTATTGCTCCAGGTCTTACACGTTGAGCAGAAGACAGAACACCCCTTCCACCTGCGGGACATAAAAGCTGCCACTGATAGCACCCCCCACCCCTGCCGCTGATGGATGGTTAGGGGCCCCAGTGCATTGCTGTGCCCAGGGGCCTACACTGCTGTTAAGACGGCTCTGCATTCGTCTCATTGTAAAAAGGTCACTGACCCAGAGAGGTCCCATGATAAAGAACAGACGGTAGAGGTTGTATCACTAGAGTGTCTGTTCGGGGAGGATTGAGACGACACCTGAGCGCTGAGAATAATAAGACCGGAAGCTTGTCGAGCCAGATTTCTTTTTCCCATTTGTTATTTTCTCCAGTTCCCACCTCCCTCCTATTTCCTTTCCCCCTTCTTATTTTTCTCCTTTTACTCCTCTAAGATGGACTTGCCCCAAGAGACTGTGATCCGGATTTTCCTGTTGACCATGATGTTGACCAGAGCAGTCTGTTTCGGTGAGAGTACCATGGAGGTCGAGAAAGGATCGGGAATGGGTTCTGATGACCAGGATGCCGGCGTAAATTTCCAAGAGCAACATAATCTCCGAGCAAAGGCGAGTATCAGAAAACGATCTGGTAGCATTGACAATAGAAGGAATTGTGAAGGATTGTTAGCTGAAGAGAACTGCATCTGTAGGCATTGTGACAATATAGTTGAGGATGGGTGCATAAAGAAATGTCAGTCCAGTTTTAATGTCCACATGGACCGGCATCCATTGAGTGACTATCACTCCTTAGTGGGTAAAGTGTTAAACCAGACAGACTGTTGGGTATGCTCTCAAGTACCTCAAGGTCATAGCAAATCAGGACTAGTACCATTCCCTTTAACTGTAGGAGAGGTACTTGAGCTAAGTGGTGGGAGGCCGGTGGACAAGAGGTTTAATATCTCTAGTCCTCCTAGTTTGAAGCTCCACCAATATCATGTGGATAGGTCCTTAGTGTGCTTTAACATTTCCAATCCCCGAAAGCCGGGAAATTGGGAAGTGTCATGGAGTAATCAAACCATGACCTTTTCATACAGAGCCGACAGAATGCCCATAGACACAGAACTTATACGCCAGATAGCCGACCATGGAAAATATTTCCGGTATAGGTACACTCTAGGAGGTAGGACCATGCGAGTTGGAGAAGTATCACCAGGATACTGTGCACATATCGTACAACCTGATACGTGTACTAAACAGATGGGAGAATTAGGGTTAGGAGATTTCACATGGAAAATTTGTAACATGATAATGTCATACTCTGTCCCATATGTTCTCCCCGATGATGCATATTTCATATGCGGAAGGAAGGCGTATAAGTGGCTTGCCCCAAACTCAGAGGGATTGTGCTATATTGGAAAAGTACTGCCTGAAGTAATGACTGTAACCCATAACAAAATGAAAGATATTCACCGCAGTGCCCAAGCTCCTTATACTCACACTCATTACGAGCACGTCGTTAAACGGCACCTGATAGAGAGGACAGAGCATTCAGCCTCTGATCTGATCCATGAATCCACCGGGATTCAATTCCTACTCGCGTTAGATATCACTCGTACCGCCAGAGGAGTGATAAATTATAAATATATATCTGCGCTTGCAAATTTGTTAGACAATATCACCGAAATGTATGACGACACATTCAGGTACACTGGGAAAGAGTTACAAGCCTACAAAACAGAACTGGTTCAGCATAGGATGATTCTCAATTACCTCACAGCTGTGACAGGCGGGTATTGCGTTACCCTAGCATGTACATTACAAACAGCACGGAGGACCCAGCCGAGGTCATAGACCAAAAGATGGATGACATTTTACAATTAAAGTGGGAGTTTCGAAGGAAACACAATCTCACACTCGCTGCTGTGGGTAATGAGCTGACCAGTTGGGTGTCATGGTTGAACCCACGAAATTGGTTCTCGGGCTTAGGAGAATGGGCCCAAGGTATTATTATGGATGTAGGGAAATTTCTTTTGTGTATTCTAGGAGTCGTCATATTGGTTGGCCTGATATTTAGATGCGTTCGGGTTTTAGCGAAGCGTAAAAGTAATACCAGGGTGATGAGTCTAAGGAGCGAGGACACTGTACTAACAACAACTAATCTGATTTATGACCCAACGATAGAGACAATGTTGTGATGAAAATGTGATTCCACGGTCCGTTTCTTTCACCCGTTTCTCCTTTGTTTTCCTCCAAGGTACAAAGACATCCGCTTGGAAGAAGAATTTGACAACCTCTTTTATACAGACCATTGATGAACTATGCTACAAGCCCCAATTTCCCTAGTGACTTTAACTTTTACGATAGCCCAACAATTTAGAGACTGTAACTTTATGGACAACGGAACAACTTTTGCTCGTTATTTATAGCAAAAGCACCGAGAGACATCAGACAACATGTACATCAAGACAAGACTTAAGACAAGACTTCAATCGGCGAATGCATATTAAACTCACATAGTTTACGACTACATGTATAATAATTGCTTCTTATCTTCACCTCTACAACCTTCAGGTAATGACACACATAGTCGATAGGGAATATAGATACAGATATCAGCACTCACATATCCCCCCATTCATGTATCATCAACTAAATGTGCTCCCCCATTTGTTGCAACCAAAAGCCGAAAAGAGCTCGGTAAAGTTTGACAGCCCATCCACAGACCCGTAATACGGGATAAGAAGGAATTCAAATGTATACTTCGCAATACCTCGAAGCTTGATCTAAAACACGTACGGCACGATGATACATGACCCCTCAAACATGGATTTATACACACATGCTTCTACTATCTCACTAGGTCATACCTTTTTCCCACCTGCTCCTCTCCTCCCTTTACCCAATCATAAAATGGTATTTACATTATGACATATATTTTTCTTTTTTTGAACTGTTTTAGGAAGTGGCAGTTATTGATGACTGCCAAAGGGTGGACTGTCAAAGTCGGAAAAATATCATGCTACACGTTGCCATATATTCACCTCATGCGCTTGCCCGCTGCACGTGCACATTCTCTCCCGTGCGTGCGGATACTCGCAGCTGCGTGATGGCGCCTCCTCGGCCATGCGCTCGAGCGCGTGGTATGTGCATTTACGGTAGAGTTTGTGTGCGTCTAGCGGGCGACTCAAACGTTAAATAATAAAACCAAATAGTATGTTTTATATATAATGTTCCCCTTAATAATGACTGTAAGTTTGTTTAATGTAACTGGTCGCTGGACAGAGAAATTCCTCTTTTCATGGTACGAAGGGTCAGACAGGGTTTGAGCAGTTGTGTTTGGTACCTAACTAAAGAACATTTTATTAGAAACAATCCGGTGCTGGTTAGGTAAAGATTAATCGCTCCTGCGTATAGTTATGTCTATTAGTAGTTTCTGGACATTTACTATATTTGCGGTTCATTATCCATGCGGCGGGAATTCTCAGATTCCCTCCCACCTGAGCAGTTTGATATAGTCACAGCCCACCTGTTCAAACTAACCTATGACCTTTTGTTATGATGCGAGGAGACATTCCTGTGTCCAATGAACAATGAGATTGTAGGTCCCTTTGTAGTATACTGTACGCAGTGTATATAAGGACAGCCAGCCTGGCCAGCTCAGTCTCTTCTCTCCACAAACGGTTTTCATCTTGACTAACTCGGAGCTGGTACCAGGACTAGCGCAGCGATCATTCCCCAGTGTGTGTAAGTTATTCTCTGTAACCATTCTAAATCTCTGTTTGTATTTGCCATATTCTCTCTCTCTGTTATTGTATAAGATTGTGACGATATTGTATATTTATGTGTAGTTAGCCTGCTTAGATATTGATGTTAGCCTGTAGTGTATGAACTGTTAACTGTTGTAACTTTTACATAGCTAGATATTGTTAGTAAAGGTGTTGGAACCTTAGCAAGGTATTGTGTGTTTATTACATTGCTGAGAGTATTCAGAGTGTCTCAATCGCTCAAGAGGCTTTCATACAATAGAGGTTAATTAGCATTGCATTGTGCTCACATTACAAAACCAAGGTTTACAGTACAAACTCAATCATTCACTGTGTTGCATACAAAGTTTACTGAGTGTCATCCCGTGAGCGTCTGCGCCGCTCGTGTTCTCCTCGTGGTCACGAGCGTACGCTACGCTAGTAGCGTAGCATTACGGTAGTCGGCCGCCTATAGCGTGCTCGACACCACGCGTTAAGTTGTGAGCGAGCGTGTCGCATGTGCGTCTCGACCACGGCTAAGTGTCTGCTACGCTAAGTACGTACCCTTACGGTACCCCATACGCCAATTGCGTAGAGTCTCTTACCCATTTTATAGTGAATGTAATAAGATAAATAATTAGCTTTATCAACAATATCAATAAAATAGCTGGGTGCCTCAACCGGAATTTTCACTGTTGTGTGATCGTTCCAAATATAGACTGGGTAGAGTTTGGCACTCCTAAAGCAAAAACTTAGCTGCAGCCGGTGCCTTCATAAGGAGGTAAATACATAGAACAAGGATGCCGCACTCTAGGCTTAAGAAACCCACAGCAAACTTCCAATTTGCAACGTTTCAGTAGACCAACCTACTGTCGTCAGGCTTTAATATCAGATTAAAAACAAGTACATACCTTTATAGTATCACTGCGTGTATTCCCGCCAGCTCGTCCCGGGACCACTCACCCGCCGAGCAGCACAGGCTATGACGTCGTCATCACTCGACGGCGCCGTGTGACGTGCCCATCACCATGACAACAAACCAAAACAGTGCAGAGAACGGCTGTGCATACTGAAACAATATAGACCGTATCAATCATTGAATACATAACGGACGCCATCATGTCTATCTGTGGCAGTTCCCACTGACTTGCAATCTGTGCGAAGGCTTCCTAAAGAAGTCCTCTCTTGGATGCAGGTCGTGTTTGCTGAGGAAGTCTGCTTCTCAGTTGTCCACTCCCGGAATGAACTGCTGAAAATGCGCTTACATGATTTTCCGCCCAGCGGAGAATCCTGGTGGCTTCTGCCATTTCCACTCTGCTCTTTGTGCCGCCTTGGCGGTTTACATGAGCCACTGCGGTGACGTTGTCTGACTGGATCAGAACCGGTAGGTCGCGAAGCAATGTTTCCGTTTGCCGAAGGGCGTTGTATATGGCCCTCAGCTCCAGGATGTTGATTTGAATACAAGTTTTTTGACTTGACACAAAGATCTTTGAAGTTTCTTCCCTGTGTGACTGCTCCCCCACCTCGGAGACTCGCGTCCGTGGCTACCAGAATCCAGTCCTGGATGGCGAACCTGCAACCCTGCAGAAGGTGAGCACTCTGCAGCCACCATAGGAGAGACACCCTGGCCCTAGGGGACAGGGTGATTAACTGATGCATCTGTAGATGTGATCCGGACCACTTGTTCCGTAGATCCCATTGGAAAGTCCTCGCATGGAACCTCCCGAAGGGAATGGCCCCGCAAGATGCCACCATCTTTCCCAGGACCCGAGTGCAGTGATGCACTGACACCTGTTTTGGCTTTAATAGGTTTTTTTACCAGAGTCATTAGTTCCTGGGCCTTCTCTATCGGAAGATAAACCCATTTCTGGTCCGTATTCAGAATTATACCCAAGAAGGACAGACGAGTCATAGGAACCAACTGTGACTTCGGGATATTGAGAATCCAGCCGAGTTGCTGTGACACCTTCAGCAAAAGTGACACGCTGTTCAACAACTGCTCTTTTGATCTCGCCCTTATTAGGAGATTGTCCAAGTATGGGATAATTGTGACTCCTTGCTTGCGTAGGAGCACCATCATTTCCGCCAATTACCCTAAATTGGTAATGACAATACTGTACCGTAATTCTCAGGTACGCCTGATGGGGTGAATAAATGGGAACATGAAGGTATGCAGCCTTTATGTCTAGATACACCATAAAATCCCCCCCTTCCAGGCTGGCGATGATCGCTCTGAGCGATTCTACCTTGAATTTGAACCTTTTAAAGTATAGGTTCAGAGATTTTAATTTTAAAATAGGTCTGACCGAACCGTCCGGTTTCGGGACTACAGCCAAGGTTGAGTAATATCCCCTTCCTTGTTGAAGGAGGAGAACCTTGAGCACCACCTGTTGGATATACAATGTGTGAATTGTATTTAATATTATCTCCCTTTCTGGGGGAGAAGCCAGTAGGGCTGATAAGGAAAACCGGCGAGGAGGCACCTCTTCGAATTCCAGCTTGTAACCCTGAGAAACAATTTCTATTGCCCAGGGATCCACCTGTGAGTGAACTCAGATGTGGCTGAAGAGTCGAAGACGTGCTCCCAATGGGGCGGACTCCCTTAGCGGAGCCCCAGCGTCAGGCGGTGGATTTAGTAGAGGCCGGGGAGGACTTCTGTTCCTGGGAACTAGCTGTGCCCTGTGCCCTTACGTCTGGTAAGAAAGGACGCTCCTCGTACTTTCTTGTTTTTCTGCGACCGAAAGGACTGCATTTGATAATGTCGTGCTTTCTTAGGCTGTGAGGGAATATAAGGCAAAAGATCAGATTTACCAGCTATAGCTGTGGAGACCAGGTCCGAGAGCCCTTCTCCACACAATTCCTCGCCCTTGTAAGGTAAAACCTCCATATGCCTCTTTTAGTCGGCATCACCTGTCCATTGCATGTTCCACAGGACACGTCTAGCAGAAATAGACATAGCGTTGACTCTAGAACCCAGTAGACCAATGTCTCTTTGAGCATGTCTTATATATAAGACAGCATCTTTTATATATCCTAGGGTCAATAAGATGGTATCCTTATCTAGGGTTTCAATCTCTGCTGATTAGGTATCTGTCCACGCTGCTACAGCGCTATAAACCCCTGCCGACACAATCGCCGGTCTGAGTAGTGTACCAGAATGTGTGTAAATGGACTTCAAAGTACTTGCTATCTCCAGGATCCCTGAGGGTAGCTGTATCTTGGTATGTCAGCGCTACCTTTTGGGTAAACGTATCAATGTCTTGTCCACCCTAGTGGAGGATTCCCATTGTATCCTGGCCCTAGCAGGGAAAGGATACGCCATGAGAATTCTTTTGGGAAACTGCAGTTTCTTGTCTGGAGATTCCCGCTCTTTTTCACACAATTCATTTGGTTCATGAGAGGGGGGAAATGTTATCTCAGCTTTCTTCCCCTTAAACATGTGTACCCTCGTGTCAGGGACAGATGGGTCATCAGTGATATGCAAAACATCTTTTATTTCAATAATCATATATTGAATACTTTTCTGCCAGTTTTGGCTGTAACTTTGCATCATCGTAGTCGACACTGGAGTCAGACTCCGTGTCGGTATCAGTGTCTATTATTTTGGATAGTGGGCGTTTTGGAGACTCTGAAGGTCCCTGCGACATAGGGACAGACATGGGTAGATTCCCTGTCTGTTCTCTAATCTTTTGTGCAATAAATTTACCTCAGCACTTAATTCCACATATCCAGTCAGGTGCCGGCGTTGTCGACGGAGACACCACACACACACATTTGCTCCATCTCCTCCTTAGAAGAGCCTTTTACCTCAGACATGTCCACACACGTACCGACACACCACACACTCAGGGAATCCTCTTATCTGAAGACAGATCCCCCACAAGGCCCTTTGGAGAGACAGAGAGAGAGTATGCCAGCACACACCCAGCGCTAATACCCCAGGAAAAACACACAATGTGTTTACCCAGTAGCGCTGTAATACTATTATTTGCTGACAATTATATCCCCCCCCCCTCTTCTCTGAAACCCCCTTTCACCGTGGATAAGCAGGGGAGAGTCCGGGGAGCTTCCTCTCAGCTGTGCTGTGGAGAAAATGGCGCTGGTGAGTGCTGAGGGAGAAGCCCCGCCCCCTCGGCGGCAGGCTTCTGTCCCGCTTAAATATAATAAAAACTGGCGGGGGCTCTTTATATATACAGTGCCTAGCTGTATATATATCTCTTTTGCCAGAAATGAGGTTTATATTGCTGCCCAGGGCGCCCCCCCTGCGCCCTGCACCCTTACAGTGACTGCCGTGTGTGAGGTGTGTGGGAGCAATGGCGCAATCTTCTTTTTCTTCTCATACTCACCCGGCTTCTATCTTCCGCCTCTGTGAGGAGGACGGCGGCGCGGCTCTGGGACGAACTCCAGGGTGAGACCTGTGTTCTGACTCCCTCTGGAGCTAATGGTGTCCAGTAGCCTAAGAAGCAGAGCCTTGAAACTC
Organism: Pseudophryne corroboree; assembly: GCF_028390025.1. Classification (NCBI taxonomy): domain Eukaryota; kingdom Metazoa; phylum Chordata; class Amphibia; order Anura; family Myobatrachidae; genus Pseudophryne; species Pseudophryne corroboree. The sequence goes on from NC_086451.1 coordinate 202,711,973, forward strand.
ACAGAAGTAGGTCAGCTTCTCTCCCCTCAGTCCCTCGATGCAGGGAGTCTGTTGCCAGCAGGCTCCCTGAAAATAAAAAACCTAACAAATATACTTTCTGTCAGGAAGCTCAGGAGAGCTCCCTGAAGTGCCCCCATCTCCTCTGGGCACAGTATCAAACTGAGGTCTGGAGGAGGGGCATAGAGGGAGAATCCAGTGCACACCAGATCTAAAGTCTTTCTTAAAGTGCCCATGACTCCTGCGGAGCCCGTCTATCCCCATGGTCCTTACGGAGTCCCCAGCATCCTCTAGGATGTAAGAGAAAAACAGTTTTACCAAATGTAGAAAATCCCCTATTATCTCTCAGTGTACTCTGGTTGTAATTCAGATGTGATTGCTGCTATGCCTTTTCTCATAGCGGGCGATCAGGTCCTAACTGCGCATGTGTATGCACCGCAATGCGTACGCGCATCGGACAACAACAGTGGGCATTGCCGGTCAGCGAAGGGATTCTGCAAAATATCCGATCGCATGGGTGTTCACAAGGTGATTGACAAGAGGAGGCCATTTGTGGGTGGCAACTGAGCGTGTACGGGGATTGTCCGGAAAAACACAGGTGTGTCCAAGCATTTTCAGGGAGGGTGTCTGATGTCGTCTCCGGCCCCGATCAGCCTGTTCTGATTGCACTGTAAGAGAAGTCCTGGGATGCGCACAGACAGAGCCGGCCATAGGCATAGGCAAACTAGGCAATTGCCTAGGGCATTTGATATGCCTAGGGGCATCATCAGCTTCTACTGATTAAAATGATATGCGGCATGCCTATATTCTGTATGTAGCATTTCATATGCAGATACAGCCACAGTATATAGGCATGCTGCATATCAGTTTAATCAGCAGAAGCTGCTTGTGCATCCTAGCCACATAGCAATGCAAAATAAGATGCATTTTAATTAAAAAAGGTGCCCGACGTTAGCATTGATGCAAGATTTGTGAGGACACATCTGTATCCAAGCAGAGGCAGAGGTCACAGTGTTAGTGGAAGTGTGAGTGCTGTGTGCATGTGAGTGGGTTGGTTGTGCAGTAGTGTTCAGAATATGTGTAAGGAGCATTAAGTGTGTCATGTAAAAATGCATTAATAATGTGCAACATATGTGTAACGGTACTACTGTATGTGTGTCATTATGTGTATAGGGGCACTAATAATGTGCAGCAAATGTGTAGGGGGTACTATGCGTGTCATTATGTGTATAAGGGCATTAATAATGCAAGAAGATGCCCCTTTTTGGGCTGTGCGTCAAATGTGCGAACTGTTCCTATTTAAAATATAGGGGGTACAAGGACTGCTATGGGTGAGGGGTGATGATGCTGGGAAAGAGGTGCAAGGTCAGAGGCAGAACCAGCGGTGGTGCTAGGGGGCACCAGCCAAAATCTTGCCTAGGGCATCATATTAGTTAGGGCCGGCTCTGCGCACAGACTGCACAAAGTGGATTTTTGCAGCTCACTGTACACATAGGTTAGCACGCTTGCACAGTGAATTTACACTCCCCCTGGAGGCGGCGACTATCTGATCGCAGGACAGCACAATTAGCAGCCCAACGATAAGATCTGAATTACCCCCTCTGTCAGATGCTGTTGCTATGGTAAAAATCCACACAGTGTCGGTAGCTGCAAATTAGAATCCAAGTTGCAAGGTAGTCCTCAGATATCTCAGTAAAATCTGTAGGGAACCTCCGCAGGTTATTAGCAACTGGGAAAGTGGGCTCCAATAGAGCAAGGAGTTGGTCCTGCTTGTATCCAGATAATGGGTACTAAAGTCCTATATTTCTCAGCATTAAAGCTCAAAGAAATGGGCAGTGTTGTGTACCATAGACACAGTGGTCGGCCAAGGAAACTTAGTGCATCAGATGAAAAACACATCATGCTTACTTCTCTTTCAAAATCAGATGATGTCCAGAAGTGTCATTAGCTCACAACTGGCAGAAACCAGTGGGACCCAGGTATACTCATCTACTGTTCAGAGAATTCTGGCCAGAAGTAGTCTGGCCAAAAAGCCATACCTTCAATGTGGAAACAAGGTCAGGTGACTCAACTATGCATGAAAACATACGTACTAGGGAGCAGACGAATGGCAGCAGGTGCTCGACTGATGAGCCAAAATATGAAATATTTGGCTGTAAAAGAAGGCAGTTTGTTCACCAAAGGGCTGGAGAGCAATACAGTTGTGTCCTCACACATCTTTACTGTGTTTAAAGCCATGATGTGGCGTTTCTGCGATGCGAACGTATCCTGGGAATGCGCACCACTATGGCTGCTTTGACATGCAAATGATCGCGGGTGCGTGAGTATGAGCGCGTGCCGCAATTGCACCACAATCGCACACAGAACAGGCATTGTAACTATGGGTAGAGGGAGCATATCCTCCCGCTACCCATCCCCACAGTGCCTCCCAGTCCCCCTGTTGCTGTACACGGCAGCGAGAGCCTCTTACTTCTGCTGCCTGGCCCCTGTTGCCATACTGCTCTGGCACATGTAAAGAGTTCATGGGAGCGTGCGTACAGACCAGTGACGTGCGGCAGGTGAGGCAGAGCCTTTCCTGTCATACTTACGTTTAAACCAAAGTTTTGACTGAATAAAGTATATGAAAAATACCAATAATTTGTTTGAAATATCTTCTTTGCATTATTCTAATAATTTTTATAGCCCAAACTGTGGAGTAAAACGTCTATGGCTGGTGAGGCAGTGCCTCATCTGCTTATCTTTTCAGCACATCTCTGATCAAAACTTACCAAATTTCCAGGAGTTTATGCTGCTGCACCTGTGTATAATGCCCAGATGTACCCTTTGGCTCATATATTAAATGGAATTCTGGCTCTGGGGTTAGCCAGTGCCTCTTGAGCCATTTAGCTCACCGCACGTCCCTGGTACAGACACACCCACGAATGCCATGGCATGGCGCTTCTTTGTACCGCGATGCAAATGCATCGTGGGCAAAGATGTATAGAGGCACATCTGTGCATTACTGAGTGTCTGCAGGCAACAATTAAGCATGGTGTAGGTTCCTTGCAAGTTTGGGCTGTATATCAGCAAAAGGAGTTGGGGATTTGCTCAGGATTAATGGTGTCCTCAAAGCTGAGAAAAACAGGTTCTTATCCATGCAGTACCATCGAGGAGGCGTCTGATTGGCTCCAAACATACAGCTACAGTAATGTAATTAATAACTATCTTTGGCAACAAGAAGGACAATGCTCCAAACAATGCATAACACAAAGAAAAGAGGTGCAAGATGGAATTGTTCTTGGGCCCTTCCACCCACCATTATGTTGTATATAGTAAACAGGACATGCACAGTTTAACAAACCAATCATTTCAGCAATAAGGACTGACACTTGTGGCTAAAATGATTGGTTTGTTTGGGCCTCCACAAAACAAACTGGCAGTGGACATTGCTGGCAATTATCTCTGTGTACACAAACTGGCTCTACATCGGCAAGATGTCATCATCATCATCCGATTTCTCACCCCCATCATCTTCTTCACAAACTATTAATTTGTCCCCACTGGAATATACTGAAGGTGGAATATATTGAAGGTGCCTCAGTATTTACGTAATTGCCAGTAAAGGTCTTCCTCTTGAAATTTGTAATTCATTTTGGTGAACATCATGTTTTCCACATTTTGGGGAAGTAACTTCCTACGCCGATTGCTGTCAAGGTTCCCAGCTGTGCTGAAAATGCATTCTGAGTACACACCGGTGGGTGGGCAACTTAAGTAAAGTAAAGCTAGTTTGTGCAAGGGCCTCCAAATTGGTATTTTTTCCTGCCTCAAGTGACTGTCTGACATGCCTATTTGGATGCTATCACTAAAATGATTTACTACACTGCGATACGTACTTAAGCGTCATAATACATGTATGAATATTATACTGTGATCTGACTTGCAGCATCACAATACAAGTATGAATATTACACTGTGGTACAGTCTGCAACATCAGAGTACTTATATGAATATGACACTGGGGTATAGCACAAAGAAAAACAATAAAAAAAACTTTTTAAACTTTTAATTTTACCTTTTTAACTTTTTTTTTTACATTGGAGCAAAGCCCCTGGATGGACACAGCAGAGTCCCAGGATGGACACAGTAGAGCTCCTGGACGGACAGGCTCACCATCAGGGGGGTTCTGCGGGCACAGCTGTCCCGGGCTCGGCCCCCTAACAGAGAGGAGAGGGTCTGGGCCGCTCATGCTGCTGTCCGCCCGCTGCTGTTGGTCTCCATCATCTGCCGCTGTCCGGCGCATCTGCCCGCAGCTCCCTAATGAAAATTTCCATCTCAAACTCACCACCACTTCAGAGGAGACAGTTATTAAACATACTAGAAGAGGCTCTAATATTTTTAATAACTGTCTCATCTGAGGTGGAGGACATTTTGGAGGGGATGTTTTCAATAGTTCTAACTATTAAAAGAAAAAAGGCAGGTGGCAGCGGCGGCAGCAGCTAAGGGGCAAACTCCCTGACAACGAGCAGAACCCCTTGACAACAAGCAAAATCCCTTGACAATGAGCAGAACACCCTGACAACGAGCAGGTACTGCATAATTATTGTGTGGGCATATTGTGGTGACAAGGGCTTTAATGTGGGGGCACAATATGTTGTCAGGGGCATTACTGTGTGGGGCATAATATGGTTTCAGTGGCATTACTGTGGGGACTTAAAATGGTGCAAGGGGCATAATATGGTGTTGATCCATATGTGCATAGAATTATATATATATATATATATTTATATTATTTTCTATTTTTTTGTGGGGGAGGGGGAGGCTGCCTATTTTGTCAGTCTCTGCGCCCACAATTTCTGATGGCAGCCCTGTGGATAGATACAGCAGAGCCCCTGTATGGACATAGACAGCAGCCTCTGGAGAGACACAGCCCCTGGATGTCCCTGGATGGACACGGCAGCCCCTGGAGGACACATCAACCCATGGATGGACACAGCTGTCCCTGGAGGACAAATCAGCCCCTGGATGGACAAAATAGCACCTCTGGACAGACACAGCACCCCTGGACATACTGCACTGTTGAAGCTCCACAGCCAGAGTGAATATTGCATGTTGATTACTGGGAGCCTTTATTTAATCCAAAATCCATGAAAATCCGACAGTGGGAGTACTTGGATCCTGGCTCGGAATGACAAGTTCGGTCAGGTCCAACAGGACTCACTCATCTGTAATATATATATATATATATATATATATATATATATATACATATGTATATACGTATATATATATATAGTACTAAATATATAGACATATATATATATTCAGTACTGTATTTATTTATATATATATATATATATATATATAACATGTATGTTCTTGCACTCACATCAAAGAAATAAACAACAGTGAGGTGCTCCCTAGTGGAGATCTCCCTGACCGGGTAGACCCACAATATTTAAACAAGAGTCCAATAGTGTGGAGGTGCACTCGTCGAGTTCAAACAGTCAGCAACTTCAATTTGTTCACAACAGCTTTATTTCAGTCTATATTCGGCTCATTAGGTCGACGTTTCGATCCTCATTCAGGGATCTTTCTCAAGACAGGCTTCGATTTACATACAATATTTTGAAAGCATCATATATTGATTATCAGAAAATCAATATGTCATGTTCAGACAATAAATGTGCTGTATGGTTTAGTCAGGCTTACTTCTAACGGGATTTGGTGTGGTTACTTAGACACACAATCACGGAGCAACTCAGACAACATAGGAAATCACCACAGTGTGAGAAATGCTGACACCCTCTACAGCCACTAAGGCATTACTATTTATGTAATTATAGTGCGTTCTATGTCTCTATACTTAGTTTGGTTGTCATGGTGATAGCACGAGGACTCAATGGGCATATGTCTATGACGTCTGTTTTCAGCGCAGCAAAGGGGCGGGGGTGCAGTCCCGCTCCGATGCCGGCATTCACGTGGTGATGGTCTTGTATAAAGGTATGGTTGTTTTTATCTATATTTGTATCCTGATGACAATATAAATAAATATTGAAACGTTGACACATATTTGGGACTCCACACCCGTCTATCGCTTCTTAAGTGAACCAGAGTGCCGCATCTCCAAGTTTGTATCTTCACTTCTATGAAGGCACCGGTGCAGGTGATATTTTTCCGTTGAAGGGAGTGCCAGACTGACATGAGTTGTGTATGTAGGCTCCGATGCCGGCATTCACGTGGTGATGGTCTTGTATAAAGGTATGGTTGTTTTTATCTATATTTGTATCCTGATGACAATATAAATAAATATTGAAACGTTGACACATATTTGGGACTCCACACCCGTCTATCGCTTCTTAAGTGAACCAGAGTGCCGCATCTCCAAGTTTGTATCTTCACTTCTATGAAGGCACCGGTGCAGGTGATATTTTTCCGTTGAAGGGAGTGCCAGACTGACATGAGTTGTGTATGTAGGCATCCATTGTGGAAATGAATGCTTTGTCACGGCACCCTACGGCTATTTAATCATCATATGGATGTATTGCTGAAACCTGTTTTAACAAGTTGTGGTTGCTTTTAAACTCTTATTGCGGGCGGTATATGCAATTTGGCCATTAAGCAATATATGGCCTAGCCGCTCGTTTAAATACGTGGTGTGTGCACTTTTGAACACTTTTAGCACTTGCACTTTTTGGTAATTGGCACCAGATTAGGTGGAGACAGTGAAAGGCACTTGGCACTTTACCGTTAATTTTCTATGGCTACTATGATAGACGACGTGGAGGCTGAGACTCCGGCACTACAGTTCTGCTACCCGGCAGGTGAAATCCACACTTTCTCAGAATCAGAAGTGGATGCTATCTTATATAATAAAGGAGTTAAAGATGAAGTTGAAGCCATGGCACCGGAATTAATTTATAGAGACCTTCTTCGGCTGAAAAAGAAGGAGGTAGATTTTTATCTGCATGGACTCTCCCTTAGCGATTATTACAAAACAAAGAAGATTCCCAGGGGTTTCAGAGTTAAGAACTGCCCCACAATAGGTCGTTATGACCCCCAATTTTGCCGCAAATGGGTGGGGATATTAAACCGCTGTTCTTTTGACCTCATCTTACTAGTCATTGAACAATCTACTAAAGAACTCAATTCGATCAGAGATAAAATCACAAGTTTTGAAGGCTCACATATGGCGGCATTAACATCTGATCAAGGGACCGACTGGATGGACCGACTTAAACAACAGATTGCAACATATAAAAGAGAATTACTCCAATTTAAGAAAGAGAAACTCAATAAAGTTGAGTCTGATTATGAAAGACATACAGTTTATAAATGGCTCTCTGGAGGACCAAATGAGGAACGTAAACAGCCGTTCTTTAGGAGAAATAAACAACGTAATTACAGAAAAACTACACGCTTTGATACGGACTCCTCCCAAGATAATTTGAGCTCTAATAGTGAATTGGAACAGACCCCGTCGGCATCCGGCCCTTTAGGGGCTTTAACAAGAGCAGCACAGCGGGGATTCATCCAAGGCGAAAAACGCGAAAAAGGAAATTCACGCGGCGGGGGGGGCAGTCAGAAAGGCAGAGGGCGAGTAGGCAGACCTCCCCTAGCCAGGAAAACCTAATATTTAATTTATCATCTTACGAATTGTCCAAAGGTGAAGTTAGCTTATTACTAAAAGGACTGTCCTTTATCCCTTCAGTAAAATTTGAGGAACTGCCTTGGATGATGGAGAAACAAGAACTGGCCAGATCAATTAGATTGAAAGAATTCTTTGGAAACAATAGTGGGCTGACATCAGGCAGTAAACCAGAGATTCCAGCCCAATTGAAAAAGTTTGCTAAACGCTCTAACTTTGATCCGGTCTCTAATAACGCCAGTATGAGAACTTTCTTTAGATTGTTGGATCAAGAGGTTGATGCAGTAACTTCCCCTCGTGTTCCGGCACATCCTAATTTAACTGTAGCAGAACGTCAAGGTTTAAAAACATTGACCTCAAATAAAATGCTAGTTATCCGCCAGGCAGACAAAGGCGGAGGCATTGTTCTGCAGGACTTGCTGGATTACGATAGGGAGGTGATGCGCCAACTTGATGATATGTCTACTTATCAATTATTACCCAGAGATCCATCTACTGTATGTAAGGAAAAGTTGTTTCAGTTGCTACAGGCAGCAATGGATATGCGATTTATTTCTGAGAGTATGATGGATATTTTGTACCCTAAATTTCCATTAATACCAATTTTTTATACGATCCCCAAGGTGCACAAGGGGTTACATCCGCCACCGGGCCGCCCTATTGTATCGGCCCGAGGATCGCTATTGCAGCCTTTAGCAACTTTTTTGGATTCCTTATTGCAGCCGCTGATCCAAGTAGAATCAACTTTTCTACTCGATACTACTGCTTTCCTTACTCGGTTAAATACGATTACTGAGATCCCTGACGATTGCTACCTGGTAGTAATAGATGTTGTTAGCTTGTATACTTCAATACCGCACTCCTTGGGTTTGCATGCACTTAAATTGTTTTTACAAGCTAAAAGTGATTATTCCGATGAAGTGATTGATGTAATTCTTCAAATGTTTGAACTTATTCTGTTTAACAATTTTTTTCTTTATGACAACCGGTTTTATTTGCAGACAAAGGGGTGTGCGATGGGGAGCTCTGTGGCTCCAGCTTATGCAAATGTGGTGATGTTCCTAATCGAGCATCTACTATTTTTCTCAAATGAAATTATATCATCTAAGATCCTCATGTTTGTCAGATATATAGATGATCTATTCCTACTATGGAGAGGCGATGTGCGGATTCTTTTAGAAATAATAGAAACTCATAACCATTCAGAGAATCCAATTAAATTCACTTATAATTACAGTAAGGACAACATCAACTTTCTGGATGTAAATGTATCCATTAAGAACAATAGCCTGCACACGAAACTCTTCTCTAAAGAAACTGACAGAAACATGTTATTAAAACCACAGAGCTGCCACCCCAGAGCACTAATTAACGGTTTACCGTATTCCCAAATGATAAGGGTGATGAGGATTAATAGTGACAAGCAGGTTGCAATTGAGCAACTTGATGTGATGATTAACCATTTCTTAGAACGGGGATATAAACTTAATTTGCTATTGCAATGTAAAGAAAAAGTGTTAAGGATGGATCGCTCCAGTTTATTATCTAGAGACGACATAATAGAGCCTGGAAGTCATGAAAATAAAAATAAAAATAAAAATAAATTACCTTGGGTGAGCAAATACAATGTTTGCTCACCAGTTATTATGAATAAAGCAAAAAAATTATGGCCCATCATTCAAAGTGATGACAAATTACATTTACAGGAACATGAGCTAATGCCCTGTTTTTCAAGGGGTAAAAACTTGAAAGACTCCCTAGTTAAAACTTTGACCTCCGTACGGCCCATTAAGAAAACCACTTTTTTGACCAATACCCGGGTAGGATGCTTTAAATGCACCTGCACCACTTGTCAATTCCTCCTTACGGGAGATGTTTTTTGTCACCCTCTATCAGGAAAACAATTCTTCATTAGGCATCACTTCACATGTAATTCTTCGTTTGTAATTTACCAAATTATTTGCCCTTGCGGCTTATCATACATTGGTAAAACTGAGAGCAAATTCAAGGAGCGCATGGGCAACCATAGGGCTGCTATACGGGCAGCGATCTCCTCGGGTACGAGTGATCAACCCGTTGCCCGTCATTTTGCACTTTTTAAACATCCTCTCGCAAGTCTCCGGTACCGTATGATCGATACGGTCCCTATTAATATTAGAGGGGGCAATAGATCCTTACAATTATTGCGCTGTGAAGCGCAATGGATCAACCGCCTTGATGTAATGGCCCCTAAGGGACTTAATGAAAGTATAGCCTATGCAGCATTACGGTAATGTTTTACTATATATTTGTTCTTTTTCTGTTTTGAAATTTGTCTATACATATCCCCCATATAAGGTCTGGGAGAATTATGGTTTATAATAGTATTACTAAGGCATTACTATTTATGTAATTATAGTGCGTTCTATGTCTCTATACTTAGTTTGGTTGTCATGGTGATAGCACGAGGACTCAATGGGCATATGTCTATGACGTCTGTTTTCAGCGCAGCAAAGGGGCGGGGGTGCAGTCCCGCTCCGATGCCGGCATTCACGTGGTGATGGTCTTGTATAAAGGTATGGTTGTTTTTATCTATATTTGTATCCTGATGACAATATAAATAAATATTGAAACGTTGACACATATTTGGGACTCCACACCCGTCTATCGCTTCTTAAGTGAACCAGAGTGCCGCATCTCCAAGTTTGTATCTTCACTTCTATGAAGGCACCGGTGCAGGTGATATTTTTCCGTTGAAGGGAGTGCCAGACTGACATGAGTTGTATATATATATATATATATATATATATATATATATATATATATGAAGAATAAGGGAGTTCCTTAATGCGCTCTTATTGTAAAATGGTGGCCTTGTAGAACTACTGGCCTTTTAAGAAAATTATTCTGTATCAAACAGCTTATTTACCACTACTCTTTTTAGGCAGCTTCAACACAGGAAAAGAATCCCTTGCCGATAAGGATCAATATGGAGATAAATACATAAAACATAAAAGTCTGTGGAGTGCTCTTATTTAACAGATTAAACAAATATTTGTCTAATAATGATTCTTCTGAATATGTATATAAAGAGAGGATGACCTTATATATACCTCACACATATAAACACCCATATGTTAAAAACACATCTTTTTATTATTAAAACAGCATAATCCAAAATTACATTTGTAATCAGATTTTTTACAATGCGATGTTGCTCATTGGATAAACAATTATTTGTTCAAATTGTACGTAAAAATAAATAAATAAAAAGTTTTTACCCAACGTGTTTCGTCTTATAGTGACTTCTTCAGGGGAGTTCTTTTGGGTGTGAAAAGGAGAAAAGATAATAATAATAATGATGAGGAGGGGAATACCTTAATGCACAATAAAAAACAATTATGGTATATTTGTTTTCCAAATAATCTATTTCTCAAGAAGACAGAATTAATCATATTTATTAAAGTTATTGATCCAGGCCATAAATGACTGCTTTCAAGTTTTCTTCTTTAAACAGTTATTTGCACTCTATTCATTGAGTTATAACTTATAGCACATATTAAAATAATGGTCGTCTGTTGAAAGACTCCATAATAAATTGATTAATTGATATATATGGTACTCACTTTTAAACGTTAGTTTAAATTCTTATTAAAATGCCCATAAAGTTTGGGATATTGTTCCCTTCTTAAATGGTAACTCAATAAATGAGATCATAAGTGAAGCCAATTATTATACCTATTTGAAAAAAACTAATTTAGGTTATTGTGTCTAACATGATTTTAACATATTTGTCCTTCTATAGTCATAAATACTTACTGAATATATATCTGGATTAGAATTAATTAAATTCGGAATTTTGATAAAATAGTCTCAATTGGGTTCCACAATTTAACAAATTTTGCAGGATTCTCTAATTAAAACAATCCTAGGAGAAGATGATTAATCCCATTAATTAATTTGATTAGTTTGGTCTTTCAATAGTAAGGTTAAAGTTGAAAAATACTTACTGATTGCTTATATTAGTATTGGTATCAAAAAAAGAGCTTTTGACCGCTATCAAGCCCCTTTTTTTCTTCTCCTAATAGAAACAACAGTGTAATATTACATATTTTAGTTTTAGCATCAATAAAATAAAATGAAAAAGTTTTTTTATTTATATATGTGGCTTACCAACAGCAATCCTATATGTCTGTATGCATGGGAATCCAAATGTGGAATGAATGCTAAGGTCCTAGGCTCTCTATTTACACTCCACAGCAGATTACCTCACTTCCTGTCTGATATTATTAATAATTAATTAATAATTAATTAATTAATGTAATTATTATATATAATTTTCTATGGTTTAAACCTGTATTTAGAATCTCTTATTACTATAATACACCTTTAGTGACTGGTGATATTACATGAAGAGGGTTTGCAACGAGAAAAGACCTGAATCACCAGCTTTATCAACTTAATTGTTTAATTTATAATTCAGGAGCGGAGAACCGCTTCCTGTGTGTTTTCCAAGCCTCATTGTGACGGGCGCGACGTCATCACGCATGTCCCGTCACTCTGCACCACCTAGAGCGGGCTTACTTCCTGATTGCGTCTCAAACCTCGTTTTGACGTGCGCTACGTCATTGCGCTCGTCATGTGACCGCGATCACGTGGGGCTAATCGCGGTCACGTGGGGCATGATCACTTGGGGACAGCTGCAATTCATGCACTGGGAGACCACAGTCATAATCGCTATGATAATAAATACAATATTTTACACATTTGTTAACACCACATTATATTACTACATTAACACCACCTATATGTGATCTGATCAAGAATTGTATACAGTGCAGCGTAATCTTAATCATTTTACCTTATAAAATAAAAAACTATTATAAATCTTATGTGTGTAAGGATGTGCCCTGTGGGCACATCTGTGTTGTCCCTAGTTGGGGACAGCGCTGGGGCAGCTTGTCTGTCCCCAGCGCTGGGTGCGTGGCGGCGGCGGGTGTCCGGTGCAGGGATTACCCTTTTCCCTGCACCGGACCCCAGGCTGGAGGGTTTGAATGTTGGCGCCCTCCGGGAGCCAATCGCGGCTCCCGGAGCGGCAGCCAATAGGAGAGAGACGCGGCGAGCCAATCGGCGCTCGCCGCGTCATAGGCCCCGCCCCCGGCGTCTGACGTCAGACGCCGGGCGGGAGCCAGAGCGGAGGACGACGGCGCTGAGGAGCGGGAAGAGGAGAAGACGTCGCGGGCGGGAGCCGAAGAGGACAGCGCGCGCGCAGAAGAGCGCGAAGAAGGAAGAGGAGCCGGACAGGAAACAAGGACTGCGTGGAGGAAGACGACGACGGCCGCAGGGAGAGGAGCTCCGGTGGCCGCTGAAGAGGCCTGAAGACTCCAGCCCTGGGAAAGAAGATGTCCAGCGGCGGCTGGACGCGGCGATGCGACGGCGGCGCCGCTGGCCAGGACGGGCCAGCGGCCGAAGAGGGCACCGGAGGCCCCCGGGTTAGGTAAGGCCTCAGTGAGGCCCCTTTTCCTCCCTAGACCACCAGGGACGGGCATTAGGCCCAAGCCACCCAACCTCTGCGGCACCAGATAGGCAGGCACTAGGCCTGGGGGGCACATGTTGGGCACTAGGCCCATGAGGATAGTCAGGCCACCGGCCTGTGGGCACAGTTAGGCGGGCATTAGGCCCGAGGGGCACGTTCAGGCACTAGGCCTGTGGGGACATTAGAGGGCGCTAGGCCCTAGTGGATTTGTGGCCAATTAGGGATATGAAAGGTGACCCTGGGCACAAGGCCCAGGTCACCCAACGGGCGGCAAGTTAGGCGGGCGCTAGGCCCGTGGGCAAAGTCAGGCCTCCGGCCTGTGGGCAGTTAGGGGGCGCTAGGCCCAGCGAAGCAGCGTTTCCCTGAGGTGAGTAAAGGTGGTACTGGGCGCTAGGCTCAGGCCACCCTGAGAGTACGGTAGGTGGGTGAGCTGTGCGGTCCCCACTACTGGGTGTTCTGGGTCGGGTAGATAAAGGGACAGCACCGTTTTATGTTGTAACTCCGATAGTGTGTTATATGTTGTTACCGTGCAGGGCAAAGTGTATGTGTTGTGTAAGTTGTGCATAGTTGTGTTGCACCACACCCACAGAGCTAGTTTGAGGGCTCCGCTGTTGTAGATAGTATAGGGTGTGACACTAGGTCAGAGTTAGGCCCTGCACGGCTGTTTCTCTTTGCCTCCTTACAGGGACCTGTAAGTGGAGAAGATCGGAGTGCAAGACTCGTGACGGTGAGTAGCATCCGTGTACGTATGTCCCTTGTTTGTCCCCGAGCGCCGGAGTTAGGATTGCTCACGGACGTGAGAATCCCTTTCATCACACTACGTGCGAAAGCGCGAGTGTGTGAAAGCTGGGTAGCTGAGGCTTTGTGCCGGTGATGACCATTCACCCAGCCGGTGAAGGTCGCAGCCACCCCTGGGGTATCCCCTGTTCCACCGGAAGAAGGGTCGATACCCCTTTGATGTAAACCCTTCTCTCCTCAGCTAGGTCGTCGGTCAGCTCCGAGAGGGAATCGCCGTGTCCGGATCCGAGTGAAGATTTCCAGGTCCGTTGAGGGTTCCGGTACCTGAAGGTGAGAGCGAGCGGCGCCTGGTGAGTACCGAGTCTACACCTGCACGGCAGCAGGCACCACCACACGCACAGCAGCCGCACCTCTCACACTTGGCGTAGTCGGCAGGATCAAAGAGACCGGATCACGGACACGATGTGGAACGCCACCAAGAAGACCTCCCTGCGGACGGCTCCGGAGAAGACTCACCCCCGGACGTGTGCGGACCAGAGCGACTGGGTGACGGTGTCTGGGGCAGACATCCTGAAGATGGTGCAGCGGTCGGTCCAGCGTGAAAAAGAAGAGCGCCGGGAGAAGGGGCGCAAGAAGGCCGCTGTGACGCCCTGCAAGAAATGTCGGCAAACAGGTCACTTTGCCGACGAGTGTACTTGGCGAGAGGCGTCCCCAAAGAAGGTGGTCCAGGAAGCGGACCGAAGACGTCAGAAGGGCCAAGCGAAGAAGGAGTCCTGGTGTTTGCTCTGCGGAAACTACGGGCATGAGCACAACAGTTGTCCTTGGGACGAAGAGTTGAGTGAAGACGAGGTTGATTCCTGGTGTGAAAACTGTGGAGATCCCCGACATCGGCTCCTGGAATGTCCATGGACTGAAGACCGGACGGACTACGAGGCCACGGTGAAGCAGCTGACGGAGTCTCGTCAGCAGCTTTGGGACCGGGTGGCTGCAGAGCCTGTGTGTGCGCTCTGCGAGGCGAGAGGACATGCGCTTCCCGATTGTCCGTGGAACGAAGACCGGATGATTGCGGATGGTCGCGCCCAGAGATGGGAGGAGGAAACCAGGGAAATGGAGCGGAAGGCCTTGCTTGAAGTTAGTTCGCAGGTGCCCATTTCCTCTGAGCCGGAACCAACGGGTGAAGATTCCCCAGTGAAGGAGGTGGACCAGGAACCCGTCTTGGAGAAGGTGGCAGTGGCCCTCCCTTGTTGGAAGTGTCGGCGACCAGGACATGCGGCCAGTGAGTGCCCTTGGGAAGATGCCGCGGACCTACTCTGTCCAAAAAAAGTGACCCCAGTAAGGCAGAATCCTTTCCCGCATGAAGCGGAGGTGGACGACTGGGAGGTGAAGAGACCACGCTGTGAAGAAAAGCGTGAAGACCCAGTGACTGAGACGTCCGGAATCTCCCCGCGATGGAACCGTCCACGACCAGGACGTGCGGAACAGGAGTGTCCTGGGTACCAAGAGATGCCAGCGGAAGCAAAGGAGTACGCTGAGGAAGTAACGATGCCAGCGGAAGCGAAGGAGTACGCTGAAGAAGTAACGATGCCAGCGGAAGCGAAGGAGTACGCTGAGGGAGTAACGATGCCAGCGGAAGCGAAGGAGTACGCTGAGGAAGCAGAGGTGCCAGCGGAAGCGAAGAAGTACGCTGAGGAGGAAAGTAATACCCCAGTCCAGGTATCGGAGGAGGACTCGGACTACGGTGAGCTGTCCGCCGACGAATCCCTCCCAGAACAGATGGAGGACGACTCTGGCATCGGAAGCGCCGACGAGAGTGACTGGCAGGATCGGGTGGAGTCATGCTCCCAGTTGAATGCCCTCCGTGAAGAGGAGGAGATAGTCCTGGAGCAAGAATACCTGCCAGGAGTGCCGAAATGGACCGACGTACGGGGACAGGACTGCGTTGCCGTGGGAGGACCCGTTCCAGAGGAAGAGATAGGACCTTTGGAGATGCCCCACGAGGAAATGCGACATGTTGTGGCTGTTGCCCGGGAGGAAACGGATGCCCCGGAGGATTCCGCTGTTGGGTGGTGGTCGATACCACACCCGGAAGACAGGGACGAAGCCACAGACGATATCGGAGGCCAAGAGTGGGTGACTGTTGTCCCCGTGGAAGAAGATTCCCCTTGGTGGCCAACGTCAAGCGACCGTGAGGAGATGCCACTCCCCCAGAGGATCCGCCGATGGAGGTCAGGACGCAAGAGGAACCCGGAGCTGGAGGAGGAAGGATGTGGGGTCACAGCTGGTCCAGGCTGGGCCCCCGAATGCACCCTCGCCGGAGGGACCTCGGAATTCCCTGACCCGCGGACAATGGGCGTCGTGAGGAACTTTGTAGGGACTACAAAGGAAAAAGGGGGGGGAAATGTAAGGATGTGCCCTGTGGGCACATCTGTGTTGTCCCTAGTTGGGGACAGCGCTGGGGCAGCTTGTCTGTCCCCAGCGCTGGGTGCGTGGCGGCGGCGGGTGTCCGGTGCAGGGATTACCCTTTTCCCTGCACCGGACCCCAGGCTGGAGGGTTTGAATGTTGGCGCCCTCCGGGAGCCAATCGCGGCTCCCGGAGCGGCAGCCAATAGGAGAGAGACGCGGCGAGCCAATCGGCGCTCGCTGCGTCATAGGCCCCGCCCCCGGCGTCTGACGTCAGACGCCGGGCGGGAGCCAGAGCGGAGGACGACGGCGCTGAGGAGCGGGAAGAGGAGAAGACGTCGCGGGCGGGAGCCGAAGAGGACAGCGCGCGCGCAGAAGAGCGCGAAGAAGGAAGAGGAGCCGGACAGGAAACAAGGACTGCGTGGAGGAAGACGACGACGGCCGCAGGGAGAGGAGCTCCGGTGGCCGCTGAAGAGGCCTGAAGACTCCAGCCCTGGGAAAGAAGATGTCCAGCGGCGGCTGGACGCGGCGATGCGACGGCGGCGCCGCTGGCCAGGACGGGCCAGCGGCCGAAGAGGGCACCGGAGGCCCCCGGGTTAGGTAAGGCCTCAGTGAGGCCCCTTTTCCTCCCTAGACCACCAGGGACGGGCATTAGGCCCAAGCCACCCAACCTCTGCGGCACCAGATAGGCAGGCACTAGGCCTGGGGGGCACATGTTGGGCACTAGGCCCATGAGGATAGTCAGGCCACCGGCCTGTGGGCACAGTTAGGCGGGCATTAGGCCCGAGGGGCACGTTCAGGCACTAGGCCTGTGGGGACATTAGAGGGCGCTAGGCCCTAGTGGATTTGTGGCCAATTAGGGATATGAAAGGTGACCCTGGGCACAAGGCCCAGGTCACCCAACGGGCGGCAAGTTAGGCGGGCGCTAGGCCCGTGGGCAAAGTCAGGCCTCCGGCCTGTGGGCAGTTAGGGGGCGCTAGGCCCAGCGAAGCAGCGTTTCCCTGAGGTGAGTAAAGGTGGTACTGGGCGCTAGGCTCAGGCCACCCTGAGAGTACGGTAGGTGGGTGAGCTGTGCGGTCCCCACTACTGGGTGTTCTGGGTCGGGTAGATAAAGGGACAGCACCGTTTTATGTTGTAACTCCGATAGTGTGTTATATGTTGTTACCGTGCAGGGCAAAGTGTATGTGTTGTGTAAGTTGTGCATAGTTGTGTTGCACCACACCCACAGAGCTAGTTTGAGGGCTCCGCTGTTGTAGATAGTATAGGGTGTGACACTAGGTCAGAGTTAGGCCCTGCACGGCTGTTTCTCTTTGCCTCCTTACAGGGACCTGTAAGTGGAGAAGATCGGAGTGCAAGACTCGTGACGGTGAGTAGCATCCGTGTACGTATGTCCCTTGTTTGTCCCCGAGCGCCGGAGTTAGGATTGCTCACGGACGTGAGAATCCCTTTCATCACACTACGTGCGAAAGCGCGAGTGTGTGAAAGCTGGGTAGCTGAGGCTTTGTGCCGGTGATGACCATTCACCCAGCCGGTGAAGGTCGCAGCCACCCCTGGGGTATCCCCTGTTCCACCGGAAGAAGGGTCGATACCCCTTTGATGTAAACCCTTCTCTCCTCAGCTAGGTCGTCGGTCAGCTCCGAGAGGGAATCGCCGTGTCCGGATCCGAGTGAAGATTTCCAGGTCCGTTGAGGGTTCCGGTACCTGAAGGTGAGAGCGAGCGGCGCCTGGTGAGTACCGAGTCTACACCTGCACGGCAGCAGGCACCACCACACGCACAGCAGCCGCACCTCTCACATGTGTTTTAGTGAATTATTAGTGTTATTGTATTAATTATTATATTGTGTTCGTAATTATATTATTTTTATAAAATATATATATTAAATCTAAACATATTAAATAATCTAATGTGTCTATTGTCCTTATATTTAGTGTTATTTTATGGTGTTCATTAATTCAGTCATACGGTTTCCATTCTTTACTTTCATTTTTATGAAATATTTTTTTTCTGTTAAAATATCTATTATTTATCAGTGTTTTTATAATTATCGGTGTATATTAATGTATATATATTGTTTCTATTAAACTCCTGTATTGTTAACATATTTTATAGTCCCTATATGATGTTACTGATAAAGCTTTTACTGGAGTCCTTCTACTGACACACATTTTACACAAACAGACCACAATGATAACAATGCATATGAATCCAACCAACAAACAATGAATGATAACGATAATAAATGATACTCGCAGAGAGATCCATCGCTCTTGATCATACAAAAAAACAATAAAACACTCTGTCTTTATCACAAAAATGAGACGATGTCAATTCCCTCATTGATCCCAAATGGAGTAAGGGTATTTAGGGTAAATATCCAGTTTGACTCTCTTTTGGATAATTGTAACTCTCTGTTACCTCCTCTGTCACTTTCTTTAATATGCTCCAATATAGTGAACTTCAAGCTTTTTGTATCAGAGTTATGGAACTCAGAAAAATGTCTAGGTACACTGTGTGTGCTGACTCTGTTCTTAATATTCCTCAAATGTTCTTGAATCCGCAGTTTAATCATACATTTAGTTTTTCCTACATATGCTTTCCCGCATCCACAAGTAATTCTATAGATGACAAAGGTGGAATAGACCCCTTTTAGACTATAAGATTTTTTATTAAGTTCATCGTAAATTACAGGTTGAGTATCCCATATCCAAATATTCCGAAATACGGAATATTCCGAAATACGGACTTTTTTGAGTGAGACTGAGATAGTGAAACCTTTGTTTTTTGATGGCTCAATGTACACAAACTTTGTTTAATGCACAAAGTTATTAAAAATATTGTATTAAATGACCTTGAGGCTGTGTGTATAAGGTGTATGTGAAACATAAATGAATTGTGTGAATGTAGACACACTTTGTTTAATGCATAAAGTTATAAAAAATATTGGCTAAAATTACCTTCAGGCTGTGTGTATAAGGTGTATATTAAACATAAATGCATTCTGTGCTTAGATTTAGGTCCCATCACCATAATATCTCATTATGGTATGCAATTATTCCAAAATACGGAAAAATCCGATATCCAAAATTCCTCTGGTCCCAAGCATTTTGGATAAGGGATACTCAACCTGTACTGGTAAATTATTGGTGATTTTTCTATAAATTTACAACAAATGCATCTAGTGCATGGGTAACAAACTGATTGTTTTAAAAAATTACCTGGTTTCTTGTTTGCCATGTCTAATGGTCTTAAGTTACTTGGAGCTATCATATTTTTCAAATTTGTGGCTTTTCGGAAAGTAATCGTGGGTTTTGATCAAGATGGGGACCTAAGATTGGATCTCTTTGCAAAATAGCCCAATTGTTTTCAATAATTCTTCTAATTTGTTTATTTTCTTTGTTGAATTGAGTAATGAAAGGCCAGTTTTTGACCATATTTTGATCTTTGTTGATTTTTGGTTTCAATAATTCGGTTCTATTTTTTTTAAAAGCTTTGGTTCTGTCCTCTTCTATTTTCTCCTTACAATAACCTTATTCGAGGAATCTGTCGTCGCTACAATTTCTAATTCTGAGGAATTGTCCAAATGGAACATTATGCTTCCAATTGGGAAGTTGACAACTATCTGCGGGAATATAGCTGTTCATGTCAGTATCTTTAAAAAAGGTAGAGGTTTCTATTTTACCAGACGTGGATTCCTTCAATATAAGATCTAAATAGTCAATTCTTTCTTCTTCTGTTCTATAAGTAAACTTTAGATTGTAACCATTAATATTAATGTAATCTATAAAATTATTAATATTACTAAGGTCCCCTGTCCAGATAATAATTAGGTCATCTATATATCTTTTATAAAGTATAATATGTTTTTTTCCCAATCTGTATCATAAATAAAATTGTGTTCCCAGTCTCTCATGAGTATATTTGCACATGCAGGTGCAAATTTAGTTCCCATGGCTGTGCCCTGGCATTGTAGAAAAAACTCACCTTCAAATTTAAAATAATTGTGTTTTAATATAAAAGAAATACTGTCTAATATAAACTGACGTTCTTTAATTGATATTTCATTATCTTCGAACAGTTTTTTCCCATTGCTTCCAACCCATTCTGATGTGGGATTGATGAATATAAAGATTGAACATCAATTGTCAACCATCCATAATTTGAATTCCAGGTGGTTTCATTTAAAATATTGAGAATATTCATAGAGTCCTTTACATAGGACCTAAGGTTTTTTTTTTACATATTTTTGTAATCTCCAATCTATGTAATGGGATAGGTTCACTGTCAGGGAATCCATCCCCAATATAATGGGCCTTCCAGGGGGGCACTTTTTGTCTTTATGTACTTTAGGTATATGATATAGTGTGTGTGTGTACATATATATATATATATATATATATATATACACAGTGTATACTGTATATATACATATATATTGTGACAAGAATCACATAGATGGAGTATAATCCAACACTTTATTTCCACCTCAGGCATGATACAGCTTTACATGTAGATTTGCAGGTCAGGATTACAGGCAGTTCTTAAAGCTGGAGTATAACATTCCAAGTTCTGGTAATCACAAACAGTGCATATTCCAAATGGCTCCTAACATAACCCCAGACTCCCATCTATCACCTGGCCACTTGCTGGCATCGGAAGCAATGACCTTCTGACCAGTGGTGGGACTAGTGAGCAGTGGGCCCAGGAGCAACAAAATGCTTTGGGCGCCCACCCCCTCCCCTCATCCTGTTCAAGTCCACCCCTTCACCCCTGGAGAGGATCTGGTAAGGGGGACCTGCTCAGGGTCAGGGCAATGGATACCTAGCAACAGTGCCGTAACTAGACATTTTAGTGCTGTGTGCAAGAAACAGCATCAGAGCCCCCCTCTATGTAAAACAGGGGCAGTGCACGCCTTAGGCGCGCGCAAAAAATATAGGGGCATGGCTTCATGGGGAAGGGGTGTGGCCACAAAATATTACCAATTCATATAACGGTGCACAGTAGTCTGCATTATTCAAATTATGCGGCACAGTAGCGCCACTACACCAGGTAGAGCCCCTTTTACACATTACGGCGGACAGATTCCCCTTTTTACACATTACGGCAGACAGCGTCCCCTTTTTACACATTACGGCAGGCAGAGTCCACCTTTTACACATTACGGCAGACAGCGTCCCCTTTTTACACATTACGGCAGAAATGGTCCCCTTTTTTACACATTACAGCAGACAGTCCCCTTTTTTACACATAACAGCAGACAGCGTCCCTTTTTTACACATTACGGCAGACAGAACCCACAGCGTCTGCTGCAGCCGGGGAGCGGAGTGTGGGTAGGCGGCGGTGCATGCGGGGTGACTGCGGCTGCTCCCCCAGGCCGCAGCGCCCAGGGCGCAGGCACTGCTTGCCCGCACCAAGAACCGCTCCTGTCTGCACCCTATGCAAAGCTTCAGCCTAGCGTTCCCTAACCTGCAAACCCTGCCACCACCACCTCTCAGAGGGGAGATGCAGGTGGCCACTAGGTGGGCTGGGGTGAATTGCATCATTATATTTACAGAGAAAAGGGACAACACTTAAGTACTTTTAAAGTGAAAAAATATATTGTAAACAGAGTTACAAAATTTACTGCCTTTGTTCACAATACACTGTACTTTCACTTTCAAATCCTTTAGTGACGACAATCCTTTGTGTCTATGTATACATACTAGCTGCCATGTTAGGAATTGTATAGAACACTGAGGCCAATTTCACATTTTTGTTGAATGCCGGTATAATATATACATGGTCCAGTCACACTATTATGACCACATCCTACATTTGACGTTGAAAGCACGTAAACCACGAAGTAAGTCATGTGTCGTGCGCTGGCCCTGGTGACTATATAAGGTGTGCAATAAGTTATTGACATTTCTATAATGAATGCAATGTGTGCGGCGCACATGGGCCCCTTGGTCTAGGGTGCCCCACACCACACACACTGCACCCATATTTTAATACTTACCTTTCCGTGGCGCTGCAGCTGATGGAAAATCACACCCAAAATGGTGCCTGCACATGTGCAGTAGTGAAATTGGTCTCCGGAACATGACGGAGACCTGTGTATGTGCAGTAGACACCGGCACAATGCCAGAGACTACTGCGCCGTAAAGAGGTGTCTGCACAGGGGCCCCCTTCTCTGTTAAAACAACCCTGCGATAGGCTGTAGGCAAAAATATCACTCATTGCTGTTATGGGCAATCTATCCGAGTTGCAAAAAGGGATGATTATCAGCTTTCAGGCCAAGGGCGCCAGTTTTTCTGAAACAGCACAGTTTATCAACTGTTCGCGTGCTGCTGCAGTGAAGGTGTACTGTGACTGGAAAAATGGCACCATTGTGATAAACCAACGTGGAAACTATGGACCACCACGTGCCATTGATGTGAGATGTGAGAGGTGAACAAACTACATTTAGCAGCATGACGTGCAATATAATGTGTTGCCAACAAACAGTAATGCAAATTCATTTTACGCTATTAGTTCTTGACTAATGGCAAAACATTCTATGTGGTTTCATGATTTGTTATACTGCCATCTGTCTGTCAGGCGGTGCCGCCAGGTTTCATAGAAGTGCCATATTCTTTTAAACTGCTTTGTGTTTGTTCCTCTGCTCTGTCACTTAGTCAGCCAGCGCACTACAACCTTTGGCCAGTATGGTGAAAACAACATAATGAGCTGTGAGGTAACTTAGTAACATAGTTAATGGGGTTGAAAAAAGGACAAGTTGTCCATCGAGTTCAACCTGTATTATATTTCCTACACTATTCTGTATGTAACTATAATTTAACTATAATAACCCAGATGAAGTTATGTTTTTAGTCTAATTTATTAAATGCTATATCCTTGGATATATTTTTCAGTTAGGTATTTATCTAACCAATTTTTAAACATATTAACTGAGGGGGTAATTCAGACCTGATCGCTCGCTAGCGTTTTTTGCAGCACTGCGATCAGGTCAGAACTGCGCATGCGTATGTACCGCAATGCATAGGCACGTTGCACGGGTCCAAAGCGGATCATTGCTGTGCGATGGGTTTTACGAAGAATCCATTCGCACAGCCGATCGCAAGGAGATTGACAGGAAGCAGGCGTTTGTGGGTGGCAACTGACCGTTTTCAGGGAGTGGTTGGAAAAATGCAGGCGTGTCCAAGCGTTTGCAGGGAGGGTGTCTGATGTCAATTCCGGCCCCGGACAGACTGAAGTGATTGCAGCGGCTGAGTAAGTCTTGGGCAACTCAGAAACTTTCCAAAGTTTTTTGTACCACTCGGCTGCACATGCAATTGCACACTTGTTCAGCTAAAATACACTCCCCGGTGGGCGGTGACTATGTGAACGCAGGACTGCAAAAACCAGCTAGCGAGCGATCAGGTCTGAATGGCCCCCTGAGTCCGCCATTACTACCTTCTCTGGCAGATAGTTCCAAATCTTTACTGCCGTTACTGTGAAGAACCCCTTCCTTTGCTAGGTATGTCTTCTCCTCTAACCTCAGATGGTGTCCGCCTGTCCTGAGTAGAGATCTCTCAATAAACAAATCACCTGATAGCTCCATGTATTGTATTATATTTCATAGTGAGGTGCTCAGAACTGTACACACAGGCCCGGCGCTACCCGCTCAGCAAAGGGATGCAGTGCAAGTAGGCGCCGGGCAGGAGAGACGCCTTCACTGCTCTGCATCCCTGCTGAAGCGCCGTCCTGTCCCCCTGCTGCTGGCTGCTGCACCTGCCCTGTCACACTGACAGGCAGCCGCAGCAGCGCCGGCAGCATGACTCCTTCTCCTCTGTCCCATGTGACAGAGAGAGGAGTATCAGTGTTTGCTCTGACGAAAGGGGGCGGAGCTACATGAACCAATGGGGCGGAGCTACATGGACCAAGGGGGCGGAGCTACACGGACCAGGCTAGCAGACTGTGGAAGATCTGGCCAGCAAGATTGTGGTAAGGGAATGTAAAAAGAGTGTGAGAGAGAAAGTGTGTGTGTGTGTGTGTGTGTGTGTATGTTTGTTTGTATTTAAAAAGTGGTCACTCTCTGCCGTAATATGTAAAAAGGGGGACGCTGGCTGCTGTAATGTGTAAAAAGGGGGACGCTGGCTACCGTAATGTGTAAAAAGGGGACTCTGTCCGCCATAATGGGTAAAAAGGGGACTCTGTCCGCCGTAATGTGTAAAAAGGGGGACGCTGTCTGCCATAATGTGTAAAAAGGGGGACGCTGGCTGCCGTAATGTGTAAAAAGGGGACTCTGTCCACCGTCATGGGTAAAAAGGGGACTCTGTCCGCCGTAATGTGTAAAAAGGGGGACGCTGTCTGGCGTAATGTGTAAAAAGGGGGACGCTGTCAGCTGTAATGTGTAAAAAAGGGACTCTGTCCGCCGTAATGTGTAAAAAGGGGACGATGTCTGATGTTATGTGTAAAAAGGGGGACGCTGGCTGCCATAATGTGTAAAAAGGGGGACGCTGGCTGCCGTAATGTGTAAAAAGGGGACTCTGTCCATCGTAATGGGTAAAAAGGGGACTCTGTCCGCCGTAATGTGTTAAAAGGGGGATGCTGTCTGCCGTAATGTGTAAAAAGGGGGACGCTGTCAGCCGTAATGTGTAAAAAAGGGACTCTGTCCGCCGTAATGTGTAAAAAGGGGACGATGTCTGATGTAATGTGTAAAAAGGGGGATGCTGTCTGCCATAATGTGTAAAAAGGGGGATGCTGTCTGCCGTAATGTGTAAAAAGGGGGACATTGTCTGCCGTAATGTGTAAAAAGGGGAATCTGTTGGCTGTAATGTGCAAAGGGGGCTCTACCTGGCGCTACTGTGTGGCATAATTTGAATAATGGAAACTACTATAATATGTACTATGAATTGGTATTTTGTGGCCACACCCCTTCCCCACGAAGCCATGCCCCTATATTTTGGGCGCGCGCTTGCGGCGCGCACTGCCTCTATTTTACGTACAGAGGGGGTTGATACCCTCTCTTGCACACAGCGGTAAAATGTCTAGTTACAGCACTGTGTGCAGAGCCGTAACTAGCGCTGCACAGAGTGTGTGTGGGCAGAGAGTTCACATCCATAGGCTTGCACGGATCTCCTGCAGCTCAGGGGCCCAAGAGGCCATGGTAACCCCCCGGCCCTGCATGTATTTATATTTTGCAGGAGGGCGCCGAACACCCTAGCACCGTCCCTGTGTACACAATATTCAAGACGCGCCCGTACCAATGATTTATACAGTGAATGGATTACACTCTAATCCCTTGTCTCAATTCCCTGTTCATGCGTGCTAATACCTTATTTGCCTTCGTTGCTGCACTTTGACATTGGGTGCTGCTGCTAAGCCTGCTATCAATGGGGATGTAGTTATGTGACCGGCTGGTCACAATACTGACGCCTACATCCCGTCCCTTCACAATCCTGACAGTCGGCATGCTGACTAACAGGGACTATTCCCACTCATGGGTGTCCACGACACCCATAGAGTGGGAATAGACTCATCACTGAGGAGCCTGCAGCTTGGCGAGCGCAGCGAACCCACAAGGGGCTTCCTTGCACTGGGATACGGTCATTAGGTCGACCACACTTAGGTCGACAGTCATTAGGTTGAACACTATTGGTCTACATGCATTAGGTCGACACGGTCATTAGGTCTACATGGAAAAAAAGTCGACATGCGTTTTTCACTTTTTTGAATTTTTTTTAAATTTTCATACTTTACGATCCACGTGGACTACGATTGGGAATAGTACCCTGTGCCGTGCGCAGCGGTAGCGGAGCGAGGCACCTTGCCCGAAGCATGGCAAGCAAAGCCAGCCATGCGAGGGGACACGGTGCACTAATTGCGGTTTCCGATTACTTTACAAAGAGAACAACACCAAAAAAAGTTTAAAAAAAACCTTGGTGACGCTTTCCCATGTCGACCTTGTTCATGTCGACTTAATGACCATGTCAACCTAATGCATGCTGACCAATAGTGGTCGACCTAATGACTGTCGGCCTAAGTGTGGTCGATCTAATGACCCGTACCCCTTGTACTCACCCTTACCCCCCTCTGGGCATCTAAAAGCCCGGGATCTCCGAATCAGTATGGTGACCGCCAGTCACATGATACCAACCCCATCAATGAACACCCCCAAAACGTTTTCTATTACCGTTACCCAGGGCCGGATTGGCCATATAGGTGACCGGGAACTTCCCCGGGAGGCTGGCAGCACTGTGGGGCCGATTGATGCAGCTGGCCCGCCGCCAGTACTGAGTTACTCACATCCTTTCTGACAGGCAGAGGCAGCTGGCCAGTGCCTGTCAGCAGCCCCGTAGCCTGGAGGAGCTCTGTGTTTTTGACATCGCAGGAAGAGGCTGTTCTGACAATGCTCCTCCCAGCCAGCAGGGGACTAGATAGACCAATGTTTTTTTAAAATATTTGCTGACCGTAGCCCACTCGCGGCATTAGGCCACGCCCCCAGCTGCATTATGCCTTCAATTCGCCAGGCTGTTGGGAGGGGAGTCTTGCTGGAAGGTGCCCAAATGTTGGTTAGGAAGAAGGAGCTCATCACCAGGCTTCCCAGCAAGAGCCCGGCCCCAACAGAAGGACAGGAAATCCATCCAGCAGCACTGCAAAAGAACTGTGGCTCCTGGGGCTCTGTATGTTCTTCCTCCACAGCTACTGCAGGCAGTCTGACAATGGGCAAGACAGACCTTTAGTGACCAGGTAAGAGGAGTGCGCACCCACACCGATGCTACCACAACAGTGTTAAAAAGGGTTTGTTTTTTTACTGGTGTCAACATAATGAACGCAGGGCCGACACTTCCTTTAGGTAGCTTAGGGGCCTTGGGGCCTGAGAGGGCGGCCCGCTGTGGCTGCCTGGTGGCCCAAGTCTCCCCTCCGAGAAGGACAGCGCAACATAAATCCTTCCACACTGGGCCATCTCCCAACCCTCTCCCCCCGTAGCTTGCTAATAGCCGCCACCTCCGGGCCCACATAACCTCTACTGCAGCCGCGACTGGTGTATCCCATTGCAGGTGGGACTCACTCGTCGTGTAAGCAAGTAGCCCGGACTGTTCCCCCAGTGAGAGGAGGCCCAGGACACATTCAGCCTGACATCTGCCCGGAAATGGACCCACTTAAAACCATTCAGCCCAGCTTTCCGCTCACAGAGCCACCCTTCAAATGCTAATTTCTGGGCCCCTTACCCGGGGGCCACATCCTGGGAGGAGCTCCCCCCTCACTGCTGCGTTTCCCTGACGGGCAGAGTTTTTTTATTGACTCACTGTATCTTCCGCAGTCTTGGCAGCCCCTCAGCCTTAGCTCCGCGCATTAACAGGTGTGCAGATGGTGCAATGGTTGCCTCACAGCCAGGACCGGTAACAGAAATCATGGGGCCCCATACACTGATATTGCTGTGACCCCTATTTAGGGAAGCTCATACGGAAAGACAGAGACTGGTGCTCACACTGGGACTGGCGCGCACACACACTCAGATGGGGACTGGCGCCCACACAGAGACACAGAGACTTGCGCACATACAGATACACAGAGACTGGCGTACACACACAGAGACACAGAGACTTGCGCACATACAGATACACAGAGACTGGCGTACACACACAGAGACACAGAGACTTGCGCACATACAGATACACAGAGACTGGCGCCCACACACAGAGACACAGAGACTTGCGCGCATACAGATACACAGAGACTGGCGTACACACACAGAGACACAGAGACTTGCGCACATACAGATACACAGAGACTGGCGTACACACACAGAGACACAGAGACTTGCGCGCATACAGATACACAGAGACTGGCGTACACACACAGAGACACAGAGACTTGCGCGCATACAGATACACAGAGACTGGCGTACACACACAGAGACACAGAGACTTGCGCACATACAGATACACAGAGACTGGCGTACACACACAGAGACACAGAGACTTGCGCACATACAGATACACAGAGACTGGCGTACACACACAGAGACACAGAGACTTGCGCGCATACAGATACACAGAGACTGGCGTACACACACAGAGACACAGAGACTTGCGCACATACAGATACACAGAGACTGGCGCCCACACACAGAGACACAGAGACTTGCGCACATACAGATACACAGAGACTGGCGTACACACACAGAGACACAGAGACTTGCGCGCATACAGATACACAGAGACTGGCGCCCACACACAGAGACACAGAGACTTGCGCGCATACAGATACACAGAGACTGGCGTACACACACAGAGACACAGAGACTTGCGCACATACAGATACACAGAGACTGGCGTACACACACAGAGACACAGAGACTTGCGCACATACAGATACACAGAGACTGGCGTACACACACAGAGACACAGAGACTTGCGCGCATACAGATACACAGAGACTGGCGTACACACACAGAGACACAGAGACTTGCGCACATACAGATACACAGAGACTGGCGTACACACACAGAGACACAGAGACTTGCGCGCATACAGATACACAGAGACTGGCGTACACACACAGAGACACAGAGACTTGCGCACATACAGATACACAGAGACTGGCGTACACACACAGAGACACAGAGACTTGCGCACATACAGATACACAGAGACTGGCGTACACACACAGAGACACAGAGACTTGCGCACATACAGATACACAGAGACTGGCGTACACACACAGAGACACAGAGACTTGCGCACATACAGATACACAGAGACTGGCGTACACACACAGAGACACAGAGACTTGCGCGCATACAGATACACAGAGACTGGCGTACACACACAGAGACACAGAGACTTGCGCACATACAGATACACAGAGACTGGCGTACACACACAGAGACACAGAGACTTGCGCGCATACAGATACACAGAGACTGGCGTACACACACAGAGACACAGAGACTTGCGCACATACAGATACACAGAGACTGGCGTACACACACAGAGACACAGAGACTTGCGCACATACAGATACACAGAGACTGGCGTACACACACAGAGACACAGAGACTTGCGCACATACAGATACACAGAGACTGGCGTACACACACAGAGACACAGAGACTTGCGCGCATACAGATACACAGAGACTGGCGTACACACACAGAGACACAGAGACTTGCGCACATACAGATACACAGAGACTGGCGTACACACACAGAGACACAGAGACTTGCGCACATACAGATACACAGAGACTGGCGTACACACACAGAGACACAGAGACTTGCGCACATACAGATACACAGAGACTGGCGTACACACACAGAGACACAGAGACTTGCGCGCATACAGATACACAGAGACTGGCGTACACACACAGAGACACAGAGACTTGCGCACATACAGATACACAGAGACTGGCGTACACACACAGAGACACAGAGACTTGCGCACATACAGATACACAGAGACTGGCGTACACACACAGAGACACAGAGACTTGCGCACATACAGATACACAGAGACTGGCGTACACACACAGAGACACAGAGACTTGCGCACATACAGATACACAGAGACTGGCGTACACACACAGAGACACAGAGACTTGCGCGCATACAGATACACAGAGACTGGCGTACACACACAGAGATGCAGAGCTGTCACTGTCGAGATGAGTGCTGCTGTCACTGTAACTTACCACACGCTGCCAGTTAGTTGCTTTCACTCTTATGTAATGCCAGCCAGGGTGTCTGTAGCGAGTCGGATAGTAATGGGAATGCTGCAGCTGCTTATAGTTTCTGTGCCGGCGATTCACTTCCAAACCTGGCTGTTCCTCTTCTTAAGTGGCCGCGCTGCGAACCGCGGCAGCAAGGACAAGCAGTTAACAGCCGGCGCAATAAATTACTTCACAACGTCATTCAAATTATGAGCAATGGCCGGGATAGTGAATGAGGGAGGAAGAGGGTGGCGGAACAGTTTCACCTAAATTGCTGGCAGTGTGGATGTGTGAAATATACTATTAGGCAATGTGCTGCTGTTTTTCTGCCCCTGACCCGTGGGGTCCCTCTGAACCTCGGGGCCCAGCACGACTGTACCCTTTGACCCCCCCCCTGTCGGCAGGCCTGCTCACAGCACTGAGGTCATGGGTTTGATTCCCATGTCCATAACTGTATGGAGTTTGTATATTCTCCCCGTGCTTGTGTTGGTTTCCTCTGAGTACTCTAGTTTTCTTCCACAATCCAAAATTATACTGGTAGGTTAATTGGCTCCCGACACAAAGTTTAACCCTAGGGTGTGTGAGCATGTACATGGGTAGACTACATAGGCCAAATTCTTATCTGCCATCAAATTCTATACCTGTCATCTGCTGGATGCCTGACTGCTGCTGCTCAAGCCTCTAATAATACAGTAATGAGGTATGTCTCTCAATCAGGCAGAAATATAACCGGACATAGGGCCAGATGCATCATAGGTTGGAAAGTGATAAAATGGAAAGTGAAAAAGTGCCAACCAATCAGCTTCTACAGTAACTGCCATCTTTTAAACACAGCCTGTAACAGTACTTTTTCTTTCTCCATTTTATCACTCTCCAAGTGATGATACATCTAGCAAACAGTCTTTTCTGTTGCCAACGTTCCAACGTCTCAGGGATCTATTCCCTTTGGCAAGACATGACTAAGGGCCTCTTTCAGATCTGATCGCTGCAATCAGATCTGAAATAACCCCTTGGCCTGATTCAGAGTTGCAAGCAAAGCCAAAATGCACACAGCTGGGCAGGGAGTGTTTCAACTGAAATCTAAATTGCAGTGTAAAAATAAAGCTGTCCAGTATATGTGGGATACATGCAAAATCAGCCAGTATTTACCCTGCACAGACACAATATAACCCACCCAAATCTAACTCTCTCTGCACATGTTACATCTGTTCCCACCAGCAGTGCACATGGTTTTGCCCAGTTGTGTGCCTTTTGACTTTGTTTTCAAATCTGAATCAGGTCCTCTGTCTGTTTTTACTCTACCTGATTGAAAGACTCTGAGTAATGCCACCACTTCCATATACTATAGCATGCTAGGCCAACCTGTGGCTCTCTGGCTGATATAAAACTACTAGTTCCAGCATGCTTTACCAGCTGATTGGTAAGAAGGTATGCAGGGACTTGTAGTTTCACAACAGCTAGACAGCCACAGGTTGTCCAGGCCTGTACTATTGGATTCATTGGACGGACACCAGAACATGTTGGCCAAATATTGAGTAGTGCCAGACTGCATTTGTCTATATATAAAAATGTGAACGTATATATGTATGGATTAATGGTGTGCGCCGGACCATTTTTGCTGGTCTCGGTTCTAATTCATCATCCGGTTTTGGTTTAGCAAAAATGCTGTGACTGGTTATGGTTTTTTATTTTTCCCAAAAATTGAGAAAACCCTCCCACTGAATTTGGATTGTTTTGTTCCTAGAGTATTACTAACCTCAATAACATTAGTTTTAATTTATTAATAAACCATAGTTGTTTTTTTTGTTTTTTTTAGACAGGTGGTGTATGCTTTACATAAGCAAAGAGGGGAGGGTAAAGGAAGGTGGGTAGCTATGCCAACCATGGTGCTAGTCACACCCCATGGCATAGACCACACCCCCATATCAGTAGTCACACCCCCTGTGGCTGAGCACAATTGGCTCTTGATAAGTTTCTGCTCCAGGCCCATCAGGACCTTAATCTGGCACTGCCTGCATGGTTTTAAAATGTCAAAGTTGGAGGAGTCAGAACTAGGTTCGGACTAGAGGGGCGGAGCCAGGCATGGTTCGGGGGAGGAGCCTTTATCAGAGGCAGTGTATGATTCTCACTGAATGTGAATGGACTTTACAAGGTACTGAGCATGGAAGCTTTAGCTGTTAAAGACAGGTTAATTGGTGTTTAAAGGCTGTGCTGGGAATGGCAGACATTGAAAGTGGGGACAAGTGCTTGGAATGGCGGGCAGTGACAGTGGGGACAGGAGCTGGGAGTGGCGGGCAGTGACAGTGGGGACAGGAGCTGGGAGTGGCGGGCAGTGACAGTGGGGACAGGAGCTGGGAGTGGCAGGTAGTGAAAGTGGGGACAGGTGCTTGGAATGGCGGGCAGTGCCAGTGGGGACAGGAGCTGGGATTGGCGGGCAGTGACAGTGGGAACAGGTGCTTGGAATGGCAGGCAGTTACAGTGGGTTACAGGAGCTGGGCAAGGTGGGCAGTGAAAGCGGGGATTGGAATGGTGGGCAGTGAAAGTGGGGGCAGGTGCTTGGAATGGCAGGCAGTAAAAGTAGGGACAGGAGCTGGGAATAGCAGGCAGTGACAGTGGAGACAGGAGCAGGGAAATGGATGCATTGAAAGTGGGGACAGGAGCTGGGAATGGCAGGCAGCAAAAGTGGGGACAGGTGCTTGGAATAAAAGGCAGTGACAGTGGGGACAGGAGCTGGGAATAGCAGGCAGTGAAATTGGGGACAGGAGCTGGGAATAGCAGGCAGTGACAGTGGGGAGAGAAGCTGGGAATAGCAGGCAGTGACAGTGGGGACAGAAGCTGTGAATAGCAGGCAGTGACAGTGGGGACAGGAGCTGGGAATAGCAGGCAGTGAAATTGGGGACAGGAGCTGGGAATAACAGGCAGGGACAGTGGGGACAGAAGCTGGAAATAGCAGGCAGTGACAGTGGGGACAGAAGTCGGGTTAGCAGGTATTGAAAGTGGGGACAGGAGCTGGGAAAGGTGGTCAGTGAAAGTGGGGACAGGATCTGGGAAATGCATGCAGTGAAAGTGGGGACAGAAGCTGGTAATGGTGGACAGTGAAAGTGGGGAAAGGAGCTGCGAGTGGCAGGCAGTGAAACTGGGAACAGGAGATGGGACCGGCAGGTAGTGAAAGTGAGGACAGGAGATGGGTATGGTAGGTGGTAAAAATGGGAACAGGAGCTGGGAATGGTAGGCAGTGAAAGCGGGGACAGGAGCTGTGAGTGGCTCTCAGTGAAACCGGGGACAGGAGCTTGGGGTGGCAGGCAGTGAAAGCGGGGACAGAAGATGGGAATGGCAGGTAGTAAAATTGGAGACAGGAGCTGGGAGTGGCAGGTAGTCAAAGTCAGCACATGAGCTGGGTTTGGTGAAAGTGGGGACTTGATCTGGGAGTGGCAGCTAGTGAAAGTGGGGACATAAACTGGGAATAGCAGCTCTGCCCCTTCACCATCTCTCTCCTCTTCACCGTATTTCTTTCTGTTCTCTTCTCATACCATATTTCTCTCTCTCTCTCTCTCTCTCTCTCTCTCTCATTCTTATACTGTCTTTCTCACTCCTCTTTCCTATCTGTCCTCATCTTTTTTTCTTAATAATATGTCTTGAGGATATGCTATTTCAAATTGATGCCCAATCGTAGTTAATTGTAAAATGATATTACTATATTCTAAAATAATTACTAGTCAACATAAATATTAGGTCATGGAAAATTAACATGTTGCATCATAACATGCAGCATGTTAAAATGTCAGTAAAAATGCTGTCCGTAAATTTTAATAACGTGGTCAGTTGAAATATTTTTTAAGTGCTGGCAGAATGTTGTCCAAAGGAAGATAAACTATTCTCTTTAAGAGAGACTGCATGTACCCAAGTATAGAACAGTTTTAAAGGGATTCCATTTTTTTATTTGCCCTGTGTGCCATCAGCCCTAGCTATGCCTCTGCTTTCCTTACTTATATGCAGAGGATTTTATTTAAATTGTTACCCTGTTATGTTATCCTCCCTATATAAACTAGAGGAACCGAACCCCCCCGAACTCAACGTGTCAAACACGGGTCCGAGCCAGGCTCGGTTGTTCCCGCCTGACTTGGAAAACCCGAACGAGGCAAAACGTCATCATCCCGCTGTCGGATTCCCGCGAGATTCGGATTCCATATAAAGAGCCACGCGTCGCCGCCATTTTCACTCGGGCATTGTAGAAGGTACAGAGAGGACATGGCTACGTTCTCTCAGTGTCAGTTCTCAGTATCAGTGCTTAGTATCAGTGCTTATTGCTGCTCAGTAATACTAGTACAGTGTCTCTCTTGTGCTGCATCTTGCTGCTGTAGGGTGCTATGGTAGTAGTGTCCTGTGACTGTGCATCAGTCATCATCATTCCAGTCACAGTGGTATCTGGGGGGTGACAATTCCAGAGTGCTTTTGTGCTGTTCATTAATACTAGTACAGTGTCTCTCTTGTGCTGCATCGTGCTGCTCAGTGTCAGTTCTCAGTAGTATCATCAGTGCTCAGTGTCAGTTCTCAGTAGTATCATCAGTGCTCAGTATCAGTGCTCAGTATCATCAGTGCTCAGTATCACTGCTCATTGTCTGGGCAGCATAAAAGATCCTCATACAAGCTGGCAAAGTGGATAAGAGGTGCCAAGGCACAAAAACCTGACCCCCGCCAGCGTTGTTATATTATAAAATAGCGGGCTGAAGCACGCCATTAAGGGGGCGGGGCTTAGCCCTCACAGCTTTTAGCGCCATTTTCTCTTCACAAAAAAGCTGTAGAGACACTGGTCCTCGCCTCCACACTGTTGTAACATGTAACAGAGTGCAAAACGGGGGGGCACAGTTTATTTGGCTAATATAAGTTATAAAAGCGCTAGAAACAGGTCTGGGCTTTATATTAAGGCTTCAATACTGTGTTTGAGCACTAGGTTGTGAGCTGGCAAACTCCCTCTGTGTTTCTCTGACAGGCTTTGCTGTGGGTCTGTCCCCTATCTGCCCAGAGTGTCAGTGGGTGTCGGTACACGTGTGCCAGCATGTCTGAGGCTGAGTGTTCTTCCCAGGAGGAGACTGTGTTAGGGACAGAAACGGCTGTGGGAGTGACCATGTCGGCACCGCCGACTCCTGATTGGGTAAATGTGTTGAATGCCTCGAATGCTAATATGGCTCTTATTAATAAAATCTGAATCTCAGAACCAGGCATGGTTGAAATCTGTGGAGGATGTGTTATCACAGGTCCAGACCCCCTCGGGGTCACAAACGTTCATTTGCTCAATTAGCAGACAGATACCGACACGGACACTGATTCCAGTGTCGACTATAGTGATGCCAGATTAGACCCAAAATTGGCAAAGAATATTCAGTACATGATTGTGGCAATAAAAGACGTGTTAAATATCACTGAGGACCCTGCTGTTCCTGATACTAGGGTCTGTATGTATAAGGGAAAGAAACCTGAGGTAACATTTCCGCCCTCTCATGAACTGAATACTTTTTTGAAAAAAATGTGGGAAAATACTGAAGAAAAAAAAAAGTTTCTGATTCCCAAGAGGATTCAGGTGGCGTATCCGTTCCCCTCTGGGAATAGAGGAAAGTGGGAGTCTTCCCCCATTGTGGACAAGGCCCTATCACGGTTGTCTAATAAGGTGGCTTTACCGTCTCTTGACACGACAGCCCTTAAGGATCCTGCGGATCGTAGACAAGATAGTATGTTAAAATCCATTTACGTCACCACAGGTACACTGCTCAGACCAACCATTGCATCGGCGTGGGTGAGTAGTGCTATCGAAAAGTGGGCAGATAATTTGGCATCTGATATAGATACCCTAGATAGGGATAGCATCCTGTTAACTCTGGGTTATATCAGGGACGCTGCGGCCTACGTAAAGGAGGCGGCGAGGAATATTGGCATTTTGGGAGCAAAAGCCAATGCCATGGCAATTTCAGCTAGGAGGGCATTGTGGATTCATCAATGAAATGCTGATGCTGACTCTAAGAAAGCTATGGAGTCGCTCCCATATAAAGGTGGTGTCTTGTTTGGTGATGGTCTCACTGAGCTGGTATCTACGGCTACCGCGGGTAAGTCGTCTGTTTTGCCTTATGTTCCTCCACAACAAACAAAAGGCCATTTTCAGATGCAGTCCTTTCGGCCAAATAAATACAAAAAAGGCAGAGGTTTTTCCTTCCTCGCTAATAGGGGAAGAGGTAAAGGTAAAAGATCTCCGGCCGTCGCAGGTTTCCAGGAGCAGAAGTCCTCCCCGGCTTCTGCCAAATCCACTGCATGACGCTGGGGCTCCACTGAGGGAGTTCGCACCAGTGGAGGCACGTCTCAAGCTCTTCAAGCAATTCTAGGCTTGTTCGGCCGTGGACCCATGGGTTTTAGAATTATTGTCCCAGAGGTACAAACTGGAGTTTCAAGACGTTCCCCCTCACCGATTTTTCAAATCGGCCTTACCAGCTTCTCTTCCGGACAGGTATGAGATGCAATACAAAAATTATGCCTAAATCAGGTCATTATCAGGGTTCCCCAGTCTCAACAGGGAGAAGGCTTTTTTTCCAGCCTGTTTGTGGTCCCAAAGCCGGATGGTTCGGTCAGACCAATTCTGAACCTAAAGTCCCTCAATCTTTACCTAAGTGAATTCAAATTCAAGATGGAATCTCTCCGAGCAGTGATCTCCAGTCTGGAGGAAAGGGATTTCATGGTGTCGGTCAACATAAAGGATGCCTACTTACACATCCCCATATATCCTCCACATCAGGCTTACCTAAGGTTTGCTATTCAGGATTGTCATTACCAATTTCAGACGTTGCCGTTTGGTCTGTCCACGGCTCCGAGGATTTTCACCAAGGTAATGGTGGAAATGATGATTCTCCTTCGCAGGCAAGGAGTCACAATTATCCATTACTTGGATGATCTCCTGATAGAGGCGAGATCCAAGGACAAACTGGTCCAGGACATTACGCTATCCCTGACAGTTCTTCACAACATGGTTGGATCCTAACTTGCCAAAGTCACAGTTGAATCCGACAAAACGGCTGTCGTTCTTGGGAATGATTCTGGACACAGAATTACAGAGAGTGTTTCTTCCATAAACTCTGGAAATCCAGGGTTTGATCAAACAGATTCTGAAACCGGCGAGAGTGTCGATCCATCAATGCACTCGTTTGCTGGGGAAGATGGTGGCGGCCTACGAGGCCATTAAATTTGGTAGGTTCCATGCCAGAGTGTTTCAGTGGGACCTGTTGGACAAGT
Source organism: Pseudophryne corroboree (assembly GCF_028390025.1). Taxonomy (NCBI): domain Eukaryota; kingdom Metazoa; phylum Chordata; class Amphibia; order Anura; family Myobatrachidae; genus Pseudophryne; species Pseudophryne corroboree. Next base: position 202,749,197 of record NC_086451.1, read on the forward strand.
GTTCCGGATCCCATCTACACATGCACCGGAAAATAATCCTGTCCTCCAAGACCAGAATCTCACTTCTGTGGTGGCTGCACAGCTCTCACCTCCTAGAGGAACGCAGGTTCGGGATCCAGGACTGGATCCTTGTAACCATGGATGCAAGTCTCCGGGGCTGGGGAGCAGTCACACAGGGGGAAAACTTCCAGGGAAGATGGACAAGTCAGGAAGTTTTTCTACACATAAACGTTCTAGAGTTAAGAGCCATTTACAACGGTCTTCTTCTAGCGGAACGTCTCCTTCGAAACCTGCCCGTACTAATCCAGTGGGACAATATAACAGCAGTAGCGCACATAAAAGAGGCCACAAAAGTTCTCCGCTGGGTGGAAAGACATACAAGCGCTCTGTCAATGATCTTCATTCCAGGAGTGGACAACTGGGAAGCAGACTTCCTCAGCAGACACGATCTCCATCCGGGAGAGTGGGGTCTTCATCAAGAGGTCTTTGCAGAAGTGACAAGTCTTTGGGAAATTCCTCAAATAGACATGATGGCGTCTCGCCTCAACAAGAAACTTCAGAGATATTGTTCCAGGTCTAGAGACCCTCAAGCAATAGCAGTGGACGCTCTAGTGACACCGTGGGTGTTTCGGTCAGTGTACGTTTTTTCTCCGCTTCCACTCATTCCAAAAGTGATAAAGATCATAAGAAGAACAAAGGTTCAGGCGATCCTCATTGTTCCAGATTGACCAAGGAGGGCTTGGTATCCAGATCTTCAGAAATTACTCATAGAAGATCCCTGGCCTCTTCCTCTACAAGAGGATCTGTTACAGCAGGGACCGTGCGTATATCATGACTTACCGCGACTGCGTTTGATGGCTTGGCGGTTGAACACCGGATCCTAGCCCGAAAGGGTATTCCAAGTCAAGTCATTCCCTGACTTCTTCAGGCTAGAAAAGAAGTAACGGCAAAACATTGTCACCGTATTTGGAGAAAATATGTGTCTTGGTGTGAATCCAAGAGAGCTCCTACGGAAGAATTTCAGCTGGGGCATTTTCTCCATTTTCTGCAAGCAGGCGTGGATGCGGGCCTGAAGTTAGGCTCCATAAAAGTACAAATTTCGGCCTTATCAATTTCCTTTCAAAAAGAATTGGCTCCCTTCCAGAAGTTCAGACTTTCGTGAAGGGTTTTTGCGCATCCAACCTCCTTTTGTGTCCCCAGTGGCACCATGGGAACTTAATGTGGTGTTGCAGTTCCTTCAATCTCATTGGTTTGAACCCTTACAGAAGGTAGAGTTGAAATGACTCACTTGGAAAGTGGTCATGTTATTGGCCTTAGCAGCCGCAAGGCGGGTGTCTGAGTTGGCGGCTTTGTCTCACAAGAGTCCGTATTTAATCTTCCATGAAGATAGAGCAGAGTTGAGGACTCGTCAACACTTTCTGCCGAAGGTGGTTTCATCGTTCCACATGAACCAGCCTATTGTGGTGACGGTGGCTACTGACGTCTTTGCTGAATCAAAATCTCTTTATGTGGTCAGGGCTTTACAGATTTATGTCACCAGAACGGCTCCACTTAGGAAAACTGAAGCTTTGTTTGTCCTGTATGCTTCCAACAAGATTGGAAATCCTGTTTCCAAGCAGACTATTGCGCGCTGGATCTGTCATACGATTCAGCAGGCTCATTCGACGGCTGGATTGCCATTACCGAAATCAGTGAAGGCCCAATCTACCAGAAAGGTGGGCTCATCCTGGGCGGCTGCCCGGGGAGTCTCGGCATTGCAACTCTGCCGAGCAGCTCCTCGGTCGGGTTCAAACACTTTTGGGAAATTTTACAAGTTTGATACCCTGGCTGAGGAGGACCTCATGTTTGGTCAATCGGTGCTGCAGAGTCATCCGCACTCTCCCGCCCATTCTAGAGCTTTGGTATAAACCCCATGGTTTATGAAGTGTCCCCAGCATCCTCTAGGACGCATGAGAAAATAGGATTTTAATACCTACCGGTAAATCCTTTTCTCTTAGTCCGTAGAGGATGCTGGGCGCCCGTCCCAGTGCGGACTCTATCTGCAGTTATTGCTTCTTAGATATTGGTTAGGTTACACACAGGTTGTGTTTCTGTTATAGTCAGCCTGTTGCTGACATGGTTCAGGCCGTTGACTGGTTTTCTGTTAAATGCCATGTTGTATGGCGTGTTTGAGGTGTGAGCTGGTATGTATCCCACCTTAGTTAACAATAAATCCTTTTCCTCGAAATGTCCGTCTCCCTGGGCACAGTTCCTATAACTGGAGTCTGGAGGAGGGGCATAGAGGGAGGAGCCAGTTCACACCAATTCAAAGTCTTAACGTGCCCATGTCTCCTGCGGATCCCGTCTATACCCCATGGTTCTTGAAGTGTCCCCAGCATCCTCTACGGACTAAGAGAAAAGGATTTACCGGTAGGTATTAAAATCCTATTTTTCTTCCAGTGATTTGGACCAATAATTCCATTGATTAGAACAAATAATTCCAGTGATATTGCCTTATAATTCACATGATACTGGAGTCTAATTCTAGATGGGCAAGGTGTTTGTGTCGCTTAGCTTAGCCATCCAGCGACCTTGGTGCACCTCTTTTTTTCTTTGCATCATGTGCTGTTTGGGGACTATTTTTTTAAGTGCCATCCTGTCTGACATTGCAGTGCCACTCCTAGATGGGCCAGGTGTTTGTGCCGCCCACTTGGGTCACTTAGCTTAATCATCCAGCGACCACGGTGCAAATTTTAGCACTAAAAATAATATTGTGAGGTGTGAGGTGTTCAGAATAGGCTGAAAATGAGTGGAAATTATTGTTATTGAGGTTTATAATACTATAGGATCAAAATTACCCCTAAATTCTATGATTTTAGCTGTTTTTGAGTGTTTTTTTTAAAAATCACCCGAATCCAAAACGCATCTGAATCCAAAACCTGAAAGGGTGTTTTTGCCAAAACGCGTCTGAATCCAAAACACGACCCGAATCCAAAACCAAAACACAAAACACGAAAAATGCCAGCTGCACATCTCTAATATAAACATACCATTTCCCAGGTATAGTGAAGCATTAATCTCATCTACATTGATGTTGGCTCCGCCTACAGTTGATTTGGTTTTACCCACATGAGGCCACTTCCAGAAGTTTTTACAGGGCCACTTTTAGTCCCCAATCCGTCCCTGCCGTTACCCCTACATTTTCCCATTTAATTTGTAGGTTGCGTGTTTATTTTTAGTCCCAAAGTGCATAACTTTACATTTATCTATATTAAACCTCATTCTCCATTTAGCTAGCATCCACATCTGAGTTAATTACCCTACACATTTTAGTATCATCTGCAAAAACTGACACTGTGCTTTCTAGACCTTCTCCTAGGTCATTAATAAATATGTTAAACATTAGTAGACCGAGTCAGGACCCTTGCGGTATTCCACTGAATACTGTGGCCCAGTTGGAAAACATCCCATTAACCACCACTCGCTGTTCTGAATCGGGCTCTACAATCAGGCCCAAACCACAATGTCTATCAAAAAGTAGACACAATAATTTTGTTTTTCACAATGTCAGCATGTTTCAAATGCCCAATATATATGTATTATACACACATATATATGTGTATATATATATATATATATATATATATATATATATATGTATACACTGCTCAAAAAAATAAAGGGAACACTTAAACAACACAATGTAACTCCAAGTCAATCACACTTCTGTGAAATCAAACTATCCACTTAGGAAGCAATACTGATTGACAATCAATTTCACATGCTGTTGTGCAAATGGAATAGACAACAGGTGCAAATTATAGGCAATTAGCAAGACACCCCCAATAAAGGAGTTGTTCTGCAGGTGGTGACCACAGACCACTTCTCAGCTCCTATGCTTTCTGGCTGATGTTTTGGTCACTTTTGAAAGCTGGTGGTGCTTACACTCTAGTGGTAGCATGAGCCGGAGTCTACAACCCACACAAGTGGCTCAGGTAGTGCAGCTCATCCAGGATGGCACATCAATGCGAGCTGTGGCAAGAAGGTTTGCTGTGTCTGTCAGCGTAGTGTCCAGAGCATGGAGGCGCTACCAGGAGACAGGCCAGTACATCAGGAGATGTGGAGGAGGCTGTAGGAGGGCAACAACCCAGCAGCAGGACCGCTACCTCCGCCTTTGTGCAAGGAGGAACAGGAGGAGCACTGCCAGAGCCCTGCAAAATGACCTCCAGCAAGCCACAAATGTGCATGTGTCTACTCAAACGATCAGAAACAGACTCCATGAGGGTGGTATGAGGGCCCGACGTCCACAGGTGGGGGTTGTGCTTACAGCCCAACACCGTGCAGGACTTTTGGCATTTGCCAGAGAACACCAAGATTGGCAAATTCGCCACTGGCGCCCTGTGCTCTTCACAGATGAAAGCAGGTTCTCACTGAGCACATGTGACAGACGTGACAGAGTCTGGAGACTCCAAGGAGAATGTTCTGCTGCCTACAACATCCTCCAGCATGACCGGTTTGGCAGTGGGTCAGTAATGGTGTGGGGTGGCATTTCTTTGGGGGGCCGCACAGCCCTCATGTGCTCGCCAGAGGTAGCCTGACTGCCATTAGGAACCGAGATGAGATCCTCAGACCCCTTGTGAGAACATATGCTGGTGCGGTTGGCCCTGGGTTCCTCCTAATGCAAGACAATGCTAGACCTCATGTGGCTGGAGTGTGTCAGCAGTTGCTGCAAAACGAAGGCATTGATGCTATGGACTGGCCCTCCTGTTCCCCAGACCTGAATCCAATTGAGCACATCTGGGACATCATGTCTCGCTCCATCCACCAACGCTACGTTGCACCACAGACTGTCCAGGAGTTGGCGGATGCTTTAATCCAGGTCTGGGAGGAGATCCCCCAGGAGACCATCCGCCACCTCATCAGGAGCATGCCCAGGTGTTGTAGGGAGGTCATACAGGCACGTGGAGGCCACACACACTACTGAGCCTCATTTTGACTTGTTTTAAGGACATTACATCAAAGTTGGATCAGCCTGTAGTGTGTTTTTCCACTTTAATTTTGAGTGTGACTCCAAATCCAGACCTCCATGGGTTAATAAATTTGATTTCCATTGATAATTTTTGTGTGATTTTGTTGTCGGCACATTCAACTATGTAAAGAGCAAAGTATTTAATAAGAATATTTCATTCATTCAGATCTAGGATGTGTTATTTTAGTTTTCCCTTTATTTTTTTGAGCAGTGTATATGTATATGTATATGTATATATATATATATATATATGTATGTATGTAGATATGCTATTCCTGATGAAACAGTCGAATCAAAGGTAACTGATCCACTGATACGTTGAAGTATTTGGGAATTCTGTGCAGTGTCTTCATTTATTGTCCACAGAGCCACTGTTCTATTGAATCATGTATCAGCTGCAGCCAGAGCCGGCGGAACCCACTCAGCAAAGGGATGCAGTGCAGGGAGGCGCATGCCTGGAGAGGCGCTCTCACTGCTCTGCATCCCTTTGATGTGCGCAGTTGCTGCCGGTTGCGCCTATCACTGTAAATGCATACCGGCTCTTCAAGTCCCCACTCCCACGCTGCTGATGTAATATGCTCCCACGCCGCTGATGCAGTAGCGGCTCTTGCCATGGGCAATCAGGCTTTTTGCCCGGGGCGCCGCTATCCTGAGGGCGCCGCTGTGGCAAGAGCCGCTACTGCTCCTCCTTCCCTCCCCGCTCCCCGGCTGCAGCGAGCATTGTGTGCGCCCGCTACAGCCGTCATCACTGACTGACGCTAGAGGTCAAAATTGACCCCTAGTGTCAGTGCGGCGCTGCTATGGGAGAGACGTCATTACGTCTCTCCCATAGAGCGGAGCTCGCGCCCGGAGACAGCAGCAGCGGCAACAGCGGTCCGGAAACAGGAGCGAGGCTGGTAAGTATTTTCTTTTTTCTTTTAGGTTTTGAAAGCGTCGCTACTACTGGGGGCACATATAGGGGGCACAGCTACAAGGGGCCCTATCACTGGGGGCACAGCTATAAGGGGCACAACTACAGAGGGCACATACTGGGGGCACTGCAACAGGGGGAACAACTACTGGGGGCACTACTACAGGGGGCACATACTGGGGGCACTACTACAGGGGGCACATACTGGGGGCACTACTACAGGGGGCACATTCTGGGGGCACTACTACAGGGGACACAGCTACAAAGGGCACAGCTACTGGGGGCACTACTACAGGGGGAACAGCTACAGAGGGCACATACTGGCGGCACTGCTACTGGGGGCACTACTACAGGGGGAACAGCTACTGGGGGCACTACTACAGGGGGCACAGCTACTGGGGGCATATCTACAGGGGGCACATGCTGGGGCACTGCTACTGGGGGAACAGCTACTGGGGGCACTGCTACAGGGGGAACAGCTACTGGGGGCACAACTACAGGGGGACCAGCTACTGGGGGCTAATTAACTGGTGGCACAGCTACTGGGTGCAAATCTACAGGGGGCACAGCTACAGGGGGAAAATCAACTGGGGGGCACAACTACTTGGGGCAGATCTGGGGGCACAGCTACTGGGGGCATTATTGTGGCCACGACCCTCCCCTAGGAAGCCATGCCCCTATTTTTTGCAAAATAACTTTTGCCGCGGGGGGGGGGCGCCAGTGGAAACTTTCGCACTAGGCACCGCAAGGTGTAGAACCGGCCCTGCGCTGATGTAATCTCCTCCCGCAGTGGCGCTAGCAGTGGGAGGTGTGTGGGCGGGACTGTCGGACAAAGGATGGCCTCGGGAGCAGAGAGCTGCCCTACTGTACTTTCAGAACCACAAATTCTGAGTAGTCCACAAGCGCTACCAAAAAAAAAAAAAAAGGCTGAGCACAATACAAACGATTTTATATATATATATATATATGAGAATCTTTACGAGACTCAGAGTCCTCAAGGTGTTAAATGAACTCCTTCTTGCTGTTCGCACCTCTGGACTGACCTCCTCTCAGTGGGGGACGTTCATCAAAAGGTTTCTTTTCCGCACCCCTTAGTACGTCTGGTCCCTGGGATCTCACCCCTCCTAAATAAAGGACGCTCACCTCATATATGTGCCCTATGTGCCTTGAATGGTTTCTTTACTTTACTTCGTTTTCCATGTGACACTCTGCATATATATTATCTGAGCAGATCCTATCCCATATACACCGTGCTCACCTTGGAGTAAGGCCCTATGTGCCTTGAAAGGTTTCTTTCTCCGTGTGTCCTCAGGGTTCTCTTCAGCGCCCCAGGAAATCCTCATCCAGTATATCAGAAGGTAAAAAACCCCAAAGTCCAAAATTTCATAATTTTTTTTATTTCCAACATGACATAAAATTCCATAAAAAATGGTAAGAAGTATATACTATTAAAATGTACCCCTAAACAATGGTGGCCAAAGGTTCATCCCACAATATACCCCTCGGAACCCGTCAGGGAATGGTATATTGCCCTGAATCAAAAACGGATCTCAGGAATTCCTCCTAAAGTTCCGGTTCCTTACCCAGGGGAAAAGATGAGAAAAACCTTACCATTTGGGGTCAAAAAAGTAGTGCCAACGCGTTTCGGATAACAAATCCTTCCTCAGGGCATAATGTGGGACCAACCCAGTAGGCCTTTTATACTCTACTGAAGTCTCCCCTGACTCCCCAAACCAATCAGGAATCACAATAGTCTAATCTTCATAAAAAAACGCATCCAATTCCCAAACTTCCATTATAACTTTTCCCTATATTAACAACTTGCTCAATAAATCAAAAATGCTTGAAAAACATACATAATTCATATGATAAATGCATTTAAAAATTAATTGGTATAATCCAATATCAGGTCCAGAATAACGGATCTTAAAGTCCCAATGATTTTCTTTCATGGGCATGGCCCCGGATCCGAGTTCATTTATCCATATTTTTACCATCCGTTCTGATCGTATTGCAGCCTATAGTTTTCGGTTATTACATCACTTCCCGTGTGCGTGTCCGTCACTTTTTTAGTCCCCTCATACGACTACAAGGTTCCCATCCACATCGGAGGTATGATGTCCCCCGTCATTAGCGGCTGTGACGCACTTCCTGTCTTTGACACGCAAACAGGAAGACTGCCTGGAACGCAACGGTAAATCCTCATTGTCACTGCGCCGGGATTCTTGCACAGGGGTATATAAATAGATAGAAAACAATTTGTTAGGGAGAGATATTACCAAATGGCTTCATATCCTGTCTTATATACCATTCCATCACTTAATAATGCATATTTTTAAACAGGACATAATAATGGGTTCAAAAGATTTACAAGAGATGGCGCCCTGATGTACTTAGTATATTATATGCCTTAATTACTTTACCAAACCTCTCCTTTAACGTTTACCATTATTCCTTTAAATCCAACCCTATCAGCAAATATAGATAATATATAGGCAGACCTGTGGTTGAACCTTTATTATTAAATACCCCACAGTAATTGGGTCTAACAGTACTTGGATACACTTCCCCTATGTATTTCTTGCCATTCAAAGGAACCACTTGATCTCAAAATCAATATTCAGCCCTTTTGGGGCCAGGGTTCCCAATTCATAGATGGCTCTCATCTCCGTCCTTGCTAAATGTGCTTCTCCATTTTTTATTCTCCAACTTGGTGTTACTACTTTAATGCCACAGAACCTGACTAGATGACCAATACTACATTCGTGGGTTTTGCTGAAGTGAGATGAAACACTATGGGATTCGAGGCCTTTTTTAATGTTACGGACATGCTACGCCATTCTTACTTTGAGCATCCGTGTGGTTCTCCCCACATATTGCAACCCACACGAACACTCTAGTAGGTATATACAGTTCTTACTGTTACAGGTAATAAAGTCTTTAATACTGTAAACCTTATTAGTTTGTGTGGACCTGTATTGTGTTACTTTACTCTCTTTGCTTTTGCACGCCTTACACATAGTACACAGACCGCACCTAAAAAAGCCCTTGGATACATTTCTGGTGGGCATCCTAGGGGCCGTCACTACACTGCTCACCACGTTTTCTTTTAGGTTCTTTGCCCTCCTATAAATAAATCTAGGGGTCCGTGTTATTGATCCTTTCAAAGCAGGGTCCCTATCCAAGATGGACCAGTGTCTTCTTATTATACATTCAACCTGTTTATGTTGGCTGTTGTATGCTGTAATAAATGGTACTTCCCCAAACAACTTGTCTCCTTTCACTGGTTTTTACTTAACATATCGTTATAATTACCAGTGGTTTCCATACCCAACTGGACCGTTTTTTGATCATACCCCTTAGCCTTAAATTGTTCTTGTAAAATCTGCGCCTGTTCCCAATACACTTCAATATCCGTACAATTTCTTCTGACTCTTTGAAATTGACTAGCTGGAATACTCCGTAACCAGTTTTGATGGTGATTACTGGAGTAATCTATAAATGAATTGCAATCTGTCAATTTCGTATAGTTACTGGTTTTAATTCTATCTTCTTCTATGTAGATACGCAAGTCTAGGAAATTTACCTCTACTTCACTGATGTTAAAAGTTAAATGTATATTGTTTTATTAGCGTTCAAATGTTCACAAAAATTATCCAATGAAGGGCGATCCCCACTCCATATAAAGAGTACATCGTCAATATAACGATTCCATGACACCAGGCTGGCGCCAAGCTCATGGCCACTCCACACTTGTTGATCTTCCCAGTGTGCCATGAACAAATTTGCGTAGCTTGGCGCCAACCTGGTGCCCATTGCGGTACCCATCAGTTGTAAATAAAACGAACCATTAAACCAAAAAAAGTTGTTATGTAAGATTAATGATGTCCCTTCCAGTACAAAGTTACTCCTTTCGGGTGAAAAGCTCTCTTTTTCCATGAAATAAGCTAGAGCCTCCAAGCCTGTCTGATGGTCAATCACCGTATATAGAGACGTGACGTCGGCAGTCACCAGCAGATAGCCCGGCTTCCAATCCACCGTCATTAATTTATTAATGGTGGTGATGGTGTCCCTTAAATAGGAACGGGTGGTATTAACCATAGGTTGTAACATATGGTCTATGAAGCATGATAGGTTGGACAACCCAGAGTTAGTCCCCGCCACAATGGGACGTCCAGGGGGTGTCTCTCTACTTTTATGTATCTTGGGCAAGATATAGAACACAGGTATAGACGGGTTTTCTATAATCATATACCTGTGTTCATCTTCAGTAATTGTTCCCATTGCAAGGTAAAGCCCCCCAAAAAACTCAAATTTTTTATCTATACTGTCACTAGGATTTCCCCTTAGTTTCTGGTAGGTGGTGCCATCCACTAGTTGCCTCATGATCTCCTTATTGTAGTCATCGAGATTCATGATAATAATACTGCCCCCCTTATCGGCTGGTTTTATTACTATCTCCTTGTTGTTTCTCAAAGAGGAGATTGCTTTTCTTTCTTCCTTTGTGAGGTTAGTTTTCCTACTAGGTTTGAATGTAACACTCTCTAAGTCCGCTTTTACTGCCTTTTCAAAGGATTCTATAAAGCTTCCCTTCTTATGCTTCGGGTAGAATTTGGATCTTCTTTTAAATTTAGATCCAATACTGGTACCCCCTCCAGTGTCACCATCTGGTGTTTCACTGAAGAATCTCTTTAAAGTCAATCTTCTGACTAACTTCTCTACATCAATAAGTACCTCAAATTTATCACATCTATTTGTGGGAGCAAATTTGAGTCCTTTTTCAAGGATGGCTTTCTCATGTATTGAAAGTGTATACCCACTTAAATTATAAATCTTAGTAACACCTGATCTGCTCTCCTGTGGGACTTCCTGACTTGTTTCTATGCCGACAGTCGTGTTGCCTTCTATATTATCCTCATTCTGTTTTTTCCTATCTCTTCTTTTCTTATTGAGGGATCTGTTTTTACCTCCTCTCTTTCCTCATTTACTAGGTATTACCTTCTTCTTGGAGGTCTTTATGTACCCTTCTCTAAAAAAGATGAGGTGGTAGGGTTTTGTGGCCTATGGAATTCTTCATAGTGCCTGCCATTATCTTCCCTTCTCTGATCCTTATAGGTTATCCCCGATATATCCTCCCTTTCTCTACGTGCGTTCCTTCCCCATTCTGTGGACCTTAATTGTCCATCTTCATACTCGTTATGTTCAATCCTTCCTCCCAGGTATCCCTTATTTTTTCTATGTATATCTTCCTCTCTCCTAGGTATTGAATCCCTCTGTTTATCCGTATAGTCATTCCTTTGATTTATGGTATTGGGATTTGGCCTTTCTCTCATCCTATTGGATTCAAAGGAGGCGTCCCTTCTCCTAAAGTATCTTCTGTTATTCCTCCGTGGTGATCTTCTAGGTAAAGCTTGGTATGACACAGTGGTGTCAAACATCACTTCTCTAGGAGGTTCTCTCAATTTCTCCTCTTTATCTTTTTTATCCCTATTATATTTTTTCTGTTTTTTATTCCTAATCTCTCTCTCATTCCTCATAATTTTTGTAGTAATGACCTCCTCCATATCTTTATATTCCTTTGAACCTATGTATGGTTCTTCCAGAGACTTATAGGTTTCTATTTCTCCCTCAACTTTTTGTAATTCTCTTTTTTTCTCACAAATGATCAATTCCATTAATGAGAAAGAGCATGCATCAATGGTTTTTTGCCATGATTTAATAAATTCACCCGACTCCCTCTGGAAGGATGGGAGTTTATTTATCCTTAGCCCTCTGGGTATCTATCTATCAGTACAGTACCTCTCAAGGGAAACCACCTCCCACCATAATTTTCCCTCCTGAATCAATAGTTTTTCTAGTTTATACATGACTTTGTCTAAGTTAGTATCCACTAGATCATGGTTATTATCACTCCCAAAAACATCGTCCATCTGGGCTTTTCTCTGGGCCCTATGAACAAACATTCTATAATCAGGTTGCAAGACACACCCCAATCGGTGTATATAGAATACCAAACAAAAAAAAAACAAAGAAGGATGTAACTTGCGCCTATGGAGCCGCTTTGTACTAAAACTCTCGGATACACCACATCCAATTTTACATTCACAACCACCATTGTTTAGGGGTACATTTTAATAGTATATACTTCTTACCATTTTTTATGGAATTTTATGTCATGTTGGAAATAAAAATTTTTAGAAAATTTTGGACTTTGGGGTTTTTTACCTTCTGATATACTGGATGAGGATTTCCTGGGGCGCTGAAGAGAACCCTGAGGACACACGGAGAAAGAAACCTTTCAAGGCACATAGGGCCTTACTCCAAGGTGAGCACGGTGTATATGGGATAGGATCTGCTCCGATAATATATATGCAGAGTGTCACATGGAAAACGAAGTAAAGTAAAGAAACCATTCAAGGCACATAGGGCACATATATGAGGTGAGCGTCCTTTATTTAAGAGGGGTGAGATCCCAGGGACCAGACGTACTAAGGGGTGCGGAAAAGAAACCTTTTGATGAACATCCCCCACTGAGAGGAGGTCAGTCCAGAGGTGCGAACAGCAAGAAGGAGTTCATTTAACACCTTGAGGACTCTGAGTCTCGTAAAAATTCTCATATATATATAAAAATTGTTTGTATTGTGCTAAGCTTTTTTTTTTTTTTTTGGTAGCGCTTGTAGACTACTCAGAATTTGTGGTTGTGAATGTAAAATTGGATGTGGTGTATCCGAGAGTTTTAGTACAAAGCGGCTCCATAGGCGCAAGTTACATCCTTCTTTGTTTTTTTTGTTTGGTATTCTATATACACCGATCGGGGTGTGTCTTGCAGCCTGATTATAGAATGTTTGTTCATAGGGCCCAGAGAAAAGCCCAGATGGACGATGTTTTTGGGAGTGATAATAACCATGATCTAGTGGATACTAACTTAGACAAAGTCATGTATAAACTAGAAAAACTATTGATTCAGGAGGGAAAATTATGGTGGGAGGTGGTTTCCCTTGAGAGGTACTGTACTGATAGATTGATACCCAGAGGGCTAAGGATAAATAAACTCCCATCCTTCCAGAGGGAGTCAGGTGAATTTATTAAATCATGGCAAAAAATCATTGATGCATGCTCTTTCTCATTAATGGAATTGATCATTTGTGAGAAAAAAAGAGAATTACAAAAAGTTGAGGGAGAAATAGAAGCCTATAAGTCTCTGGCAGAACCATACATAGGTTCAAAGGAATATAAAGATATGGAGGAGGTCATTACTACAAAAATTATGAGGAATGAGAGAGAGATTAGGAATAAAAAACAGAAAAAATATAATAGGGATAAAAAAGATAAAGAGGAGGAAATGAGAGAACCTCCTAGGGAAGTGGTGTTTGACACCACTGTGTCATACCAAGCTTTACCTAGAAGATCACCACGGAGGAATAACAGAAGATACTTTAGGAGAAGGGACGCCTCCTTTGAATCCAATAAGATGAGAGAAAGGCCAAATCCCAATACCATAAATCAAAGGAATGACTATACGGATAGACAGAGGGATTCAATACCTAGGAGAGAGGAAGATATACATAGAAAAAATAAGGGATACCTGGGAGAAAGGATTGAACATAACGAGTATGAAGATGGACAATTAAGGTCCACAGAATAGGGAAGGAACGCACGTAGAGAAAGGGAGGATATATCGGGGATAACCTATAAGGATCAGAGAAGGGAAGATAATGGCAGGCACTATGAAGAATTCCGTAGGCCACAAAACCCTACCACCTCATCTTTTTTAGAGAAGGGTACATACAGACCTCCAAGAAGAAGGTAATACCTAGTAAACGAGGAAAGAGAGGAGGTAAAAACAGATCCCTCAATAAGAAAAGAAGAGATAGGAGAAAACAGAATGAGGATAATATAGAAGGCAACACGACTGTCGGTATAGAAACAAGTCAGGAAGTCCCACAGGAGAGCAGATCAGGTGTTACTAAGATTTATAATTTAAGTGGGTATACACTTTCAATACATGAGAAATCCATCCTTGAAAAAGGACTCAAATTTGCTCCCACAAATAGATGTGATAAATTTGAGGTACTTATTAATGTAGAGAAGTTAGTCAGAAGATTGACTTTAAAGAGATTCTTCAGTGAAACACGAGAGGGTGACACTGGAGGGGGTACCAGTATTGGATCTAAATTTAAAAGAAGATCCAAATTCTACCCGAAGCATAAGAAGGGAAGCTTTATAGAATCCTTTGAAAAGGCAGTAAAAGCGGACTTAGAGAGTGTTACATTCAAACCTAGTAGGAAAACTAACCTCACAAAGGAAGAAAGAAAAAAGCAATCTCCTCTTTGAGAAACAACAAGGAGATAGTAATAAAACCAGCCGATAAGGGGGGCAGTATTATTATCATGAATCTCGATGACTACAATAAGGAGATCATGAGGCAACTAGTGGATGGCACCACCTACCAGAAACTAAGGGGAAATCCTAGTGACAGTATAGATAAAAAATTTGAGTTTTTTGGGGGGCTTTACCTTGCAATGGGAACAATTACTGAAGATGAACACAGGTATATGATTATAGAAAACCCGTCTATACCTGTGTTCTATATCTTGCCCAAGATACATAAAAGTAGAGAGACACCCCCTGGACGTCCCATTGTGGCGGGGACTAACTCTGGGTTGTCCAACCTATCATGCTTCATAGACCATATGTTACAACCTATGGTTAATACCACCCGTTCCTATTTAAGGGACACCATCACCACCATTAATAAATTAATGACGGTGGATTGGAAGCCGGGCTATCTGCTGGTGACTGCCGACGTCACGTCTCTATATACGGTGATTGACCATCAGACAGGCTTGGAGGCTCTAGCTTATTTCATGGAAAAAGAGAGCTTTTCACCCGAAAGGAGTAACTTTGTACTGGAAGTGACATCATTAATCTTACATAACAACTTTTTTTGGTTTAATGGTTCGTTTTATTTACAACTGATGGGTACCGCAATGGGCACCAGGCTGGAGCCAAGCTACGCAAATTTGTTCATGGCACACTGGGAAGATCAACAAGTGTGGAGTGGCCATTAGCTTGGCGCCAGCCTGGTGTCATGGAATCGTTATATTGACGATGTACTCTTTATATGGAGTGGGGATCGCCCTTCATTGGATAATTTTTGTGAACATTTGAACGTTAATAAAACAATATACATTTAACTTTTAACATCAGTGAAGTAGAGGTAAATTTCCTAGACTTGCGTATCTACATAGAAGAAGATAGAATTAAAACCAGTAACTATACGAAATTGACAGATTGCAATTCATTTATAGATTACTCCAGTAATCACCATCAAAACTGGTTACGGAGTATTCCAGCTAGTCAATTTCAAAGAGTCAGAAGGAATTGTACGGATATTGAAGTGTATTGGGAACAGGCGCAGATTTTACAAGAACAATTTTAAGGCTAAGCGGTATGATCAAAAAACGGTCCAGTTGGCTATGGAAACCACTGATAATTATAACGATATGTTAAGTAAAAAACCAGTGAAAGGAGACAAGTTGTTTGGGGAAGTACCATTTATTACAGCATACAACAGCCAACATAAACAGGTTGAATGTATAATAAGAAGACACTGGTCCATCTTGGCTAGGGACCCTGCTTTGAAAGGATCAATAACAAAGACCCCTAGATTTATTTATAGGAGGGCAAAGAACCTAAAAGAAAACGTGGTGAGCAGTGTAGTGACGGCCCCTAGGATGCCCACCAGAAATGTATCCAAGGGCTTTTTTAGGTGCGGTCTGTGTACTATGTGTAAGGCGTGCAAAAGCAAAGAGAGTAAAGTAACACAATACAGGTCCACACAAACTAATAAGGTTTACAGTATTAAAGACTTTATTACCTGTAACAGTAAGAACTGTATATACCTACTAGAGTGTTCGTGTGGGTTGCAATATGTGGGGAGAACCACACGGATGCTCAAAGTAAGAATGGCGGAGCATGTCCGTAACATTAAAAGAGGCCTCGAATCCCATAGTGTTTCATCTCACTTCAGCAAAACCCACGAATGTAGTATTGGTCATCTAGTCAGGTTCTGTGGCATTAAAGTAGTAACACCAAGTTGGAGAATAAAAAATGGAGAAGCACATTTAGCAAGGACGGAGATGAGAGCCATCTATGAATTGGGAACCCTGGCCCCAAAAACGCTGAATATTGATTTTGAGATCAAGTGGTTCCTTTGAATGGCAAGAAATACATAGGGGACGTGTATCCAAGTACTGTTAGACCCAATTACTGTGGGGTATTTAATAATAAAGGTTCAACCACAGGTCTGCCTATATATTATCTATATTTGCTGATAGGGTTGGACTTAAAGGAATAATGGTAAACGTTAAAGGAGAGGTTTGGTAAAGTAATTAAGGCGTATAATATACTAAGTACATCAGGGCGCCATCTCTTGTAAATCTTTTGAACCCATTATTATGTCCTGTTTAAAAATATGCATTATTAAGTGATGGAATGGTATATAAGACAGGATATGAAGCCATTTGGTAATATCTCTCCCTAACAAATTGTTTTCTATTTATTTATATACCCCTGTGCAAGAATCCCGGCGCAGTGACAATGAGGATTTACCGTTGCGTTCCAGGCAGTCTTCCTGTTTGCGTGTCAAAGACAGGATGTGTGTCACAGTCGCTAATGACGGGGGACATCATACCTCCGATGTGGATGGGAACCTTGTAGTCGTATGAGGGGACTAAAAAAGTGACGGACACGCACACGGGAAGTGATGTAATAACCGGAAACTATGGGCTGCAATACGATCAGAACGAATGGTAAAAATATGGATAAATGAACTCGGATCCGGGGCCATGCCCATGAAAGAAAATCATTGGGACTTTAAGATCCGTTATTCTGGACCTGATATTGGATTATACCAATTAATTTTTAAATGCATTTATCATATGAATTATGTATGTTTTTCAAGCATTTTTGATTTATTGAGCATGTTGTTAATATAGGGAAAAGTTATAATGGAAGTTTGGGAATTGGATGCGTTTTTTTATGAAGATTAGACTATTGTGATTCCTGATTGGTTTGGGGAGTCAGGGGAGACTTCAGTAGAGTATAAAAGGCCTACTGGGTTGGTCCCACATTATGCCCTGAGGAAGGATTTGTTATCCGAAACACGTTGGCACTACTTTTTTGACCCCAAATGGTAAGGTTTTTCTCATCTTTTCCCCTGGGTAAGGAATCGGGACTTTAGGAGGAATTCCTGAGATCCGTTTTTGATTCAGGGCAATATACCATTCCCTGTCGGGTTCCGAGGGGTATATTGTGGGATGAACCTTTGGCCACCATTGTTTAGGGGTACATTTTAATAGTATATACTTCTTACCATTTTTTATGGAATTTTATGTCCTGTTGGAAATAAAAAAAATTATGAAATTTTGGACTTTGGGGTTTTTTCCTTCTGATATACTGGATGAGGATTTCCTGGGGCGCTGAAGAGAACCCTGAAGACACACGGAGAAAGAAACCTTTCAAGGCACATAGGGCCTTACTCCAAGGTGAGCACGGTGTATATGGGATAGGATCTGCTCCGATAATATATATGCAGAGTGTCACATGGAAAACGAAGTAAAGTAAAGAAACCATTCAAGGCACATATATGAGGTGAGCGTCCTTTATTTAGGAGGGGTGAGATCCCAGGGACCAGACGTACTAAGGGGTGCGGAAAAGAAACCTTTTGATGAACATCCCCCCCTGAGAGGAGGTCAGTCCAGAGGTGCGAACAGCAAGAAGGAGTGCATTTAACACCTTGAGGACTCTGAGTCTCGTAAAGATTCTCATATATATATAAAAATCGTTTGTATTCTGCTCAGCCTTTTTTTTTTTTTTTTTGGTAGCGCTTGTGGACTATTCAGAATTTGTGGTTGTGAATGTAAAATTGGATGTGGTGTATCCGAGAGTTTTAGTACTAAGCGGCTCCATAGGCGCAAGTTACATCCTTCTTTGTTTTTTTTGTTTGGTGCCCTACTGTACTTGACTGCAGTACTGCCAGGAGCAACTAGATGACCCCATATCCATGGAGCCATTTCATCACCTACCAGGACTGAGGAACAATAGAGAGACTGCCCGGGAGGCTGTGTCTATCAGAGGAACTAAGTGAGTATTTGGATGGTTTGATTATCTGTCTATCTGTCTCTGTCTGTCTGTCTGTCTGTCTATCTATGTGTCTAGTTTTTTTTCACTCTGTCTCTCTTTGTTGAAGGGGTCTCTGCCTGTTATAATGTGTAAAATGGGGACACCTGCCTGCTATAATGTGTAAAATGGGGACTCTTGCCTACCATAATGTGTAAAATGGGGACACCTGTCTGTCGTAATGCGTAAAATGGGTGCACCTTCCTGCTGTAATGCGTAAAATGGGGACACCTGCCTGCCGTAATGTGTAAAATGGGGACACCTGCCTGTCATAATGTATAAAATGGGGACTCTTGTCTGACGTAATGTATAAAATGGGGACTCTTGCCTACCGTAATGTGTAAAATGGGGACACTTGCCTGCCGTAATGTGTAAAGTGGGGACTCTCGCCTGCCGTAATGTGTAAAGTGGGGACTCTTGCCTGTTGTAATGTGTAAAATGTGGGTCTCTTGCCTGCCGTAAAGTGTAAAATGACAGTCCGAGTACCGACAGCAGTGAATCGAGTTCCCTCTGTGCGCTATGCGCGGTGTAAATGTTAACAAGATTGTGCTACTGTATGGAGTAATTTGAATTGGTACTATTGTGTGACCACGCCCCACCTGTTTTTTTGCGGCATGAGACTTCATACTGCATTGTCTCTTTATTAAGTATGGGAGAGAGGGCGCAAATTTATAGTTTGCAGGAGGGCGCCGAACACCCTTGCACCGGCCCTGGCTGCAGCAACTGGTACATCTAATGGAAGGCATAGTTATTCATATCTGTTCTTTTAAGTGTTGGTGTGGCTGCTGTTATATATATCTCTGTGACCTGTGGCTTGCGCAGGTATTAGAACCGAAAGTCAATTTGTAGCCAGGACAACTGTATATCGGAAGAGCTTTCTCTGTGGGTAAGAATTGCTGCATACCTGTGTTGACAACTGAGAGATATGCAAACAAATATAGGCTATATTGCAATGTATTTGACATACATTTGCATCCCACCCTTAAGCTGAGTACACACTGGCCCTCATTCCGAGTTGATCGCTCGCTAGCTGCTTTTAGCAGCAGTGCAAATGCTAAGACGCCTCCCTCTAGGAGTGTATCTTAGCAGAAGTGTGAATGAAAGATTAGCAGAACTGCACAGGAATAATTTCATGCTGTTTCTGAGTAGCTCCAGACCTACTTCTATCTTGCGATGACTGCAGTCTGTTTAGTTCCTGGTTTGACGTCACAAACACGCCCTGCGTTCGGCCAGCCACTCCCCTATTTCTCCAGCCACTCCTGCGTTTTTGCCTGGCAGGCCTGCGTTTTTTAGCACACTCCCTGAAAACGCTGAGTTGCCGCCCAGAAACACCCACTTCCTGTCAATCATACTACGAACACTCGAGCGACTGAAAAACGTCGCTCGAGCTTGGGTAAAACTACAAAGTTTTGTGTGAAAGTACTTAGCGCATGCGCGCTGCGTACCATGCGCAGATTTGCTGCTTTTTCACTTGATCGCCGCGCTGCTAGCGGATCAACTCGGAATGAGGGCCACTGAGCGATATGTCGGTCCAATCCGCCAGGCAACATATTGCTCAATTTTTTGCTTAATATCTCTACACATGTTACATCTGCCGCACCAGCAGCGCAGCATGGTTTTGTCCATTAGTGTGCTTTTTTGGTTTACTAACAAACCTCAATCACCCCCAATGCCTGCAATTTCCAAATTCCCAGAGCCAGAAACTGGTACTACACCTGAATGACCAATTTACCAGAACCTGGCACAATGCCTGTAATAATTAACTTACCACAGCCAGAAACTAGCATTACACCTGTAATTACTGCCAGGAACTGCTGTGCTGTCTGTGGTTATCAATTGCCCAAATCCAGGACTAGCACTGTACTTGTATGTGACAACTGCCTGGAGGCAAGAATTAGCACAGTGGTTGTATCCACGAACAATGACTGGATATTCCACTACTTTACATACCAAAGCTTTAACTGATTGTAAGCTCATTTGGGCACGGTCATCTTTATCTTCTGTTTCATGTCATTGTATGTTATTTGTTTATTTCACAATGCACAGCACTGAGTACTACTTTGTATAAAGAAAATAATATTTTTTCAGTGACTATTAATATATCATTGTATAGTATAAGCAGTGCTTTTTCTATGAGGACAAGGTGCCACTACTCATCTAAAGATACAAGTTGATCCATGATCCACTGGTGTATTTATAGTGAGTTCAGTGTGTGCGGTGCACACGGGCCGCCTGGAGTCCAGGGGGGGACCACCCCGCACACTCTGCACCCATTTTTTTCCCCTCCGTAGTCCCGTGGTGCAGCTGCAGCGGTGCAGAAATTACTGGGAAAATGGCGTGGCACCATGTTCCCGGAGATCTGCGCATGTGCTGTAGCCTCTGGGACAGAGCTAGGGTCCCCTAGGGACCCTAGTGCCCAGAGCTAAGTGCTGCCACTGGCTAGAGAGGAGGGAGTCCAGATGGAGCCTGCACATGGGACTCATCCTCTCTAGAAATTCCCCTGCCATAACCCATAGTAGGATGCACACCCTAGCTAATTATGCACATACATTTGTTATTCATTTCTGAAATGATGTCACAGAATATAATTTGGATCCCCCCAAAAAAGATCAGGCACTGTGTAACCCTGAGTACACCACCTAAATAGCATGGAGTATAACAGACAGGGAATAAGGAACAAGATTTTGGCCTAATACTCCTAATTCTGCACACAATTCAGTTCTAATTACAGTTTCCATGTATATGGTAGTACATACTTGCCGATATTCTAGCTGCCCCATCCGGGCAGCCATGTCAGGATATTGGAGGCCACGACAGGGATGAATGATAGTGTATAGGGGCAGAACAGGGGGCATGGCAGCGTATTCACGTCATCGTGGTCCGCAATTCAATGCCAAAATTACCGGTTTTGTGAGGCAGGGGGAGGGGCTACAATGATGGGATTAAGCTCAAATTGCATCATTGGACCCCTTGGACTGCAGCGTGAGGGTATTGTTGGGGATACCTCTATGTCTGTCTGTTTTTACCCAGTTTTGTTCTATTACTGTTGCTCTAATTGTAAAGCGCAACAGAATATGCTGCGCTATATAAGAAAGTGTTAATAAATAAATAATAAATGTCGCCCAGCTGGGAGACTTGGCCCCTCTTCCAGGAGGCCAGGAGCGCCACCCGAATTTCGGGAGGCTCTCAGCCACACTAGGAGTGTGGGCAAGTATGTGGTAGTTGTGATTACCAACACAGTTTATTCCTGTAATGATAAACATGTTAGGTTGAGAAATAAGTAAAGGAATGAAAGAAAAAAATCATATTAAAAATAAACCCATCATTGCCTCATTTAATTGCTGTCTCTCCCAGAATAAAACTATTATACTATAAAAAAACTCCTCAGATCGGTGATATCATAGATTAGCATAGTCACACAGTATGAGGAAATCTCTGGAGATATATTATTGAGTAAGGTTATCTGCAGCAGGAAACAATAACACTTTGGAAATTCTAAAGATTTGAGAAAGTCTCCACCCTCAGAGGTACTGTAGTAGAGACTATAAAACCTGTCTCTCCAGCACAATCACTCAGCAAGCAGTGGATGCTGTACAAGAGAAGAGAGCACCTGTTCCCTGGAAAACAGGTCCCAAATACATTTCTGCATCTTGCATTTTAAGGTAGGACTTTGCTCTTGGTGTATTGCTATGTATATATGTGCAATGTTCAAATTACATCACTGCAATATTTCCTGATGAATAGTTTGTATGACCTGGTTTGTCTGCCTTTAGTTTAGATTCAGTCATTGTTTTTATGAAAGAATTTGGGGATTAATGTTATCTCTAGATACCAATAACGACAAAAAGCATGCATGGTGTGGCAGAAACAGTATAGTGTGCCCCATTCTCAGGCAGTGTGACATGCCAGTGGTGCACGTGGGACCAAGGCCCCTTTAGGATTTTCATTGGTCCAAGGCAAATTAGTTTCTCCACAATTCAGAGGCAAGAACACATACACCTGCTGCAATGGTTTCCCAAAAGTAAGAAGTTCTGAGTTATATTGAGAGCAAAATTGATCCCACTGCCACAGATTATTCTGTAGTGAGAGATCAGAGCATTAGGGTTCCAGAAACATCCACAGTCTCAGTTAGGTTTATGTCATATGTATTTCTGTTAAGGCTACAACTGCACTTAGATATAGACCTATGGTTTTTAGCTACTGTTAGGGCAATGTAAGTGATAGTATTTATATTAAAAGCCACAGCCTATAATATATTTTGTTTGGCCTTTCTAGCTTTACATCCAGTGTGAAAGAGGAGCGTCTCCCTATTATCTGTTGTGTGTCTTTAACCATATTATTATTATTCCTAAATACTAGGAACAGTAATATTCCTAGTATGGGGAATGGAAGTTTGCCTCGTTTGACCTGTAATTAAAATGGGTGTGGATCATAGGGTCAACCACACTTAGGTTGACAGTCATTAGGTTGACGACTATTGGTCGACAGTGACTAGGTTGACACCTGAAATAGGTTGACCTGGTCTTTAGGTCGACATGAACAAGGTTGACATGGAAAGAGGTCAACATGAGTTTTTTTTTTTTTTTTAAATGGTGTCGCTTTCTTTGAAAAGTGACTGGGAACCCCAAGTTTCTTCACTCCCCCGTCACCCGGCTCCATAGAAGTGCAGGCAAATATGGACGAGCTCGTCCATATTGGCCTGCATGCACAGGCGACGGGGCACCCGCGATGAACGAGCGCGGGCCGCGCATCGTTCATCGCTGGTGCCTCCACACTCAAAGATATGAACGGTATCTCGTTCATTAATGAACGAGATCGTTCATATCTTTGAGTATTATCGCCCAGTGTGTAGGGTCTATAAGTGATTGCATGGACACCTGTCTTGTGAACAAGTTAGACAAAGGATCTGCTGATAATGAGTTAATATAAGATGATCTCGTAGCCCAGTGGTTTCCAAACTTTTTTGAATCACGGCGTCCTAGAATATCAGAATTTTTTTCACGGCACCCCTAGGCCAAAAATTTCTTATTGAGAAATTTAGAAAGAAATATTACATTAAGTAGATCGAGTTTATATGTCATCCTTAGGGTCAGTTGTGTGGTGAGGGACAAGATTTGCTTCTGTTTGGCCACATACTTTATGACTGGCAGCCACCAGCACTGGTTTTGCCTATTATATTGACCATGAATAATTTGACTTGGTCCTGGACCACCAACCCAGGGCACCTCTGCAAGTGTCCCGAGGCACCCCAGGGAGCCACGGCACACAGTTTGGGAACCTCTGTCGTAGCCAGTATATCACAACTGTACATAGAACAATCATTTCCTCCTGCCTTGTGTCCGTGTAACCATGGCTCCCAAACTGCGTGCTGTGGCACCCTGGGGTGCCTCAGTGCAGTTGCAGGGGTGGTCCAGAACTAATTCAAATTAATTATGGTCAATGTAACAGGCAAAACCAGTGCTTGTGGCTTCCAATCATGAAATATTTGGACATAAAAAAAACAATCCTGTCCCTCACCTCATAACTGAACCTAAGAATGACATATAACCACAACTTACTTTTAAATAGACAACTGCCTTGATTGATTGATTGATTGATTGATTGATTGAAGCAAGCTCCAGGTATGGATGTCTTTATTTATGCAGAATCGTTGATCATGCCCTGACCCTCTGCCTGGTCATGATTGCCTACCTTTTGTATCTTTTGTATCAATTACACTGCGACGCTGCCCCTCTACAGGCCAGTACTCACGGGCCGATGTGTGCTGAGTGTGCGGGGGGAGACGGGGGAAGAAGGGGGGCGCTCATTTCACCCAGCGGCATGGCAGGCCAATCTAGCACCAGCGATAGCGATGCGCGGGGCTGCGCATTGCTATCGCTATGGGGGGTACACACGGAGCGATCATGCTTAAAATCTAAGCAATCTAGTCAGATTGCTTAGATTTTAAGCAGCGATCGCTCCGTGAGTACCCCCCTTACCTCTACCACCCCTCCCCTTTATTTTTATTTGTCCCTGTTATGTCCCCATGTCCTGGTTTTGACATTCCTGTGTACTATTACTTTGAAATTATGGGATTTCTTTTTGATTTTATTTTTGGTGCTATAAGACCATCATTTGAAGTGGGACTAATGTTTTGTTTCCTAGATGGATTTCTTTAGCACTGACTATATAAGCATGTATGATCTTTAAATTTATCATTGCACAACCATTGAATGTTCTATTTTGATGTTTTTGACATCTGTCTGTAATAATTTTCCCTACTTGTTTAACAAAACAAAATAAACCAATCTTTAAAGAAAGCACAACTTTTTTAATTTAATATTTTTTTCTGAATTTCTCCGTAACAAAGTTTTGGCCTAGAGGTGCTGTGAAAAAAATTCTGATACTCTAGGGCGCCGTGATTCAAAAAAGTTTGGCAGCCACTGCCATATGGTATCACAGAAATGTAATATACTGATACAGTATTTTTTCCTGACTGTATGCACATAAACACAGTTCTAATATACAACAGCTAATATTTAATGCTGGCTTATGGTAATAATGATGGATCAAACCTTTTTTCCCAGGACATTTAATGGAATACATATTTGGATGAATACATATATTGGTGAAGAACAGTTTTCAGCAAGTCATTTCTATAGAGCATATTATCATGGAGGGATTTCCTGCAGTATTTTACAGTGAACCTGCTGCGCTGGGGCTCCTTGCAAATGCCGTTAGTGCTTTCCTCGTTTGTATGCAAAACTTCTCTCTGTTTAACACCTCTATTACTGCTGGAGGAGTGGAAAACATTCTCGCAGGTAAGGTTCCAGCAGGATGATTTAAATGAAATTTAAATACTAAAATGTAATACAGGTTGAGTATCCCTTATACAAAATGCTTGGGACCAGAAGTATTTTGGATATCGGATTTTTCCGTATTTTGGAATAATTGCATACCATAATGAGATATCATGGCAATGGGACCCAATTATAAGCATAGAATGCATTTATGATTCATATACACCTTATACACACAGCCTGAAGGTCATTTTAGCCAATATTTTTAATAACTTTGTGCATTAAACAAAGTGTGTGTACATTCACACAAATCATTTATGTTTCATATACACCTTAAACACACAGCCTGAAGGTCATTTAATACAATATTTTTATTAACTTTGTGTATTAAACAGAGTTTGTGTACATCGAGCCATCAGAAAACAAAGGTTTCACTATCTCACTCTCACTCAAAATATTCTGTATTTTGGAATATTCCGTATTTCGGAATATTTGGATATGGGATACTCAACCTGTATAGGTTTTTGTTCATTTATTTTTGTTTCAGAATCCTCCTAATATAGATTTTTTGTCTCTCACATATGATTTCGTGATTTGGTTCTTCTAGGCTACTATATAATTTTGTAAAAGAATGATTGCAATATTAATTTTAAGTACTGTGTATTAGATGGAGGGACAAATAAATCTTGGAAAGAGATAAAGTGGAGAGAGGTAAAGTCTCAACCAATCTGCTCCTGTCATTTTACAGGCTGTGTTTGAAAAATAATAGGAGCTGTGTGGTTGGTACTTTATCACTCTCCACTATATCTCTCTCCAAGCTTTGATAAATCTCCCTCACTGTGGCTTCAGTCGTGCCAAACACCCCATCTTGAAGCGCCAGGTCCTGGATTTTCAACCAAATTTCAATCTGGCATGAAAAGTCTGAGCCTCTCTACTCAGTATACACGTTTAGAGACTTTTCCGCATAGATTGACTGGGCCACATTTCATGATGGCATAGGCATTGTCTATATAGATCACTATCAGATTTACACTATCACTATAATCATGTTCTAGGTGCCTCTAAAACTAGCACTGAAAAAGGGCGGTGAACTCCGTGTTTAAAAAAATAATAATATTCAATAATTTCTGTGAGACTAAAGGTGCATACACACAGTGCGATTCTGCCTAAAGGCCGATTTTGACTTTGCGATTTCCCTTGCACTCCCTGGAGCCTGGTCTCGGTGTGACCACTCTCCTACCTAGCAAAACCATGCCTTTGACGTGCACTGGTTCTATTTAAAATATGGGGGGTGGGCGCTGATGCTCTTGGTGGCCGGCCCTCTCCTGGCAGGTTTGCTGAGGTACCATGTTCTTTCCACTAGATTGTACACAATATAGTCAAAATTGCCTATCAGTACTGCAAGCTGTATACACACGGTGTGATATGTGCTCATTTTTCATACGATTTTGACTATATAGTCAAACTCATAAGCACACATCGCACCGTGTGTATGCACCTTAAGGCGTTCTAGATTATGGAGTCTCTGAAAGACTTCAGACAGCATTAAGCATTTCATATATAATCTAAAATGTCATTTCCTTTCTCATTTAAACCTTGCAGGTGTTCACTTGATCCTAATTGGAGGTGTAACTCAGCTCATTGCGGGATTCCTGTCATTTCGAAAGTATGACCATTTAAGTGGCACCTCATTCCTGGCCTTCTCTGCCTTGTGGAGCAGCTATGGGGCTACTCGTATTATTGTGGGCTCAGAATCAGTTTCCCACAATAGCTCAGCTGTGCCAACTCTTCCTCAGATTCCAGTTAATGAGGGTGCAGTGGCCGGGTTGGTAGCTTATATTTTCATCGCGTTCATCCTGGCTTTCTGCTCAGCGACGGTCAACTATATTATGCCTTTTGTATTTGGGGCCATTACACTAACACTAGTTTTTGAGGCGATAGGGCTGTTTGGTCGCTGGGCCCTGGTAGTCTCTGGTGTACTGGAGTTAATAATAGTGCTATGTGGACTTTATGGTGCAGGAGCTCTTCTACTAAAAGGCATCACTCAGAAATATGTTCTTCCAGGCTTTGGCAATTCTCTTTTCAATGTCCTGCTTCTGGGTTCTGCCAATCGCAACTCTTCAAAAAATACTGGAGAAGAAAAGAAAAAAAATACAAAGTATGCTGAACCAATGGCACTAGGTTACCTGTGTGACACCATTTCTCCTTTCATTATGGCATTCTACTGCTTTGGATACATGAAGACATTCTATGTAGGTTCCATATGGATCAGCATCATTGTCCTCTCTCAGTTGTGTTCTAGCTACTACAGTTATCTACGGGATGATGTTTACCATGCTACGAAATTTGCTTTCCATGGTACCTTCTGGCTGGTGAAGTCATGGGAAGAGTTTACCGTTACAGTTGTCCTCACACCTGGAAATGTCTCCAATAGCAGACAGTTGATGGTTGGTGACTGGTTCTTTTTGGCTGCTGCATGTCTATTCTGCTTTTTATCATTAAATAAAGACATTCTAGAAGTGACTCACAATACTGCATTTGCCCTCATGACTATATCCACAATCCAGCAGATACCAAGTGCAGCTGCTTACATATTCTTTGGAGTGACTTGCAGCATATTTACTGTACTTTCCCTTTACACATCATTTGCCAGTCTTGTTAATTCAATTGCAGAGAAAGTACTAATACCCATTGGGAACATAGTGATATCAAGTGCCAAGTTTCAGGATGCCTTGGTTTGGTGCAGACGAAACCTACAAAAGTCTGAGCAGGAATTGGACATCAAGGAAAATCTCAGTTCTTGCTCCTCAGATCCCCTGTTCTACATCTGCAATGGATTAGCAGCACTGGCTGCTATCCAGAGTTCATTGGACCATAACATCCAAGCACATTTGTCTATTCCTTGGGTACTTATACCTGGTGCTATCATGCAGCTGTATGTCTGTAGAATTGATGTACAAGGAGGTCGAAGATTTGGCTCAGTTCTGCCATTTTGTTATGCTGCTATCTGGGCGACATGGGTATGGCTGCGTTTTGCAGGTAACAAATCTAATAAGTAAAGGCAGAAATAGACATTGCATTTTTAAGGTACTCAGATTAGACTCTTCTACATATAAACAGCCCATGGCAAAATGTATACATACTATAATATTTATATACTGCAATTCTATACACTAAATAATTTCCTTAAAGTATCAGCTATAAAGTGTTCCTCGTCCATAATTGCCAGCCAGTTTATCAACTTTCTGTGGAGAATTAATCAGTAATATCAAATATTATCAAAATACCATCGTAGTTTTCACATTTCATTGTAACTTTGTGGAGAAATTTCAAAAAGCAGATTGCTTTAGTATGAGTGTAATACGGATAATACTGCAAGGCCTACTTACAATGATCTTTCTCTGTGATTTATGTAGCCTGATATATATTATTTTTCCTAGGTTCTTTGCTCGGAATCGCTACAAATAATGATGGAGGATTCACAGTCGGTGCAATTGCTTTTTTAATTGTCAACATATTTTTAGTTGCCATTGGTAAGTGCAATTTAAAAATAATTAGCATCTGCAGGAAATTGTAAATTGGGGCTATGTTTAGAAGTAAGCAGGATATACTGTATATAGGTGAGGCTGGGATTATAGAGGGGAATATTTTTTGCCACTAGCAGACTTCCTGTCCATGGGAGTTCATTGCAGCCACTGCCTTCCTAGAGGTATAAAATACCTGGTAATGTAGAACAATAACTTTCACTGAAAACAACAGCAAATGGTAATAAAAATGACCCAGATGGGAAGTTCAAGTGGCTGCAAGGGCGCAGTTCCGCCTCCTCCGGCTCACCTAACCCGATGTAAGCCCGGCGCCGCAGGGAGATGTCGGGCGCCCGCTGAGATTGTGTTACCAGCTGGCGCCCGTCTCTCTCTCCACAGTGGAAGTCGGAGCTCACTACTGAGCTTCAGCTTCCGGCTCTGTCAGTGTGCGCTAAGGGAGAGACGTCATGACGTCTCTCCCATAGCGCACAAGTGCCAAGGAGCGAACGCCAGGAAGACTGCAGCGGTCGGACGCGGGAGAGGGTCTTGGTGAGTATGGTGTATTTCTCATACGTCCTAGAGGATGTTGGGGACCACATCAAGACCATGGGGTATAGGCGGTTCCGCAGGAGTCATGGGCACTCTTAAGACTTTTCAATGGGTGTGAACTGGCTCCTCCCCCTATGCCCCTACTCCAGACCTCCGTTTTAGAAATGTGCCCAGGCAGACTGGATGCACTCGGAGGAGCTCTACTGAGTTTCTCTGAAAAGACTTGTTAGGTTTTTTATTTTCAGGGAGATCTGCTGGCAACAGACTCCCTGCTTTGTGGGACTGAGGGGGCAGGAGCAGAACCAACTTCCTAAAGAGTTTCATGGCTCTGCTTCTGGCTGACAGGACACCATTAGCTCCTGAAGGGTACTGAACGCTAGCTGTGCCTAGATGCTCACTCCCACAGCACGCCGTCACCCCCCTCGCTGAGCCAGAAGTCAGAAGACAGGTGAGTATCAGAAGAATGAACTTCTATCAAGTAAGTGATGGCTGAGGTCCGGCGCGGCTGGCGGGAGCGCAGCGCACCATTGCTGCCCACAAATACAGGCACTGCAGGGTGCAGGGCGCGGGGGGGCACCCTGGGCAGCAAAAATATACCTCAAAACTGGCTAAAAGGGGGCATAAAGTGCCGCTGGCACAGCCCTACCCCCGCCAGTATAAATATTACTGTGATTACTGAGTGTAAGGACGCGCCATTGCGGGGGCGGAGCTTCTTCCCCAGGCAGCCAGCACACTGCTCAGCGCCATTTTCTCTTTGGCCTCTCCACAGTGCCGAGGGTATTCACCAAGGTGATGGCGGAGATGATGGTCCTCCTTCATCATAAAGGAGTCAATATAATTCCTTATCTGGACGATCTCCTGATAAAAGTGAGATCCAGGGAGCAGTTGTTACAAAAAATCTCGCTCTCTCTGTCGATACTCCAACAACACGGGTGGATCATAAATTATCCAAAGTCACAGTTGGAACCGACGACAAGGTTGTCTTTCCTCGGGATGATTCTGGACACAGAAGTTCAGAGGGTATTTTTGCCATTAGAAAAGGCTCTGGAAATACAGAAAATGGTAAAACAGATACTGAAACCATCCTGGGTGTCGATCCATCAGTGCATTCGGTTGTTGGGGAAGATGGTGGCGGCCTACGAGGCCATACAGAGTATTCCAGTGGGACCTGTTGGACAAGTGGTCGGCATCACAGCTGCACATGCATCGAAAGATAATCCTGTCGTCAAAAACCAGGATTTCGCTCCTGTGGTGGTTACACAGCTCTCACCTACTAGAGGGACGCAGGTTCGGGATTCAGTACTGGATCCTGGTAACCACGGATGCAAGTCTCCGAGGCTGGGGAGCTGTCACTCAGGGAGAAAACTTCCGAGGACGTTGGTCACATCAGGAAGCCTGCCTTCACATAAACGTGCTGGAGCTGAGAGCCATTTACAACGGCCTTCAACAAGCGGTACTTCTTCAAGACCGTCCCGTGCACATCCAGGCAGACAATGTAACAGCAGTCGCGTTCATAAACAGGCAGGGGGCGGAACGAAAAGCAGAGCGGCAATGGCAGAGGTGACAAAAAT
The DNA here is from genome assembly GCF_028390025.1 of Pseudophryne corroboree. Taxonomy (NCBI): domain Eukaryota; kingdom Metazoa; phylum Chordata; class Amphibia; order Anura; family Myobatrachidae; genus Pseudophryne; species Pseudophryne corroboree. The sequence continues at coordinate 202,779,721 of NC_086451.1, forward strand.
CCTCCGCTGGGCAGAAAAACATCTACAAGCTCTGTCGGCAATATTCATTCCGGGAGTAGAACACTGGGAAGCAGACTTCCTCAGCAGACACGATCTCAATCCGGGAGAGTGGGGCCTCCACCAAGAAGTCTTTGCAGAAGTGACAAGTCTTTGGGGAGTTCCTCAAGTAGACATGATGGCATCTCACCTCAACAAGAAGCTTCAGAGATACTGTTCCAGGTCGGGAGACCCTCAAGCAGTAGCAGTGGATGCACTAGTGATCTAGTCGGTTTTCCCGTCAGTGTATGTCTTCCCTCCACTTCCGCTGATCCCAAAGGTACTCTGGATCATAAGAAAAACAAGGGTTCGAGCAATCTTCATTGCCCCAGACTGGCCAAGGAGGGCTTGGTACCCAGATCTTCATGAGTTGCTCATAGAAGATCCTCGACCTCTTCCTCTTCGCGAGGACCTGCTGCAGCAGGGGCCGTGCGTATATCAAGGCTTACCGCGGCTACGTTTGACGGCATGGCTGTTGAGCGCCGGATCCTAGCCAGGAAGGGTATTCCCAAGGAAGTCATCCCCTCTCTTATTCAGGCCAGGAAAGGGGTAACGTCGAAACATTACCACCGTATTTGGAGAAAATATGTGTCTTGGTGTGAATCCAAGAAGGCTCCTACGGAAGAGTTTCACTTAGGACGTTTCCTCCATTTTCTACAGGCTGGTGTGGAAGCAGGCCTCCGATTGGGCTCAATCAAGGTTCAGATTTCGGCCTTGTCAGTGTTCTTCCAAAAACAATTGGCCTCTCTTCCAGAGGTTCAGACCTTCATGAAAGGGGTTCTGCACATCCAGCCTCCATTTGTGCCGCCAGTGGCACCATGGGACCTTAACGTGGTGTTGCAGTTCCTTCAATCAGATTGGTTTGAGCCTCTACAAGAGATAGAGTTGAAGTTTCTCACTTGGAAAGTGGTGATGCTTTTGGCATTGGCATCCGCGCGGCGGGTGTCTGAATTGGGGGCCTTGTCTCACAAGAGCCCTTACCTGATCGTCCATGAAGATAGGGCAGAGTTGAGGACTCGTCAACATTTTCTTCCGAAGGTGGTTTCATCTTTCCACATAAACCAACCTATTGTGGTGCCATTAGTTACTGACACATTCACTGAATCAAAGTCTCTAGATGTGGTTAGAGCTTTGAAAATCTATGTGGCTAGAACGGCTCATATACGGAAAACAGAGGCCCTGTTTGTCCTGTATGCTCACAACAAAATTGGATATCCTACTTCCAAGCAGACTATTGCACATTGGATCAGAAATACGATTCAGCAAGCTCATACTACGGCTGGATTGCCGTTACCAACATCGGTAAAGGCCCACTCCACTAGGAAGGTGGGCTCATCCTGGGCGGCTGCCCGGGGGGGTCTCGGCATTACAACTGTTCCAAGCAGCTACTTGGTCAGGGTCAAACACGTTTGCAAAGTTCTACAAGTTTGACACCTTGGCCGATGAGGACCTAAAGTTTGGTCAATCGGTGCAGCAGGGTCATCCGCACTCTCCCGCCCGTACTGGAGCTTTTGTATAAACCCCATGGTCTTGATGTGGTCCCCAGTATCCTCTAGGACGTATGAGAAAACAGGATTTTGATACCTACCGGAACAGGGCATACAGAGTTTCTCCCCCAAGAATGGCAGAGACACACAGAGATTGGAGCCAACCCACACACAGCGCTATACAGGTATAAGGAGACCCTTAACCAGCGCTGACTGTGTCCCTTAATAGGTGACACAGTCTATACACAGCCTCCCCTCCCTTCTACAACCCCCTGGTACCGTACAGATAGCTGGAGTTGCTCTGGAGGGACTGCTCTTCACAGGCAGCGTGTCTGCAGGCAGGAAAAATAGGATTGTAATACCTACCGGTAAATCCTTTTCTCCTAGTCCATAGAGGATGCTGGGCGCCCATCCCAGTGTGTACTTTTCATGCAGTTTTAGTTATTAGAGTTACACAAGTTGTGTTATCTTAGTTCAGCATGTTGCTGCAATTAGTTCATGCCTGTTGGCGTGTGTTATGTTAAATGCCATGTGTGTGGCATGGTTGAGGGTGTGAGTTGGTATGTATCTCACCACTAGTATTAAAGTAAGTCCTTCCCTCGAAATGTCCGTCTCCCTGGGCGCAGTTCCTATAACTGAGGTCTGGAGGAGGGGCATAGGGGGAGGAGCCAGTTCACACCCATTGAAAAGTCTTAAGAGTGCCCATGGCTCCTGCGGAACCGCCTATACCCCATGGTCTTGATGTGGTCCCCAGCATCCTCTACGGACTAGGAGAAAATGATTTACCGGTAGGTATCAAAATCCTGTTGTTTTTTTTAAATATGTGTGAGTGCTTCTACTGGGGGCAAACTACAAGGGGGCTAACTACAAGGGGGCTAACTACAAGGGGGAAAACTACTGGGGGTAAACTACAGGGGGGCATTACTACTGGGGGCATAACTACAGGGACATTACTTCTTGGGGCATTACTACGTGGGGGCATTACTGCTGGGGGCAAACTACAGGGGGCTAAACTACAGGGGGGTATTACTACTGGGGGCATTAATACGAGGGGGCAAACTACAAGGGGGAAAACTACTGGGGTTAAACTACTGGGGGCATTACTACTTGGGGGCTTAACTACAAGGGGGCAAACTACAAGGGGCAAACTACTGGGGGTAAACTAAAGGGCGGCATTAGTACTGGGGGCTAAGCTACAAGGGGGCATACTACAAGGGGGCTAAACTACTGGGGGCATGACTACAGGGGGCAAACTACATGGGGGCTAAGCTACAGGGGGCATTACTACTGGGGGCTAAACTACAGGGGGCATTACCACTGGGGGATAAACTACAAGGGGGGCTAAACTGGGAGGGACAAACAAGGGGGACGAACTACATGAGGGCTAAACTACAGGGGCTAAACTACTGGGGGCATTACCTTTGGGAGGCTAAACTAAAGGGGGGATAAACTACTGGGGTCATAACTGCAGGGGCATTACCACTGGGGGCATAACTACTGGGGCTAAATGACTGGGGCATTACTAAAGGTGACATTACTACTGGGGGGCAATACTATACAGGGGCATTACCATTAAGGGCAATACTAATGGGGGCACTACTAATGAGGGCATTGTAAAGGGGGCACTTCATAAGGGGCATTACTCCTGGGACATAAGGGGCACTACTACTGGGGGCATTGCATAAGGGGCACCACTACTATGGGCTCTATATAAGGGGCACTACCACTGTAGGTACTACCAGTACAGTGGACATTGCATAAGGAGCACTACTACTGTGGGCATTGTATAAGGGGCACTACTGCTGTGGGTATTATGTGTATTACTACTACTACTGTGGGCATTATGTGTATTAGGGGTGCTTCTACTGTGGGCATTATTACTATTGTGTGACCATGCCCCTTTTTGAGACCACGCTTCCTTGCATGGGCACCGGGGGGAGGGTGGGTGAGTTCCACCACCTCTCTAGGACCACTTTAAGCACTGATTACAGCTATATTACTGTTTCTCTTGTGATCATGATGTTGGGGAAGGGTCTTTGCCGCATATCATGTCATGAAACCCCCATCCCGCCTACTTCATTAGGAAGGAGAGGCAGGTGGGATCCGAGAATGTTTCCTGCTCTCCCAAGAATCGAGTAGAGTACGCAAATATAATATGAATAATATTAATGAATAGGTTCTCTGTGACAAGCAACTTGTGTTTCAATGTTAATGGCTATCATATGACCCTGTCTCTATAAATAGTCAAATCTGAAGGTTTTATTTTTCCCTTTATCCAGCTTCTTATGCTAATACAGTCCTGATTCTTCTAACCCTTATGATGGAGGCCGTGGTTGTCAGTTTCCTTCTCTTCACATTGGAAAGACTTCCTCTTGAGCTTGAAAGTAAGTGTTGAGTGTTTCCTTGGACTAATATAATTGTTAACATTTGAAAATAAATTCCAAAACGTTGCAGGTAAGCAGATTATGCAGAGTGTGGTGCAATCATGTAGTTCCCAACCATACAAGCTTCAGCAGAACTGTTTCAAGATTTCTTCAGATGGTGTAAACTACTTTAAGCCTATGGAGGCATATTCACAAGACTGAGATCTTCCGATGCCTCTTCTGCAGCCTCAGTCCAGCAGCAGAGACTGACTCTGTGAACAGGAGGGGTCATTAGAAAAAAACAAAGTAGGGGGATATGCTTTGGGAAGATATCTATATGGGGAGACAAATTTTCTTTTGGGGGGAGATTTTTTTTATACCCACGCACAAATTTTGCAGTTTCGTCCCGGTATATTGTCAGGTCGACATGGGTCGCTGTGCGGTGTTAAAGGGGCTATGGACGAATTCCCAGTTCGCCTGACCCGGTAATTCAATCCGGGTTATAAGAAGGGTTATTCCTGGGTAATTTTCTGGTCAGGCACAGTGTGAACGGGTTACCCGGGTCGATGCGACCCGGTACCCATTCACTGCATAGGGAGATGATGCCATCCCCAGCACCGCCTCCACACCCGTCCCCTATGCCGGCTCACCCGCCCCCATTGCCGGCTCAGGATTGCAGTGTGTAGGGTCTAATTTCGGGTCCCACCCGGGAAGGACCCGTTTCAAATTCCAGGGTGGGACCCAGCATTGCAATCTGAAAGCGGTATTAGTCTCAAGTAAATAGGGAGGTCTGTAAGTGGCCCTCCATACACTACAATCTCCATCATCACATGTTCTTTGATTGTAGTGTTAATCTCATATGTTGGCATATTAAATGTTGTATCTTTATAAACTTTTATTTACAAAACCAACAGAATAACAGCAGATAATGAAAAGCGCATTGGAATGCAGAATATGTTACATTGTATTGGGCCGTCAGTTTTGAAGAAAGAAGGACAATTCCAGGGACCAAAAAAAAACTCTTTATAATCTGGAATTTAGGGACAGTTGCGCTGCATGCTGTATTGAGACCAGATGTATGAGGACACATCTGTTTCATGCGCTTGTTTAGTTTCCATGGTATCAGGGTTCCATTGCCATGTGACTTGTCTCTGGTATTTGTCTGTGTGTGAAACTCATAACGGAGCCTTAAATGCTTTGATGTTAATATACAAAATGAATGACCTTACCTATTCATTTCCCCCTCCTGTAGTAACGGTGCTGTCCATCTTTAGCATTATTTGTCTCTACGGGTTACTGGCATCGCTGACAAACTGTTTGTTCAACAAAGAGCTAATCCCACTGGGACCTTCAGTGTTCAAGGTAAAGTAATAAATATATAACATTACTAATACAGCTAAAAATGGTCTAAAATCTAAAATGAATTATCTAAATCTTCACTGTATACGGCAATCCATGATTATATAATAACTCTTAAGCTTTGTGGAGCTACAAGTACCAGCAACCCTTGTCAGCGTACAGTAGCTGGAGGAGCCACATATTAGTTGCTGGTGCTGTACAGTAAATGAGGCTTATACAGGAGTGGATCTCGCCGCGGGCAGGATTTTTGCCCGGGGCGCCGCATCCTGAAGGGCGCTGCCGCCGCTGCGCCGCCTTAATCCCTAGCTCCCACATGCTGGCGTCAGGCACACTGCACGGCATTGTGGGAGCGGCTGCAGATGCTAGAGGTTCTAATTGACCTCTAGCGTCTGTGTGGCACTGTGGGAGAGACGTCATCACGTCTCTCCCATAGATCCAAGGAGCGGCAGCAGAGACAGCAGCAGCGGTTGGAAAGCAGGAGCGGGGCTGATGAGTATTGTTTTTTATATTATTATTATTATTATTATATTTTTGTAAGCGCCGCTACTAGGGGCATAACTACAGAGGCACAGCTACAGGGGGCACAACTCTACTGGGGGCACAGCTACAGGGGTCAAAACTCTACAGGGGGGCACAGCTACAGGGGGCAAAACTCTACAGGGGGCACAGCTAAAGGGGGCAAAACTACAGGGGGGCACAACTCTACTGGGGGTACAGCTACAGGGGGCAAAACTACAGCGGGCACAACTCTGCTGGGAGTACAGCTACAGGGGTAAAAACTCTACAGGGGGCACAACTACGGGAGCACAACTGTACTGGGGGCACAACTACAGGGGGCATAACTGTGGCCGTGCCCCTTTCCTATGAAGCCACGCTCCTATTTTTGAAGCGCACCTATGGCGCGCACTAAGCCTGTTTTGCCATGAGCGGCACGAGGTCTAGAACCGGCCCTGGGCTTATACCACAGATATTTTCAATGTGCAGTTGTCACAACACGGTCAATGCACTTGTCACATGCAGTGTATATAAGAAACAGTACACATATACTGACTCTTCAGTTTTATCTGATCAGACATTATCATCATAAGTGTAATTTGTGATCACTTTAACCACAGAAAGTGGAGCTAGAGAAGGAAGAAGTACCCAGCTCATGTCTCCTTCCTGAGTCTCGTCGTACAAGCGGATTGAGAACGATAGCGACAATACTGGAGAGTGGAGGTGTGTGTGGAATTCCCACAGACACAGTCTATGCACTGGCTGCTTCCTGCAAACACCCCGAAGCCATCAGTAGGATTTACACTATAAAGGTGAGACTAACATTTTCTATGCTATATTTATATGGGTCACCCAGGAATTGGAAAATGTCACCATGGTAATCAGAGCTGTGACAGGTGCCCATTTTCCACATGACCCAGTATATTCAGGCTACACCTCTGATACAAAACATTTTTCCTACACTTTGCAATTTTACAGTAATTCCCATAATATGTGTAATAACTGTAAAGTACATTTTACCTGCCAGTGTACAGTACTGTAGGCAGGGAGATTACCTACACACTGTTAGCATGGGAAAGCAAGGAATATAACAGATAAACGCTAAGATTTTGGTCAGCTCTTTTATTGTAGAAGATAAATGGAACATATTAAGGAAGATTATATGAAATGCCTATATATATTTATATATATATATTGTTGTTACTGTTTGTTGCAGTTATTAATCTGTATTGATTTGTACAAGAAGTTAGTAGAAATGTTATTATGTCTCCCCTTGTGCTGCAGGAACGTCCTTCAGAGAAACCCATCTGCATCTGTATTTCTAACTTGGAGCAGCTGCGGGTGTTAAATCCTCCATTCAGTCCTCTCTTGTGGCGGTTCATGGACTCAGTCTATCCTGGAGGGATAAGCTGCATTGTGAAGAAGGGGGAATGGCTAAAAAGATTAGGTAAGTCATGTATGTAGTACACTGCTATACTGCTACATATGCATAGAAAGCATACTTAGTATAATCCAATATAATGTCCAGGGAGTGGGACACATTGCTGCAGGTAGGTGCATCTAATAAGCACATGGTACAGGACAGGAGGGCATCATGACACAAGTATTATTTTCAAGTCTGTCATGAGAAAAGTCAGAATCCTGTACTATAGGAGTGAGACCAAGCATTGAAGGTCATGATAATGCCCCATTGGGAACATAAGGCTACCTCTGCTTACACTGAAAGTGGCATGGTGAATGCCTCTTGGCAGTGCCAGGTCCCTTTCTGTGCCCACATGCAGGCTCAGATACTTTGTACCTGTCCTGACCCACATTGGGACCCCTGATTATCTTATATTTCAAGAATAAGAAGAGATGGTGAGAATTACATCCAATCTGAAATAATCGCATTTGTATTTACACATATTTGAAGTGTAAAGATGTATCAAGAATTTGAGAAGCTACATAAGGGGTTTTTCTACAGATGGAAGAAAGCATTATGTCCCCTACAGACTTGGCGATCCGCCGCTGAGCTGCCCGACGGCAGATAGGGCCGACAGGCGACCCGGCGGCGGGGGGGGAGGAGTGAAGTTTCTTCACTCCCCCCATCACCTGGCTCCATAGCACTGCACGCTAATATGGACGAGATTAGCCAGCATGCATAAGTAACGGGGCACCAGCGATGAACATGCGCGGGGCTGTGTATCGTTCATCGTTGGTGTCTACACACTGCACGATATTCATTCATTAATGAACGAGAACATTCATATCGTGCAGTGTTATCTACCGGTGTGTAGGGCCCTTTAGAACATTGAACATACATTAAATCTGGAGGGTAGTAGGATTCAGAGTACTTTGAAGTAGTTGATAAAGCTAAATATTTATCTTATATATTACCCTTTAAGAGGTCTAAGAACACTGTACGCTATCTACGTAAGAAGTACCGTAAGGGTACGCAAGTTGCGTAACGATCGCTCAACCGTAGTCGAGACGCTCAAGCGTCACGTTCGCTTACGGCCCAGAGATCACAGGCAGGCACGCTATTGCAGACGCTTATAACGTTAAACCTTTATATCTATACCTTTAACAACGAAATATACAGTAAACCTTAGTGTGGTGATAGAGTGTAAATGCAACCTGGTGTAACCTGATTAACTACAAAGCTGCTTGGGCGTCACCGACGCTCAGGGAATACTTAACACTATAAGAAATACACAGATACCTGGGCTTAGGGTCCAAAACCTATTGTATGTATTATGACTATTATACTTGCAAAAGAATCACATTACAAAGCATACACTACAATATAACATAGACTAACTAACCAAATAACTACACAGGAAATACCATACAATACAATACAATACAATCAAGGGAAAATAAGGGAAAAAAGAGAGGAGAGAGAGATGGCTTACAATAACATCAAGACAATATGATTGCGGAGAAAACTTACGCACAAGGGGAAACGATCGCAAGCGCCTCTGGACATCCAGCTCCCGATTATCAGCAATGAGAACCGTTTGAAGAGAAGTGGGTCCTGGATGCCACAGGCTTGTCTTATTTATGCTCCACACACAATACAATTCAATGGTCCCTACAATCTCATTGTTCATTGGACACAGGAATTCGGCTTCGCATTATAACAAAAGGTCATAGGTTGATTCATACAGGTGGGCTGTGACTGTTTCCAACTGTTCAGGTGGGTGGGATACTGGGTTTCCCGCCGCATGACTAAGTAAGAACAAATAATAGTAAATGGACATAAACTTCTTATGTCCATAACTATTCGCACGAGCGACTAATCCGCTCCAAACCAACACCGGAATATTGCTATTTAAATACTCTTCCGATGGGTACCAAACACCACTGTATGACCCCTGTTAGACCCTTCGTACCATACAAAGAGGGATCTCTCTGTTCAGGAACATGCTATGTTAACTAAACTTTCAGAATCTATCAAAGGGACCATGATCTACAAAATACATTATTAGTGAAAATATGTAACGAATGAGTCGCACGCTACGATTACATAAACTCTACCGTAAATACGCATACCGTGCGCCTGCGGGTGCCCGCGACTGTGAGTATGCGCACACACGGGAGAGCGTACGCATGCGCAGCGCGGACCAGTATGAGGTGCAAATATGGCAGTGTGCATAGAGATATTTTTCTGACTTTGACAGTCCACCCTTTGGCAGTCAATAATAACTGCCACCTTCTAAAACATTTCAAAAGGAGAAAAATATATGTCAGGGGTTAATTCATTTCCATGGTTGGGTAAGGGAAGAGAGAGAGGAGTAGGTGTGAAGAGGGTATGACCTAGTGAGATAGTAGAAGCATGTGTGTATGAGTCCATGTTTGGGGGGGTCATGTATCATCGTGCCGTACGTGTTGTAAATCAAGCTTCGAGGTATTGCGAAGTATACATGTGAATTCCTTCTTATCCCGTGGTACGGGTCTGTGGATGGGCTGTCAAACTTTACCGAGCTCTTTTCGGCTTTGGTTGTAACAAAATGGGGGAGCACATTTTAGTTGATGATACATGAATGGGGGAGATATGTGACTGCTGATATCTGTGCCTGTATTCCCTATCGACTATGTGTGTCATTACCTGAGGGTTGTAGAGATGAAGATAAAGAACACTTATGGAAAATGCAGTGGTATTCTATGTCAGGTTAATGTACATCTGTCGGTTGAAGTTTTGTTCGGTATCAGTTGAAAGTCGTCTTCTTTGCGCTGTTTTGCCCATTAGGTGCGAGCAAAAAGCTTTGTCAATGCCATTAGATTTACAAAAAAAAATGTTGGGCTAGCGTAAGTTTAAGAATTCTAGGGAAACTGGGGATCCATGGCAAAGTTCATCAAATGTCCGTATCTACAGTGGTCAAAACTTCTTCTTTAATCCCTCTGTTGTCTGTATATCGGCTCATCAAATTCCTCGTCCAAGTGGGTCTTTTTACCTTGGAGGAAACGGAAAAACAGGTGAAAGAAACGGACCGTAGAAATCGCATTTTCATCACATCATTGTTTCTACATTTGGGTCATAAATCAAGTCCAGGTTAATTACAGTTTCCTCACTCCTTAAACTCATTACCCTAGTACGATGATTGCACTTCATTAAAGCCTGACCGCATCTAAATATCAATCCAATCGATATGACAACACCTAAGATACATAGGAGAAACTTCCCAACATCCATTATGACTCCTTGAGCCCAGTCTCCTAAACCAGAGAACCAATTTCGCGGGTTCAACCATGACACCCAACCAGTCAGCTCATTACCTACAGCAGCAAGAGTGAGATTGTGTTTTCGGCGAAATTCCCACTTCAATTGGAGAATATCGTCCATCTTTTGGTCTATGACCTCGACCGGATCCTCGGTGCTATTCGTGATATACGTGCAACACTTCACGCCATACTGTGTTGCCAATGTAACACAATATCCGCCTGTCACTGCTGTGAGGTAATTAAGAACCATTCTATGCTGCACCAGTTCTGTTTTATAAGCTTGAAGTTCCCTTCCAGTATATCTAAACGTGTCATCATACAATTCAGTGATATTATCTAACAAATTTGCGAGCGCCGATATGTATTTATAATTCAGCACTCCTCTAGCGGTGCAGGTGAAATCTAACGCGGTTAAGAATTGAATCCCGGTGGATTCACTTATCAGATCAGAGGCCGGATGCTCTGTCTTCTCTATCAGGTGCCTTTTAACAACGTGCTCGTAATGGGTGTGAGTATAAGGAGCTTGGGCACCACGGTGTATGTCTTTCATTTTGTCATGTGACACAGTCATTACTTCAGGCAATACTTTTCCAATATAACACAATCCGTCAGAGTTTGGGGCAAGCCACTTGTACGCCTTTCTCCCGCATATGAAATATGCATCATCGGGGAGAACATATGGGACGGAGTAGGACATAACCATATTACACACCTTCCATGTGAAATCTCCTAACCCTAATTCTTCCATCTGCTTAGTACACGTATCAGGTTGTACGATATGTGCACAGTATCCTGGTGATACTTCTCCAACTCTCGTAATTCTATTTCCTAAGGTGTCCCTATACCGGAAAGATTTTCCTCTACTGGCTATGTGGCGTACAAGCTCTGTATCTGTAGGCATTCTATCTGCTCTATGCGAAAAGGTCATGGTTTGGTTGCTCCATGACACTTCCCAATTTCCCGGCTTTCGGGGATTGGAGATGTTGAAACATAATAGGGACCTATCCACATGGTATTGGTGGAGCTTCAAACTAGGAGGGCTGGAGATATTAAACCTCCGGTCCACCGGTCTCCCACCATTTAACTCAAGTACCTCCCCTATCGTTAAAGGAAATGGTACTAGCCCTGATTTGCTATGACCCTGAGGTACTTGAGAGCATACCCAACAATCTGTTTTGTTTAACACACTACCCACTAAGGAGTGATAGTCACTCAATGGATGCCGGTCCATATGGATATTAAAACTGGATTGGCATTTCTTAATGCACCCGTCCTCAATGACATTGTTACAGAGCCTACAGATACAGTTTTCTTCAGCCAACAATCCTTAAAAGAAAAATGTTTACAGATAACATGGCTGCTGGATCGTTTCCGGTACTCGCCTTTGCTTGGTGATTGGGTTGCTCTTGGAAAACTACGCCTCCATCTTTATCATCAGAACCCATTCCAGAACCTCTCTCGACCTCCATGGTACTCTCACCGAAACAGACTGCTCTGGTCAACATCAGGGTCAACATGAAAATCCATATCACAGTCTCTTGGGGCAAGTCCATCTTACAGGAGGAGAAAAGAAGAAATTTGTGAAGGGGGTATAAGAAAACAGTTTGTGGGGGAGAGAACTTGTTACGATAATAAGTTCTCTCGTCTTGTTGTTCTTCTTGTTCTGCTGTCCTCTCAAAAGGTGCTGTCTCTTCAGTCTTCCAAATGAACATTCTGGTGATGCAATATTCCTTCCTAACCGACGATCTTTCTGTAAGGAGCGAAAATCTGGCATTACCATTGGTCCAACTGAGGGGTGACATACCATCTTTAAACCATGAAAACATGAGTGAGAAGAGAGAGAGAGAGTCAAAAAAACAAAAGAGAGGGAGAACGCTTCATGTTCATAACTCAACAACAAACAATAGGAAACGAGAAACGAAGCATTTTTATCAAACATTTTTCAACATTAAGAAAACATTGTTAGCATTATCAGGCTGTCATATCTACGTGTCTAATGGTCTCCTTGAACAGTCCCTCCCCACCAGCACCTGCATTACTCCACTGTTTGTATCTGGCCAGAAATACATTGTGGCGGATAGGTCATGCTGGGGTTTGGTAGACTTCTGCAAGGACCAAGTGGATATGCAATGTGTGAATTCTTACCAATATTCGTCAGAGATGGGGATAGAGAGAGAGAGAAAAACATTTTTCTTCACAAATACATTTACAACGTTTCACCTGGTCATTCCTGTGTCTTTAGTGAATGACCTCCCAATTTATTAACCGTTACCTCAGGCTTACCATCAGTCCTAATAATCACCTTTCCTGACTATATCTCATGGGTGTGGGCCAAAATTCTTCCTGTCTGATCTCTGATTATAATGGTGTGTGTTATAATTTTGCTCATTTCTTGGTCTAGGGGGTCTGACTTTATGTGGGTTATTACAGTTGCTGGCATAATGCCCTTCTCTTCTACAATGATAACAAATCCTTGGCTTTCTCCATGTGCTAGGGGCCTGGGATTCCGGTCGACTTGATGCATCCTCTAGTGCTTGGATGTTCAGTGCCATCAACCGCTCTCCCTGCGCTTCCCTGGTTCTTTGGATATTTCGGTCATGCTCGAAAGCGGACTCTCTTAATGCCGCCACCGAGATACCTCTCCAATGTGGTATGGAAGTTTGTACCCTAATTTTTAGTGTGTCTTTTAAGTTGTTCATTAATACGGACACAGCTACCTCTCTGTGGTGTACATTAGTTTCAATGTCATCTATACCAGTGTACCTAGCCATATCCTGCAGAGCCCGGTGAAAATACTCTGATGCGGATTCACCTTCTTTTTGTTTTATTGTAAAGATTTTATTCCACTTTACTACTGTAGGAAAATATTCTTTCAACTGTAGATTGATTCTTTTTACATTATCTTGGTTATACTCGTTTGTTAGTGGCACTTCCTCATCTAGCTTACAATCAGCGATAAATTTCAATGAATCAACATCGGGGGGTAAACATGCCCTCAAAACTGTCCTCCAATCTTTGTTATTTGGCTCTGCAGTGTGTCCTAGCACTCTAATGTATCTTTGACAAGCAACTAAGTCTTTCCTGGGATCAGGAAATTCAGACAGAATTGTTCTTAATTCTGTTCGGGAAAAAGGGCAGTACATGGCGATGTTCCTGACGGGGGTGACTCCTGAAGAGTCAGTTTTCCCATTTGGTACTGCAATTACCCTGACAGGATTAAGTCCAGTAACGTCATTCTGAATTGATTCTACAATATGAGGTACATTTGTTTGTGCGTAATGTATAATACCATACGTACCTGTGGACACGACCTCACCTGACCCTCCGTTAGGGGGTTTGATTACAGTCTTTACCGATTTGGTCGTGTCCACCTGGATGTCTTGTGTGATGGCTGCTGGAAAAGGTGCCGACATCGTTCTGGGCTCGCTTTCTTGTTGGTGTTCCTGAGGAAAGTTTAACATGGGGTGCGACTTGCATGGGTTAATAGTTGTACATTCAACAGTATTACAATTAGCATTGTTACATTTATTACACTTATTCTTATCATCTATACTACAGTTGCTAAGAGCGTTTTTATTGTTCACCCTTGTGCTTTTCTCCGCAACCACAATCCCCTCCATTGCCATGTCTCTCCTCTCAAGATGAAAGTTAGGTATGTAAGTTACATTTCTTTGCATTTCACCTTCCTGTTGCCATAACTGTAAACAATCATAATGCTTGATTCGTCTCTTTGCTGATTTAATGAGACATATCCTTCTCCTTAAATTATGCAACACCTCTGAGTTAAAACTACCTATCCCGGGAAATGGTGCCTTATCCCCCGCAGTCATTCGTGTCCATTCATCACAAAAGGTCTCAGTGTGGGGACCATATTTCCCCCACATTACTAACCGAGCAGACCCTCGGGGTCTGCAAGCCTCTGGAGTCTGAATCCTGACTGCCGACCGTCTCTGTGTTGTGCACTTGGCTGCCATTGTGGACCTCTTTAACACAGAAAAACTTCCTAAAATGCACCAAACACAGAAATTCGTTGGAAATCCTTAAAGCTCTTCCACTGAACTTCTTCTGCTCCGGGTATCTCCGATCCGCCTTCTAGCAGACACGTGTAGCCGTTGCAGGCCCTATCTCTAGAGATTTTCCTGAGAAAATTCCCTTCCTTTTTCTTTACACAAATCACGCTTGCATGTGCTCCCTACAACACGTATGAGGGCAAGATTTACGCATGGATATACGACCTCATATCACGTTGCGTTATTGGTCACACATACAACCGTGCGGTCCAATCGTACCACTTATAGACACTTGTTGCCCATAAATGGTAGGATCATTGGAGTCTCCCTACTGTGCTCCAAAACAGCCAGAGCGTAACACAACGAAAACTTTATCACACTCTGTTGCACGTTTTCACTTCAGGCCGTGCTCATAGATCACACAGATCACAAAGTCCACAAAGCGGGATTTAATACCGTTTTATCACATAGACCACAAAGTCCACAAAGCGGGATTCAATACACTCATACCGTTTTCAACCCACTATCATTCTTATAGTTTTCTGATCAGAAAAATCATTTCCCGTAGTCTGATAGCTCTCCCCAGAGGTATTACAGTAAAGTAAGGTATTTAAACTAAGTTTTGGAAAGCTGAAATCAATTTGTGCTATTTATCTCTTTGCGTTATTTACCATGTTGCTCTACTTATCGCCTGTTGTTTGAGTTACGTGGGCGTACCCAGACGCTCCGTTGCGTAATATACGCTGCGTGCGTCGGCCTTTGGATTGCGTACGCAAGTCTTTGTTAGAGACACGTGTACGCAAAGCAAAGATCCACCGTAACACAATTTATACTTTTATCAATGTAGATGATCCTTGATCATCTACCACACACCACACTGACTTCGCCTTATCTCCCAGGCAAAAACTGTGTGTTTGTCTACACTTTAACTATATTACCTCTATTCTTAAACTATGAAATAACGGCAAATCTCTTTTAGCACGTTTATCAACTATAAACCTGGCAAACAGGAGAGTGATATACGAAAATACACAAATGGAAAAGAAATGCAGATATATATGTGTGCGTGCGTGTGTACGCAAGACAGAAAAATAAACAGTTTTAAAAGACACTAGCGATTTGCTCTGACCTCCGGTTCCCGGATTCCTTCAGCACCCTTTACCTAAGCGAAGCAGACGCTTATCCCGTCAGCACTACGAGGGATACAACCTCCCGCCCTTTGCTGATGGATAATGTCTGCTGATATTACCTAGTGCAGATATGTGAAGGACTGGACGGCCCCCAATTGATAAAGCTAAATATTTATCTTATATATTACCCTTTAAGAGGTCTAAGAACACTGTACGCTATCTACGTAAGAAGTACCGTAAGGGTACGCAAGTTGCGTAACGATCGCTCAACCGTAGTCGAGACGCTCAAGCGTCACGTTCGCTTACGGCCCAGAGATCACAGGCAGGCACGCTATTGCAGACGCTTATAACGTTAAACCTTTATATCTATACCTTTAACAACGAAATATACAGTAAACCTTAGTGTGGTGATAGAGTGTAAATGCAACCTGGTGTAACCTGATTAACTACAAAGCTGCTTGGGCGTCACCGACGCTCAGGGAATACTTAACACTATAAGAAATACACAGATACCTGGGCTTAGGGTCCAAAACCTATTGTATGTATTATGACTATTATACTTGCAAAAGAATCACATTACAAAGCATACACTACAATATAACATAGACTAACTAACCAAATAACTACACAGGAAATACCATACAATACAATACAATACAATACAATCAAGGGAAAATAAGGGAAAAAAGAGAGGAGAGAGAGATGGCTTACAATAACATCAAGACAATATGATTGCGGAGAAAACTTACGCACAAGGGGAAACGATCGCAAGCGCCTCTGGACATCCAGCTCCCGATTATCAGCAATGAGAACCGTTTGAAGAGAAGTGGGTCCTGGATGCCACAGGCTTGTCTTATTTATGCTCCACACACAATACAATTCAATGGTCCCTACAATCTCATTGTTCATTGGACACAGGAATTCGGCTTCGCATTATAACAAAAGGTCATAGGTTGATTCATACAGGTGGGCTGTGACTGTTTCCAACTGTTCAGGTGGGTGGGATACTGGGTTTCCCGCCGCATGACTAAGTAAGAACAAATAATAGTAAATGGACATAAACTTCTTATGTCCATAACTATTCGCACGAGCGACTAATCCGCTCCAAACCAACACCGGAATATTGCTATTTAAATACTCTTCCGATGGGTACCAAACACCACTGTATGACCCCTGTTAGACCCTTCGTACCATACAAAGAGGGATCTCTCTGTTCAGGAACATGCTATGTTAACTAAACTTTCAGAATCTATCAAAGGGACCATGATCTACAAAATACATTATTAGTGAAAATATGTAACGAATGAGTCGCACGCTACGATTACATAAACTCTACCGTAAATACGCATACCGTGCGCCTGCGGGTGCCCGCGACTGTGAGTATGCGCACACACGGGAGAGCGTACGCATGCGCAGCGCGGACCAGTATGAGGTGCAAATATGGCAGTGTGCATAGAGATATTTTTCTGACTTTGACATAGTAGATAGAGAATTAATATCTTCCCAAAAACCTGGGGGCATTTGAGTACGGTGCAGACCTAATCTGCCCAGGAAAGGCGGCTGCTATAAGCGAAGTATTTGGCTACAGGAGGCTAAAAGACCGCTGGGCAAGAGTAATTGCATGAGCTTCACCCAGAACTATCGGATAGCCTATAGCACACTGTAGTCCACATAACAGTAATACACACAAAAAATGAGCAATTGGCCCACATGCAGTATAATATAGGCACATATAGGAATTCATTTATAGATGAAAGAAGTAAGATCATGATTATGAGCCAGTGACCTCGTAGTCTGGGACTGTATCACTTATTCTAGTCTCATCTCTTTTCCAGATTCTCGATTTTGTTTATCTCCATCCTTCCGTCCATCCCATTACTATGCATTTATCCTATTAAGCCTATTTCTTCCCTATTTACATTAATAAATTAATCTGATGTTTTGCATTTAGTTACAAATCCTTAAGATGCTGGTTGTCACATCCTGTGAGAGCAGAGACAGAATACAGATTATCAATGTAATGTAACATTGATATCTCACATTAATACCGAGATGAGGTTGATGGTAGAAGTTTTGCTAATGTAGTCAGTAACTGGAATGGAACAATCCTTACACATGACGTCTGTGCTTTATACTAGGTGAATGGTAGAACCTTAACAGTGCCGTTACCACAGTTTCTGTGTGTTCTAGGTGTGGGGCCTGCCTATGATTATGTTGGAACCCAAGACTCCATTATGATCAGAGTTCCTGATCACTCTGTCACAGCCCATCTTACTGACGTGACAGGACCTTTAGCAATCACCTCAGCCAATCCAAGTGGAGAAAGCGATAGTACTCACCATGACCACGTGATAACGTAAGTGATGTACATTGTTTGTTTCCAACTGAGCAATAGCAAAATTAAACATATTACTACTAATAATAATAATAATAATAATAATAATAATTATAAAATCATGAATCTACTTTGCAACTACCTGCACTTGCTCAGACCTGCTCTTTCTAATAATAGCCTCCTGTTACATTTTCTTACATATTGTAATGTTTAGTTTCCTTCAATGACACAGTTTTTACTTACTACCAGTCATCATCTTGGTCACTGGCTATAACCCCATCTCCACACAGCATTCTCCAGAGCTGACTTATTTTGACCTAAGTACTGCTCCATAATCAGCCATGATGTTTTGGGTCTATTTGTTGTATTTATCAAGTTATAATATTTGAAAGTGATTGAAACCCCCAAAAAATGTTAAACATGTTTTTTTTGGGAGCATTTCACAAAATCAATATATTGTAACAGGAGTCTTGCTAGAATGCACTCTGCTACAAAAATACCTTTTATTCAGGTAGCTCAAAACAAAGATATACATAGAACAAACATCACTGTCTTTAGTATAAACTACCAGGGAGGTTAGGCTCTGCCTCACTCCCTCTTACTACTAAATAAGGAACCCTTCAGGTCCTGGCATCCTGACACTAGTGGCCCAGCCCTCCGGATCCCACTGTCCCTAGCAGGCCTATCACCTGGACACTAACTGCCTTCAGGAGCCCTGACTCATGGGAGAGACTCTGCTTTAAACCCAGCACCCAGGTGTTTGCTGATGTAGCAGCTTCTTGGGCTAAGAAGCCTATAAGACCTGGTCTGGGCCAAATGGATGGGAACCTGGTCCATCCACACTTCCCATCCACCCCCAGGACCCTGTGTGTAGCTTACAGGTGGCAAAGTACCTCTCCTGCCACATAACCTTTCCCTTAGCTTTTCGTGGCTCAGAAAAGCGGCATGTGACATTGGCAAGGTTTCACCTTTGCCAATTATTTTGGGCTGACAAATCTTTTGGACATAACTTGGGCCCATACACGTGGGTCCCAAGTTCCTCTCCCAAGTACATGTCCGAGGCCCTTTTAACTGGCCTTGGAATCTATTTCCATTAAAGGTTGGTGGCACCAACTCCACTGTGCCACCTTCCCTTTCCCTCCACTTTGGCATAGTGGTCATTTTATTGGACAACTTCTCGTTGCCCACTAAACTTCCCCTCCTCTTCACCTTTCCACCTTTAGGGATGTTTCCCTTATCGGGCTCGGATTTACTGGCTACTGAGGAAGTCGCTTCATTCTTGTCTGGGTGTTTGTGACACCTGACCTTAACCAACTCTGGACTGGGGAAGGTTTTTAAGTTCAGTTTGGGTCTAGTAGTCACCCCGGCCCTCACTGGTCTTGGCCTAAATGGACCAATCCACCTTTTATGGCCCAGCTCTTGGCACCGGTAACACTTACTCTCTGCCCTGACTTTAATTGTTCTGAGGTCATGTTCCAACTTTGCCCCCACCCTTTCCCTCAGAGTGAGGCATTGGTCCCGAGTCTCAGAAAGTTCTTTCATTTGTTGAACTTTTAGTACTTCCTTCAGTCTTTCCAGCTTTGGTAACATTTTCTTCATTAACGTGACTGCTTCATCCTCCGATCTCCCATCTTTGACCCTAGTCACTGTCTCCTGCTGTTCTATGACCGGCACATAACCCATTTTGAGTATCTTGTCCAGGTCTCTTATTCGACTCCGTAGTTTAGGAATCTCCTTCACTACTTCTTTTAGCTGGCTATTATTTAGGGCCAGCTTTTGGAACTCTCCCCTCAAGTTTTCCAGCTCTCGTGTCTCATGTAGAGAACTCTCCCTGGGTAGAGCAACCTCAGAAATGGGATTCTGCACCGATTCCTCTGAGACAGGTTCTTGCTCCTTACTTAGTGTGTCCTTTATGAACTGTCCCAGTTGAGCAATTGGATCTTGAGACTCCTGTGGTGGATCATGCCGGGGCGCAACAACCCCAAGATCGAAATCTTGCACATTATCGTCCACATACACGAGTGGAACTCCTTCAGAAGCAGGTTCCCGGATGACTTCAGAAGTAGACTCCTGTATTGCCACTAGCTTAGCCATGACTAGCTCATGTGGGCGAGACACCGCCAAAGGTACGGTCTTTGTCTTTGATTCATCAGAGAAAGTCTCACATGTGCACTGGATGTCCAGATCCTGGGTTTCCAAGACCTCAACAGAAGCAATCTCCAGCTCAGATAAGACTTCCTGCTCTAAGATGGGCTCTTGAGTAGTCATCAAATTGCCATCTGTCCAGGTAGATTCCTGGGGTTCATCATTCTGCCACAGATCCAGCATATTAGAGGATTCTTGTTTTGGAGGTGGATGATCACTTGACATCAAGTAAACCTCTCACAGCTCCATTACCACTTCCTCCTCACTCCCTGTCAACTGAGGAGCAGCCGGGCATCCCACATCCCCATCTCGTGTCTCCATAAACACATCTTCTGTGAGCCCCTGTGGCTGCCATGCTTCATCTTGAACAGGTTCTACTGAACTCAGGGCTTTGTTCCACTCTTCACCTAAGCTACTACGACATTCTTTTTCCGGAGAATGAGGTGGTGCTGCTTCGGAGGAACTTCTCACTACTGTCCTAGGGGTTAACAACAAAACACTGCCATCTGATGTAGCTCTCTCTTGCTGCTTAAAAAAGTCCTGTGGATTTTCTGTGTGCTGCGCAATAATGGCTGCAGCTTCCTCCATGCTCTGGAACGGCAATACCAACTGAATGGACATTAGTGCCTGTAAATGCTCTACCTCTGAAGAAGGGCCCTCATTTCCACTTTCCAGGAAGATGGCCTTACTAGTGGCATAGCAGGGAGCCTTCCGGGGCTAAGGCACTGGCAGCTCTGGCTCAACTTTCCTGTTCCTTCTGGCTGGAACAGGGAATCCAGTATAGCTGGGTTCCAATACAGTATGGTACCATTCTTCCGCAGCCTGCACCACCGTTGGCATAATTTCCCCCTAAGATGGCATCTCCACTTCGGCTGATAATGTCTTTGACCCAACCTTCGGCATAACGTCTTCAGCAATTGGTGTAGCTACGCCTATGTCTGAACTGAAACTAGGCATAGCCAATGGTTTTAGCTTAAAAACCTCCTTCTGAAGCTCCGCCAAGTCTTGCGACAGAACCTTATTGGCTAGCACCAAACTCCCATATCGTGTCTGGTCACAGGAGATTTCCTCTAATCATCCTTGGCTATGTACTACAAAGTTTTCAGATCTGGGTTTAGCCTTTGCCAAGGTTTTCTGCAACTCTGACACCTGGCCTGTGAGCTTGGCAATCTCTTCTCTACTCCTTCCCAATTTGGCCAGAGAGTCAGTCAAAAGAGATTCCTTCTCCTCCAGATTTTGTGTAAAGGTGTTCACCAGGGCCGTAACTACGTGTGTGCCAGGTGTGCCTGGCACACAGCGCAGTTGTCCTGAGGGCGCAACGGCCAGCGGCATGTAATGAGTCAAATTGACTCATTACATGCCGCCTCTGCTGTGTGCCGTGCGCCGCGCTGGAGAGGAGAGAGCAGCGCCGGGCAGTGGAGAAGGAGGTTGGAGGGAGGGAGACTGGAGCCGCAGCACCGCTATGTAATTGGTAGTAGCGCTGCTGCAGCAGCCCCCTCTCCTTCTGTATTGGCTGCCCGGCACTACTGTGAATGCTGGGATGCGGTTCCTCCATCCCAGCATTCACTGCGGCGCCGGGCAGCCTATATGGAAGGAGAGGGGACTGCTGCAGCGGCGCTACTACCAATTACATAGCGCTGCTGCGGCTCCAGTCCCCCTCCCTCCTCCTCCTTCTACCGTGCCTGCACCGAGGGAGCTGCCAGCAAGAGGAGCCTGACTGCCAGCGGGGAGATGGTAAGTATCTCTCTCTCTCTCTCTCTCTCTCTCTCTCTCTTTCTTTCCCTATTCTTTCTTCCCCAATGTGTAAAAAGGGGGACATTGTCTGCCGTAATGTGTAAATAGGGGGATTGGCTGCCGCAATGTGTAAGAAGGGGGACACTGTCTGCAGTAATGTGTAAAAAGGGGGACTGGCTGCGCAATGTGTAAAAAGGGTGGCGCTGTCTGCCGTAATGTGTTAAAAAGGGACGCTGTCTGCCGTAATATGTAAAAAGGGGGACTGGCTACCGCAATGTGTAAAAAGGGGGACGTTGTCTGCTGTAATGTGTAAAAAGGGGACGCTGTCTGCCGTAATGTGTAAAAAGGGGACGCTGTCTGCCGTAATGTGTAAAAAGGGGGACGCTGTCTGCCGTACTGTGTAAAAAAGGGGACGCTGTCTGCCGTAATGTGTAAAAAGGGGACGCTGTCTGCTGTAATGTGTAAAAAAGGGGGACACCTTCTGCCGTAATGTGTAAAAAGGGGGACTGGCTGCCGCAATGTGTAAAAAGGGAGCATGTCTGCCGTAATGTGTAAAAAGGGGGACTGGCTGCTGCAATGTGTAAAAAGGCGGACGCTGTCTGCATTAATGTGTAAAAAGGGGGACTGGCTACCGCAATGTGTAAAAAGGGGGACGATGTCTGCCGTAATGTGTAAAAAGGGGGACTGGCTGCTGCAATGTGTAAAAAGGGGGACGCTGTCTACCGTAATGTGTAAAAAAGGGACGCTGTCTGCCGTAATGTGTAAAAAGGGGGACGCTGTCTGCCGTGATGTGTAAAAAGGGGGACTGGCTGCCGCAATGTGTAAAAAGGAGGACACTGTCTGCCGTAATGTGTAAAAAGGGGGACGCTGTCTGCTGTAATGTGTAAAAAAGGGACGCTGTCTGCCGTGATGTGTAAAAAGGGGGACGCTGTCTGCCGTACTGTGTAAAAATGGGATGCTTTCTGCCGTAATGTGTAAAAAGGGGACGCTGTCTGCTGTAATGTGTAAAAAAGGGGGACGCTGTCTGCCGTAATGTGTAAAAAAGGGGACGCTGTCTGCCGTAATGTGTAAAAAGGGGACGCTGTCTGCCGTAATGTGTAAAAAAGGGGGTCGCTGTCTGCCGTAATGTGTAAAATAAGGGGACGCTGTCTGCTGTAATGTGTAAAAAGGGGGACGATGTCTGCCGTAATGTGTAAAAAGGGGGACTGTCTGCTGTAATGTGTAAAAGGGGCTCTACCTGGTGTAGTGGCGCTACTGTGCAGCATAATTTGAATAATGGAGACTACTGTGCACTGTAGTATGAATTGGTATTATTTTGTGGCCACGCCCCTTCCCAATGAAGCCACGCCCCTATATATTTTTTGCAAACCTACGGCTCGCACTGCCCCTATCTTGCATGTGTGTGTGTGTGTGTGTGTGTGGGGGGGGGGCACCAATGCCGTTTCTTGCACACAGCACTAAAATGTCTAGTTACGGCACTTGTGTTCACCTGCTCTTGAAGAAAATCACATTTTTCCTTAAGCTCTTCTAGCTCCTGGTCCTTTCATTGGACATTGCTTTCAAGGTCACTTATCGTGTGACACCAAAAAAAGGTTCCATGATAAAATCTTCCCCAAGATCTGGATTACTCTCCAAAAATCTCTCCACTTCCCTCTCCAACTGTGGAGCTTTAATAGGGTCACATAAGTTCCTGAACTGAAGTGTTAGAGCTGTCACCCCTTTTGTTTTTGTAGCATGAATTCTCTTTTTGTTATCCATTTGAAGAGACACTTCAGAATATGCTGTATATCTGAAAATCTTTATTCACCGTTACCTTTGAAAACTGTAAGTGAAAGGGTAAATAAAAAGTCCTTTTTTCTTTTTAGCACAGATTAAGCTTTTAGCAAAGCACTGAAATGTAGCATGTACATAGTGGTCCCAAATACCTTACACTGGTAGTGCAAATAAATAATTTCTCCCTTCAGGCTCTTAAAACTAGAACTCAGGGATTGCTGGGACACATAGTGCCACAAAATTTCTCTATTTAAGTAGAACCACATTTATAAAAGGTTTCAACTTTGCTTGATTGGTCTTAAAGAGCTAATTAACAGGGACACCAGACTCCCATTACCAGATTTTGCAGGCACAGGTAAAAATAAGCTTGGAAAATAAATTCAGTCATAAATTATCAGCTGCTTGCAACCCCTTAGAGTAAATCAGCACAGCTACTTTCAATGAATGGTGCAAAGCATATAAGACAGAACAGGCCATGCACCCTGTTTAACCTCTTTGCTGCCAATGCAAACCTTTGCACCAAAATCAAACACATTCAGTTTAAACAAAACATATCATTATTTTAGCCCCGTGGGGTTGGGTTTAACCACTACTCACAACATCCTTGGTCTGGTACTGATGCCCACGAGTTCAGTTTGGTCTTGAGTTCGCTGGTATGTGTGCCGCTACCTTGCGGCTGTTGGGTCCTCTGCCACGTGTGACATGACTAGCAGAAGGGCCCCACATTGGGCGCCATTTGTAACAGGAGTCTTGCTAGAATGCACTCTGCTACAAAAATTCCACCAACGACCGACTCTAGGCTTGTGCAAAAACAACAAATACCTTTTATTAAGGTAGCTCAAAACAAAGATATACATAAAACAAAGATCACTGTCTTTAGTATAAACTACCAGGGAGGTTAGGCCCTGCCTCATTCCCTCTTACTACTAAATAAGGAACCCTTCAGGTCCTGACATCCTGACACTAGTGCCCCAGTCTTCCAGATCCCACTGTCCCTAGCAGGCCTATCACCTGGACACTAACTGCCTTCAGGAGCCCTGACTCATGGGAGAGACTCTGCTTTAAACCCAGCACCCAGGTGCTGGCTGATGAAGCAGCTTCTTGGGCTAAGAAGCCTATAAGACCTGGTCTGGGCCAAATGGATGGGAACCTGGTCCATCCACACTTCCCATCCACCTCCAGGACCCTGTGTGTAGCTTACAGGTGGCAAAGTACCTCTCCTGCCACAATATATATTGTACACATTGATCACAACTTTTCTTTGTAAACTATGGGGCTAATTCAGACCTGATCACAAAAGCAAAATCTTTCTCTAATGGGCAAAACCATGTGCAGTGCAGGTGGGGAAGATATAACATGTGTAGAGAGAGTTAGATTTGGGTGGGTTATTTTGTTTCTGTGCAGGGTAAATACTGGCTTCTTTATTTTTACACTGCAATTTAAATTTTCGTTTGAACACACCCCACCCAATTCTAACTCTCTCTGCACATGTTATATCTGCCCCACCTGCACTGCACATGGTTTTGCCCATTAGAGAAAAATATCTGAATTAGGTCCAATATTTGTAGTTTTTCCATCAGGGATTAACATAAAAAGATGCTTGGGGCTACAAACAGGAGACATTTGATATGCTGCCTGTTGGGATCTCGGCGTTCACCATACAATGCCGGAAACCCGACAGCCGGCATACCGACAACTATTCTCCCTCTTGGGGTGTCCATGGCAACCCTGGAGGGAGAATAAATAGCGTCGCCTGCCACGAGCCCGCAAGGGGCTCTTTTACGCTCACCCCCCTGTCTACATGATGGCGGTCGGGATCCCGGCGCCGGGATGCTGGGTGCCGGGGTCCCAAGCGCCGGCATAACATACTACACCCCTACTAACTTGTGGGCAAGCCACATAAAGCTGCTCATGGGAGGAGCAGCTGGTCCTGAGATCTACATCTGCAGCCCTGAGTATTTGTCCTTGTAACCTGGGCATTTTTCAGGGTGTGCAATTTATATGTATATATGTATATGTGTATATATATATATATATATATATATATATATATATGTGTGTGTGTATATATATATATATATATATATATATATATATATATATATATACACACATACATTCATTTTGGACTTGAGTAGCCTGCACACTGCACGCGCCGAGTGCCAAGCATTTTTTTTCCTTTGCTCCTCTCCCTGTCATATCAGTATCTTTTTAAGTCACTAAGCTATAGTATACAATAGTGACGGCACTATCCAAATTCATCCAGTAGTTTTTGTGTGATGGCGGAAAAAAAAAAATCTGTTTTTTTTTCATCTCCCTAGTTCATAAACAGTCCCTAGAAGTAGATTTCTCAAAAAAAAAATTGCTAT
The DNA here is from genome assembly GCF_028390025.1 of Pseudophryne corroboree. Taxonomy (NCBI): domain Eukaryota; kingdom Metazoa; phylum Chordata; class Amphibia; order Anura; family Myobatrachidae; genus Pseudophryne; species Pseudophryne corroboree. The sequence goes on from NC_086451.1 coordinate 202,805,661, forward strand.
GTACAGATACAACCCTCACAGTTTTATTATAAGTATTGATAAGAGAGACAATCTGCCAGTATATTCTATCATGTCTAATGCACTGTACAGTCATTCCTCTTGTAATTTTTTACAGACGTCTGAGCCACAAACTGGATGCGATTCTGTGTGATGGCTGTTCCAATGAGCTTGTGGGATCAACTGTAGTAATCTGTACCAAAATAGATGAAGGTAAATACTTTTATCTTACACAGACTTCAAATATCTTCAATTCTCTCTGAAAACCTATCACTATTACAGGTTATATTTCTGCATTAGATCAACAGACAGACCAGACAAATAACTTTAATTTTCTCTTACGTCCTAGAGGATGCTGGGGTCCATATTAGTACCATGGGGTATAGACTGGTCTACCAGGAGCCATTGGCACTTTAAGAGTTTAACAGTGTGGGCTGGCTTCTCCCTCTATGCCCCTCCTACCAGACTCAGTTTAGAAAATGTGCCCGGAGGCGCCGGTCACAGCTAGGGGAGCTCTACAGAGCTTCTTTAGTAAAAGTTTTTTTTTTACAGGGAGGCTGCTGGCAACAGCCTCCCTGCATTGAGGGACTGAGGGGGGGAGCAGTGTCCGCCCTGCGAGGTCTGAGCCACTGTCTCCACTGACTGGACACTGAGCCCCAGAGGGGATAGATCGCTCCCCGCCGCAGGGGAATGCTCACCCCGGCAGCATGCCACCACCGTCTTGCAGAGCTGAAGTGTGGCGAGTGAGTCATCGGCTCCCTGGCAAGCAGGGGAGCTGATGTGAAGATGGCGGCTACAGGGTAGGGAGTGCAGTACTGACAGTGCTCCAGGGGCTCAGCGGTACATAGTGCGGCGCTTTGAGGGGTGCCCTGAGCCGGTGCCTTAACCCTACACTGACCAGAAAGCCTGTCGGGGTCCTTGGATCTCAGCCAGCAGAAAATCCTCAGGCCAGTATAATCTTGGAAGAGCGGAAAGACAGCGCCATTAAGGGGGCAGAGCTTCTCCTCAGAGCGGACCCAGCAGCGTTCATCGCCATTTCTCTTACGTCTTAGAGGATGCTGGGTACTCCAAAAGGACCATGGGGTATAGACGGAATCCGCAGGAGCTTGGGCACACTAAAAGGACTTTGACTGGGTGTGAACTGGCTCCTCCCTCTATGCCCCTCCTCCAGACCTCAGTTAGACTTTGTGCCCAGGAGTGTCTGGACACACACTAGGGGAGCTCTCCTGGGTTTCTCTGGAAAGACTTTTGTTAGGTTTTTTTATTTTCAGGGAGACCTGCTGGCTACAGACTCCCTGCATCGTGGGACTGAGGGGAGAGAAGTCAGACCTACTTCTGCTTAGTTAAGGGCTCTGCTTCTTAGGCTACTGGACACCATTAGCTCCAGAGGGTTCGATCACTTGGTTCGCCTAGCTGCTTGTTCCCGGAGCCGCGCCGTCACCCACCTCACTCGACTACTGATTGGGTTGCTATGTTGAGTACACTTAATGCTAATGTTGCTTTGTTGTCTAAGAGGTTGGATAAATCTGATTCTCAGACACAGACATGGAGAAAATACATGGAGGATGCTTTCTCTCAGGTGCAAACCCCCTCAGGGTCTCAAAATCGTTCATTTACTCAGATGGTAGATACAGATGCCGACACGGACTCAGATTTTCGATGTCGAGTTTAATGAGGCTACTTTACACCAAGGGTAGTTAAGAGTATTCAGTACATGATTGTGGCTATTAAATATGTTTTACATATTTCTGACAAACCTACGGTTCAGGAAACAAGGATTTGCCTATTTAACGGGAAAAAACCTGAGGTGAAGTTTCCCCCCTCTCATGAAATGAATGCTCTTTGTGAAAAAGCTTGGAAGTCACCAGACAGGAGGTGGCAGATTCCCAAGAGAATTTTTATGGCGTATCCTTTCCCCTCTGATGACAGTGAAAAATGGTAGTCGTCTCCGAATGTCGACAAGGCTCTATCCCTTTTGTCCAAGAAGGTGGCGCTTCCGTCCCCTGACACGGCTGCTTTCAAGGATCCGGTGGATCGCAAGCTGGAAACGTCTTTGAAGGCCATTTTTGTTAATATGGGTGCATTGCTCAGACCTGCTGTGGCATCGGTATGGGTGAGTAGTGCTATTGCTAAATGGGTTGATAATTTAGCTTCTGATATGGATACCCTTGATAAAGAAAATATTCTTTTGACTCTTGGTTTTATCAAGGACGCTGCAGATTACCTAAAGGATGCGGCGAGGGATGTTGGCCTCTTGGGATCAAGAGCCAATACCATGGCGGTCTCGGCCAGGAGGGCGCTGTGGATCCATCAATGGAATGCTGATGCCAACTCCAAGAAAGCTATGGAAGCTCTCCTCTTCAAAGGTAGAGTCTTGTTTGGTGACGGCCTGGTTGACCTGGTGTCTACCGCTACTGCGGGTAAGTCATCTTTTCTTCCTTATGTTCCCACACAACAACAAAAAAGGCACCCCATCAACAGATGCAGTCCTTTCGACCTAATAAATACAAACGAGGTAAAGGCTCGTCCTTCCTCACTTCAAAGGGTAGAGGAAGGGGAAAGAAGTCCTGCAGGCGCCCAGGACCAAAAGTCCTCTCCCGCCTCTACCAAGTCCACCGCATGACGCTGGGGCTCCCCTGAGGGAGTCCGGGCAGGTGGAGGGCAGTCTCCGGATCTTCAGTCAGGTCTGGGTTCATTCAGCCCTGGATCCTTGGGTCTTAGACATAGTGTCTCAGGGGTACAAGCTGGAGTTTCAGGAGATGCCCCCTCACCGTTTTTTCATTTCGGCCTTGCCAGTGTCTCTTCCGGAAAGAGACGTGGTAATTGCTGCGATACAAAAGTTGTGTCAACAGAGGGTCATTGTTCCCGTTCCCCCGTCCCAACAGGGGGAAGGGTTCTATTCGAGCCTCTTTGTTGTACCGAAGCCGGACGGTTCGGTCAGACCGATTCTGAACCTAAAATCCCTCAATCCATACTTGAAAATTTTCAAGTTCAAGATGGAATCTCTTCGAGCTGTGATCTCCAGCCTCGAAGGGGGGGATTTTATGGCGTCAGTCGACATAAAAGATGCCTACTTACACATCCCGATATATCCTCCGCATCAGGCCTTCCTGAGATTTGCGGTGCAGGATTGTCATTACCAATTTCAGACGTTGCCGTTTGGGCTTTCCACGGCCCCGAGGGCTTTCACCAAGGTCATGGCAGAAATTATGGTTATCCTTCGCAAACAAGGCGTTACAATTATCCCATACTCGGACGATCTCCTGATAAAGGCGAGGTCCAAGGAACAGTTGTTAAGAAATTCTGCGACAACACGGTTGGGTTCTCAATTTGCCAAAGTCTCAGTTGATCCCGGCCACTCGGCTGCCCTTTCTGGGCATGATTCTAGACACAGAGCTACAGAGAATGTTTCTTCCGGAAGACAAAGCTCTGGAAATCCAGACAATGGTCAGGGAGCTTCCGAGGCCGACAAGTGTGTCGATTCATCAATGCACTCGGGTTCTAGGGAAGATGGTTGCGGCTTACGAAGCCATTCCGTTTGGCAGGTTTCATGCCCGGGTGTTTCAGTGGGATCTGCTGAACAAATGGTCTGGGTCTCACCTGCACATGCACCAGAAAATAAGTCTATCTTCCAGGGCCAGGATTTCTCGCCTGTGGTGTCTGCAAAGCTCTCACCTTCTAGAGGGATGCCGATTCAGAATCCAGGACTGGGTCCTGCTGACAACAGATGCAAGTCTCCGAGGCTGGGGCGCAGTCACGCAAGGAAGAAACTCCACATAAATGTTCTCAAGTTAAGAGTCATTTACAACGGCCTGCTGCAAGCGAAGAACCTTCTTCAGGGTCTTCCTATCCTGATCCAGTCGGACAACATAACAGCGGTGGCGTACGTAAACCGCCAAGGCGGAACAAGGAGCAGGGCGGCTATGGCGGAGGCCACAAGAATCCTTCGCTGGGCGGAACAGCACGTGAGCGGCCTGTCAGCAGTCTTCCTCCCGGGCGTGGACAACTGGGAAGCAGACTTCCTCAGCAGACACGATCTCAATCCGGGAGAGTGGGCTCTTCATCAAGAGGTATTTGCAGAAGTGACAAGGCGTTGGGGAATTCCTCTGATAGACATGATGGCGTCTCGCCTCAACAAGAAGCTTCCGAGGTATTGTTCCATGTCACGGGACCCCCAAGCCAGTGCAGTGGACGCCCTGGTGACTCCGTGGGTGTTTCAGTCGGTGTGTGTGTTCCCTCCGCTTCCTCTCATTCCAAAGGTGCTTTGTTCGACGAACAAGGGTTCAGGCGATACTCGTCGTTCCAGATTGGTTACGGAGGGCCTGGTATCCGGATCTTAAAGAATTACTAGTGGAAGATCCCTGGCCGCTTCCTCTAAGAGAGGACCTGTTACTGCAGGGTCCCTGCGTGTTTCCGGACTTACCGCGGCTGCGTTTGACGGCGTGGAAGTTGAGCGCCAAATCTTAGCTCGGAAAGGTATTCCCGGGGAGGTCATCCCCACTCTCCTTAAAGCTAGGAAGGAGGTTACGGCGAAACATTATCACCGTATTTGGAGAAAGTATGTTTCGTGGTGTGAAACCAAAGCAGCTCCTGCGGAGGAGTTTCACTTGGGTCGGTTATTCCATTTTTTGCAGGCAGGCATTGATGCAGGCCTGAAATTGGGTTCCATCAAAGTGCAGATTTCGGCTTTATCTATTTTCTTTCAGAAAGAATTGGCCGTCCTTCCAGAGGTTCAGACTTTTGTGAAGGGAGTACTGCATATACATCCTCCATTCGTGCCGCCGGTGGTGCCGTGGGATCTTGAAGTGGTGTTGCAGTTCCTTATGTTTCACTGGTTTGAACCTTTGCGTAAGGTTGAGTTAAAGTTTCTCACTTGGAAAGTGGTCATGCTTTTGGCTCTGGTGTCTGCCAGGCGAGTGTCAGAGTTGGCGGCCTTGTCTCACAAGAGCCCTTATTTGATCTTCCATTCGGATAGAGCGGAATTGAGGACTCGTCAACAATTTCTGCCGAAGGTGGTTTCTTCGTTTCACATTAACCAACCTATTGTGCTGCCTGTATGCTTCCAACAAGATTGGAAATCCTGCTTCTAAGCAAACTATTGCTCGCTGGATTTGTAATACGATTCAGCAAGCTTCGGCTGGGATACCGTTGCCGAAGTCAGTAAAGGCCCATTCTACCAGAAAAGTGGGCTCTTCTTGGGCGGCTGCCCGAGGAGTCTCGGCACTTCAGCTTTGCCGAGCAGCTACGTAGTCGGGTTCAAACACCTTTGCTAAGTTTTACAAGTTTGATACCCTGGCTGATGAGGACCTCATGTTTGCTCAATCGGTGCTGCAGAGTCGTCCGCACTCTCCCGCCCGTTCTGGAGCTTTGGTATAGACCCCATGGTCCTTTTGGAGTCCCCAGCATCCTTTAGGACGTAAGAGAAAATAGGATTTTAATACCTACCGGTAAATCCTTTTCTCCTAGTCCGTAGAGGATGCTGGGTGCCCATCCCAGTGCGGACTGTTACTTGCAGTAGTATTGTTACTGGTTATATTTGTTTACACGTGGATTGTGTATTAGTTATATTCAGCTTGTTGCTGTTGTTAATTCATACTGTTATCTGGTTACTGTTGTCCAGTTGTACGGTATGTTTGTGGTGTGGGCTGTATGTTTCTCGCCCTTAGTTTAAACAAAAATCCTTTCCTCTAAATGTCCGTCTCTCCTGGGCACAGTTTCTATAACTGAGGTCTGGAGGAGGGGCATAGAGGGAGGAGCCAGTTCACACCCAGTCAAAGTCTTTTTAGTGTGCCCAAGCTCCTGGGGATCCCGTCTATACCCCATGGTCCTTTTGGAGTCCCCAGCATCCTCTACGGACTAGGAGAAAAGGATTTACCAGTAGCTATTAAAATCCTATTTTTCCTACCTGCAGACACGCTGCCTGTGAAGAGCAGTCCCTCCAGAGCAACTCCAGCTATCTGTACGGTACCAGGGGGTTGTAGAAGGGAGGGGAGGCTGTGTATAGACTGTGTCACCTATTAAAGGACACAGTCAGCGCTGGTTAAGGGTCTCCTTATACCTGTATAGCGCTGTGTGTGGGTTGGCTCCAATCTCTGTGTGTCTCTGCCATTCTTGGGGGAGAAACTCTGTCTGCCCTGTACCCTGTGTGTATGTGGGGTGTGCAAGCAACTATGTCTAGAGACTCTGTCTCATATGCTGCAGAGGATATATCTTCTCAGGAAGATCCCATCCCATGTAATCAGGATTGCACTGTTGTAGCGCAGATCCCGGTTAGGGAACCGGAGTGGTTAGCCTCTCTTAGGGGGGCTATTTCTCAGATTTCTGAAAGGGTTGCAAGGACTGAGCATGCAACTCAGGTATTGCAGTCCTCTATGGCAGTATGGTCCAATACTGCTCCCCCGGGGCCTCCTGTGGTACATTCTCACAAACGTGCTCTTGCCCAAATTACACAGGATGACACGGATACCGATTCTGCCACAGCAGACGGTGATGGGGTTGTGTCAAGGGGGATGGCATCACTTGCTAAGGGGGTGCAGTTGATGATTGAGGCCATGCGGGATGTGTTAAATATTTCTGACACACCTCCTGAGCAGGTTGAGGAGGCTTTTTTCACAGATTGTAAGAAAGCCCTTCTCACCTTGCCTGCTTCTAAGGAATTAAATGCCATTTTTGAAAAGGCCTGGGAAAACCCAGAGAAAAAATTCCAGATCCTTAAAAGGGTTCTTTTTGCTTTCCCTTCCCGGAGGACGATAGAAAAAAATGGGAGTCCCCGCCTATAGTTGACGCCTCTGTTTCCAGGCTGTCAAAGCAAGTGGTTTTGTCTGTCCCAGGATCTATCGCGTTGAAAAATCCGGCGGATCGCAAGGTGGATGCTACACTCAAATCCATATACACGTCTTTAGGGGCGATACTGCGGCCTACTATTGCCTGTGCATGGATTTCAAAAGCAATAGCAAAGTGGTCAATCACTCTGCAGGTAGACTTGACTACGATGGATAAAGGTGACGTTGATTTGTTTTTACGTAACATACAGGATTCTGCAGGGTTTCTGGTGGAATCCATGAAGGATCTGGGTTCCATGGCAGTGGGGATCTCCTCCATGTACGTCTCGGCTCGCAGGGGTCTCTGTCTGCGCCAATGGTCTGCGGATGCGGAATCCAGGAAGAGTGTGGAGAGCCTACCCTAGACAGGACAGGCTCTGTTTGGGGAGGTGCTGGATGCGTGGATTGCCACAGCTACAGCAGGTAAGTCTCCTTTTCTCCCCTCAGCTGCACCGGCTACGAAGAAGCCTTTTTCTCCCAACACGTCACAGTCCTTTCGGCCCACTAGGACTAGAAAGAACAAGCCCTCCAACACCTTCTTTAGAGGTGGTCGTGCAAAATCCAAAAAGCCTGCTTCTGGTGCCTCAAAGTCCTCATCATGACAGTGGACCACACAGCCTGGAAGTAGGTCAGGTGGGAGCGAGACTCCGGCATTTCAGCCACGTCTGAGTGTCGTCCGGCCTGGATCCCTGGATACAAGATATTGTGTCCCGGGGGTACAGGCTGGAGTTTCAAACTCTCCCACCTCACCGATTCTTCAAATCAGGCTTGCCGTCTTTGCCGGCAGACAGAGCTATTTTACTGGATGCTATCCGAAAATTGGTATTGTCGAAGGTCATTGTTCCAGTTCCACCTCATCAGTTGAACAAAGGTTACTATTCGAACCTTTTTTGTGGTACCGAAGCCGGATGGTTCAGTCAGGCCAATTCTGACCTTGAAATCATTGAACCCTTATCTCAGGGACTTCAAATTCAAAATGGAGTCTCTGTGAGCGGTTATCTCAGGACTGACGGAGGGGGTGTTCCTGGTGTCCCTGGACATCAAGGATGCGTACCTCCACATTCCCATTTGGTCACCGCATCAGGCTTATCTCAGGTTTGCACTGTTAGACGATCACTATCAATTTCAGGCACTGCCATTCGGTCTCTCCACAGCACCGAGGATCTTCACCAAAGTGATGGCAGAGATGATGGTTCTCCCCCGCAAGCAGGGGGTGAACATAATTCCATATCTGGACGACCTGCTGATGGGCATAATACAGGGAGAAGTTGTTAAGATCCATTGCTCTCATGACACATCTGCTCAAGGAGCACGGTTGAATCCTGAACCTTCCAAAGTCTCATCTCGAGCCGACAAGGAGGCTGTCTTTCCTGGGGATGAGCCTCGACACGGAGGTGCAGTGGGTTTTTCTAACGGTGGAGAAAGCGTTGGTGATTTAGACAATGGTCCGGGATGTCTTGAAGCCGGCCCGGGTATCGGGTCATTAGTGCATCCGCCTTCTGGGGAAGATGGTTGCCTCCTACAAGGCTCTGCAGTACGGAAGGTTTCATGCTCGATCTTTTCAACTAGATCTCTTGGAGGATACGTCTGTCGCCGAAAGCAAGGATTTCGCTCCTCTTGTGGCTGCAACTACCTCACCTTCTGGAGGGCCGAAGGTTCGGGGTTCAGGACTGGATCCTTCTAACCATGGATGCAAGTCTAAGAGGTTGGGGAGCAGTCGCTCAAAGAGAAACCTTCCAAGGAAGATGGTCAAGTCAGGAATCCCTTTTTCTGATAAACATCCTGGAGCTATGAGCCGTATACAACGGCCTTCTTCAAGCGGCACACCTTCTACAGGATCGGGCTGTTCAGGTGCAGTCGGACAACGTGACAACAGTGGCCTACATAAACTGACAAGGCGGAACGAAGAGCAGGGCTGCAATGTCAGAGGTAACAAAGATCCTCCTTTGGGCAGAAAGGCATGCTGGTCAGCAATCTTCATTCTGGGAGTAGACAACTGGGAAGCGGACTTCCTCAGCAGATACGATCTCCATCCAGGAGAGTGGGGCCTCCAACCAGAGGTGTTCGAGGAGGTAACCGGTTGGTGGGGGTTCCTCACATAGACATGATGGCCTTCCACCTCAACAAGAAGCTGAGGAGGTACTGTTCCAGGTCGAGAGACCCACAGGCAGTGGCGGTGGACGCACTAGTAACGCCGTGGGTGTTCACGTCAGTGTATGTGTTCCCTCCACTTCCTCTTATCCCAAGAGTTCTACAACTTGTAAAAATGATATGCGGATCTGCTGGATCTACTGCTGGAAGATCCAAGGCCTCTGCCTCTTCGGGAGGATCTTCTACTACAGGGGCCGTTCGCTTATCAAGACTTACCGCGGCTACGTTTAATGGCATGGCGGTTGAGCGCCAGATCTTAGCTCGGAAGGGTATTCCGAGTGAGGTTATTCCTACCCTGATACGGGCTAGGAAGGGGGTAACGTCTAAACATTACCATCGAATTTGGAAAAAGTATGTGTCTTGGTGTGAATCCAAGAAGTTTCCTGCGGTGGAGTTTCAACTTCGACGGTTTGTCCTTTTCCTGCAAGCAGGTGTGGATTTAGGGCTCCATCAAGGTCCTGATTTCGGCCTTATCCATTTTCTTCCAGAAACAATTGGCTGTCCTCCCTGAGGTTCAGACCTTTTTGAAAGGGGTTCTGCACATCCAGCTCCCTTTTGTCGCGCCAAGGGCACCATGGGATCTTGATGTGGTGTTGCAGTTCCTGCAGTCGGATTGGTTTGAGCCTCTACAGGAGGCTGAAATCAAGTTTCTCACATGGAAGGCGGTAACTTTGTTGGCCTTGGCTTCTTCTTGACATGTCCCTATCTGGTCTTCCATGAAGATAGGGCGGAACTCAGGACTTGTCCACAGTTCCTTCCCAAGGTTATGTCGGCTTTTCATATCAACCAACCTATTGTGGTGCTAGTGGCTACTGACTCTTCAATTGCTGCAAAGGCCTTGGATGCTGTGAGGACTTTGAAGATTTATGTGAAGAGGACTGCTCGTCTCAGGAAATCTGACTCTGTGTTTGTCCTCTATGATCCCAAGAAAATTGGGTGTCCTGCTTCTTAGCAGTCGATTTCTCGTTGGGTCAGGTTCACCATCCAGCATGCCTATTCTACGGCAGGATTGCCATGTCCAGAATCAAGTTTGGTCAAGCAGTTCTGCAGGAGCCTGCACGCTCTCCCTCCCATTCTGGAAGCTTTGGTACATCCCCATGGTACTAATATGGATCCCAGCATCCTCTAGGACATAAGAGAAAATAGGATTTTAATTACCTACCGGTAAATCCTTTTCTCGTAGTCCGTAGAGGATGCTGGGCGCCCGCCCAGCGCTTCTTTATCCTGCAATGGTTATTTGGGTCAGTACTACCTGGTTCCTAGGTAAGTTCTGTGTTCATTCCTGTTTCAGTACGGTTTCAGCTGTTGCTGAGTTCTCCGGCCTGTTGGCCAGATTTGTCTTGTTGTGTGAGCTGGTATGAATCTCGCCACTATCTGTGTATTTCCTTCTCTCGGCGTATGTCGTCTCCTCGGGCACAGTTTCTAGACTGAGTCTGGTAGAAGGGGCATAGAGGGAGGAGCCAGCCCACACTGTAAACTCTTGAAGCGCAAATAGCTCCTGGTGGACCCGTCTATACCCCATGGTACTAATATGGACCCCAGCATCCTCTACGGACTACGAGAAAAGGATTTACCGGTAGGTAATTAAAATCCTATTTTTTCAATGCATAATATCTACGAAATGGATACATAAGGCCGTATTCAAATGTCACCCCCTCTCGCACCGCCGGCAGCTATTCAAATGTTGCTGCCAATGGGCACGACAAGTTCATTTCAGCTCACTATCCCCGGGAGTAGCAAGCTGAAATGCGCGTAAATACACCTGTTTGGGCGCCCAAACAGGTCTTTTCAAGCTTGCGCTTATTGCTTTCGTTGGGTGTAGGTGCTTAGCGCGCCTAAACCCGAGGATATTGGGTGCGATCAGCATGATAAGGGGGGGCATTTGAATATCACCACACAATCTCCCGTCACTTTAGATAGGAGATCGGGGTGCGATAATATTTGAATTCCCCCCAAAATGCTCTTCCAAATCTCAGTCTGTCTAATAACTTAGGGCCTAATACAGACCCTGCTATGAAGCGATTTCTGCACATCTGCACATGCGCGTATGTAGTTTAAGACCTGGAGGGAATGGGGCATCAATGCTGTATTTTATGGTCGATGCCTTCGTTTAAGGGACGCGGTCCGGACAACAGACGGCATGTCCGGACCGTTGCTGAGGCGGGTCACGGTGGCTGCGTGACATCATTCGCAGTCACTGCAACCCTTAACATGGTGGGTAGCCATCAGAGGGCTACCTGAAACATTTGAAGGCATTGCTGCTGTGCAATGCTTTTTCATGTCTGCGGGGAAGGGGGGGCTGGATCCGGCATGCAGAGTGGACTTGCCCTGTGTTGGGCGCCCCCCTGCATGTCAAAGAATTTGATTGTAGATGTTCATTTTTTTTCACACAGCTATGATCAGGTCTGAATTACCCCCTTAGATTTGATTATCATCACTCAATTACATTATGGTATTTGCAACATATATATTTATTCCTTTCCAGGGACTATCAGTATATTACGGGAAGGCTGTGTGCCGGCTGCTAGGATTATGCAGTTATTTGAGCGTGCTAAGAACATGGAGGAAGATGTGCTGTAGTAACATGGAAAGAAATGCTGCATTGGCCACCGACCTATTTACATAAATAACAAATCCTGCAGGCGGGACTCAAAATGTGTTACCTTGTTAATATGTTTACATATGTGTGAAAACATTGTATGCTCACTGTGTATAGTGTTTAAATTGAAAATGAAGAATTTGAAGCATTTATACTGTTTAACCTATTTAAGTCATTATAGCATATGACAAAGTATTATCAGCAGTCTAAATCAGTGAAATGCACTGCGGTGGGGCAGATGAGGCAGAGCCCTTCCTGTCATACTAATGAATGCACCAGAGTTCTGACTATATAAAGTATATGAAAAATACAAAGAATATATTAAAAATATCTTCTTTGTAATATACTAATTATTTTTATATTCAAGACTCTGGAGTAGCAAAAAAGACTCCTTAACAAGAAGAACAGGCGCTTAGTATAAAGTTGCTGCACCAAGCAGCTGGCGTAAATACGGGAGAGTCACTCCTGAGATAACAAACAAGAAAATATACACAAATGGCAGCACTACTGATGAAGTGATTGGATATAAACAATGTTTAAAAAATGTAACAATTTATTATAATAGAAACAATAAAACCATTAAAAATGGCAATTTCTCTCCTCAAAATACATAATATAAATGTATACACCACATTCAGTTAATTTCTCTATAGATCATTAGACCAATACGTGTCTGTTCCTATATGATATGCCCAGGTAAGTCCACTAGTCGATAGAGGATATATTGTATCAGCACAGTTCGGTTTGTAAATATTTACCGGTCACCAATTTAGAGGTGGAAAAGCTTCCATACATGAGAGTCCATGTTAGGCTTGTGATGTCCTCATTAGAAATGGTGAATTGCTGGAGATGTCCTCTTATTAGTGCACAGCAAGCTGGTAGTGGATCCGGGATTGGTTCAGACACGTAGAAATGGTCACCAAGATGGAAATGGTGTAGAGCAAAAATGGTGTGTGTGGCAGGGGGGTCCTGATGCGTTTCGCTGCTCCCCAAAAAGTTTTGCAGCTTTATCAAAGGAACTGATAAAGCTGCAAAACTTTTTGGGGAGCAGCGAAACCAATCCCGGATCCAGGAAGTGGGTGTTTCTGGGCGGCAACATGGCGTTTTCAGGGACTGTGCTAAAAACCGCAGGCGTGCCAGGTAAAAATGCAGGAGTGGCTGGAGGAACAGGGGAGTGGCTGGCCGAACGCAGGGCGTGTTTGTGACGTCAAACCAGGAACTAAACGGACCGAGCTGATCGCAATCTAGGAGTAGGTCTGGAGCTACTCAGAAACTGCAAGGAATTATTTAGTAGCAGTTCTGCTATACTTTCGTTCACTATTCTGCTAAGCTAAGATACACTCCCAGAGGGCGGCGGCCTAGCGTGTGCAATGCTGCTAAAAGCAGCTAGCGAGCGAACAACTCTGAATGAGGGCCAAAGAGAGGTGTGTTAAATTACACAAACTGAACTAGTTCAACTTTCCACACAAATATCTCCATGATTTCAGGGAATAAATGAGGCCAATTTCCTCCTGCTTGGTTGGGGATTGTGTGATGGGAGGGACACATAAATACAGTAAAAAGATAAATACATTTAGATTGCTTGTAATGGTTTTGCAATGTGAAAGTTATTTATTAAGCTTGCAAACAGATATGTGACATACTTTCCTGGTATACTTAGGACAATGCAAGCTCATGTTGTTCTAGACAATCAATTCAAGATTGACCATTTCTCCATTCCTTGTTATTGCATAAGGTGGTCACACACACAAGCCGTCATCTTCAGACCACACTTACTGAATACATTTTCAGACTTCTTTTGTTGTTTTAAATGTATTTATCATTCTGCAGATATGGTATTACTGTAGAAGGTGGATTATGCTACATTGTGGTGATAATATGTACTCAAGAAGGGAGGCAATCAGGAGACTGCCTTTTGGGATCCTGGCGGTCACAATGCCGATGCCAGAATCACGACAGGCGGTGAAATGCCGTCGCCGGCTCTCCCTCTGTGGGTGGGAGCCTGCAGTGTGGAGTGCAGCTAGATCAGAAGGGGCTTTTTAGCGCTCACCCCAGCACATACTTGCCTACCCTCCCGGAATGGCCGGGAGGCTCCCGAAAAACGGGTGACCCTCCCGGCCCTCCGGAAGAGCAGGCAAGTTTCCCGATTTACGGGGGTGGGGTCACCCCCTGCCCGCCGCCCACTTAACGAGTAAAGTGGGCAGTCCGGGCAGGCGATGACGCGATTCTTGTTGAATCGCGTCATCGTAACCACGCCCCCTGCTGTATAATGCCTGTAATCGCGGCATTACACAGCGGGGGGCGTGGCTTAAATGACGCGTTCCAAAAGCCACGCCCCGTTCCTCCTCCGCCCCGCCCCCCTTGCGCGTCACCTGACTGCCAGCCCCCCCTGCTGAGCCGACGGGCTGCTCTCTCCCGGAGAGAGCAGCCCAGAAGTCGGTAAGTATGGGTAAGACCCTTACAAATGTTTCAGTTACACTACACCACTCGACCAATTGCTTAAAGAGATTCCGTTGGATGTTGGGTGTATACATTTTTTATATTTAGTGAATTACAGGCTTTACAATTATGATACACGTGCATATACACACTACCTTTTTTTTTTTATATGGAGGCTGAGAATATTTTATTCAAATAAAATCTCCTTTCATATGGGGGTGATGCAGCAGGAGAACAGCTACTGGATATTTTCAGTCATACCCCTTTCAGACCGCCCGAGGCGGATCGCACCCGGGAGCCTGAAATGGGAGCTTCCAGTGTGCGACCCACCTCAGTCGCCCACATGATCTCCAAGCGCCGCCCGTCAACACATAGTGAAAGGGAAATGGGTCGCATCGACATGGCTCCCGTTCACACCGCACAGCAAGCCGGGTTGAACATGTTTTCAACTCTGCTCGCTACCTGAGTTGGAATACTGGGTCGCTCAAACCAGTATATCAACCCTGGTACCTTTCAAACCGCACACGAACGCGGGTTATGCGCGTCAATGTGCCAATAACCCGTGTTCGTAGCTGGCGGTCTGAAAGGGGTATTACTGAAGCTACGCAAAAAAGAGCCTGATTATTTTCTTAATGGATCACACTCAGGTTATTATTGCAATAAACAAATCTCACGTTTTTTCAGGGTGCAAAATATATCCACCATCGGACCATATACGCGATTACACTCCCTCTCCACCATGAAGATCTAGCACAGAGCTCCTACAGGTAAGAGCTCTGTGTAGCCACCATGGGATCAGTACGAGATCCCGGCGGTCCCGTTACCATTTTCAAAGCTCATCCACCAATATGACAAGTGTAGTAAACATGATATGGGGGGTAATTCCAAGTTGATCGCAGCAGGAAATTTTTTAGCAGTTGGGCAAAACCTTGGGGGTCATTCCGAGTTGTTCGTTCGTTAGCTTTTTTCGCAACGGAGCCATTAGTCGCAAACTGCGCATGCGCAACGTTCGCAGTGCGCCTGCGCCAAGTAAATTAGCACAAAAGTTTGTTATTTTACTCACAGCCTAACGAAGTTTTCATCGTTCTGGTGATCGGAGTGTGATTGACAGGAAGTGGGTGTTTCTGGGCGGAAACTGACCGTTTTATGGGAGTGTGCGAAAAAACACTGGCGTTTCTGGGAAAAACGCGGGAGTGTCTGAAGAAACGGGGGAGTGTCTGGGCGAACGCTGGGTGTGTTTGTGACGTCAAACCAGGAATGAAACTGACTGAACTGATCGCAGTGGCAGAGTAAGTGTCGAGCTACTCAGAAACTGCAAATAAATTTCTATTCGCAATTCTGCTAATCTTTCGTTCGCAATTCTGCTAAACTAAGATTCACTCCCAGTAGGCGGCGGCTTAGCATGTGCAATGCTACTAAAAGCAGCTAGCGAGCGAACAACTCGGAATCAGGGCCCATGTGCACTGCAGGGGGGGGCAGATATAACATTTGCAGAGAAAGTTAGATTTGGGTGGGTTATTTTGTTTCTGTGCAGGGTAAATACTGGCTGCTTTATTTTTATACTGTAATTTAGATTACAGATTGAACTCACCCCACCCAAATCTAAGTGTGTGTACACATGGGGGGTAATTCCAAGTTTATCGCAGCAGGAATTTGGTTAGCAGTTGGGCAAAACCATGTGCATTGCAGGGGAGGCAGATATAACATGTGCAGAGAGAGTTAGATTTGGGTGTGGTGTGTTCAATCTGCAATCTAAATTGCAGTGTAAAAATAAAGCAGCCAGTATTTACCCTGCACAGAAACAAAATAACCCACCCAAATCTAACTGTCTCTGCACATGATCTGCCTCCCCTGCAGTGCACATGGTTTTGCCCAACTGCTAAAAAATTTCCTGCTGCGATCAGCTTGGAATTACCCCCATGGTGAGATTCGGGCTATGCCCAATTCTCACTATGCAACAGGGGCCGGGTTGGCACATAGTCAGTATTGCAAGCACATAATGAGTGCGCTTGCGATACTGGCTATGTGCGATTTTGGCTAAGTGTCAATTTTGACTATCTCTTCTATAGAGATAGCCAAAATTGACTTGCCTGCACAGTCTATCTTTTCTTTCGATGCCGACCGCGCGGGACCACGCATCGGGATCGCAAGGTGACTGTCACCTTACGATCTGCACTAACTTTTCTTCCGATTTTGACTATATAGTCAGAATCGGAAGAAAAAATCTCACCGTGTGTACACACCCTAACTCTCTCTGCACATGTTATATTTGCCTCCCCTGCAGTGCACATGGGCCCTCATTCCGAGTTGTTCGCTCGCAAGCTGCTTTTAGCAGCATTGCACACGCTAAGCTGCCGCCCTCTGGGAGTGTATCTTAGCTTAGCGGAATTGCGAACGAAAGATTCTCAAAACTGCGAATAGAAATTTCTTAGCAGTTTCTGAGTAGCTCCAGACTTACTCTGCCACTGCGATCAGTTCAGTCAGTTTCGTTCCTGGTTTGACGTCACAAACACACCCAGCGTTCGCCCAGACACTCCCCCGTTTCTCCAGCCACTCCCGCGTTTTTCCCAGAAACGGCAGCGTTTTTTCACACAGACCCATAAAACGGCCAGTTTCCGCCCAGAAACACCCACACCCCGATCACCAGAACGAAGAAAATTCCTCGTAATGCCGTGAGTAAAATACCTAACTTTTGAGTAAAATAACTAAGCCCATGCGCTCTGCGAACATTGCGCATGCGCAGTAAGCGACTAATCGCAAAATAGAGAAAATCGTCAACGAGCGAACAACTCGGAATGAGGGCCATGGTTTTGGCCAACTGCTAACAAAGTTCCTGCTGCGATCAACTCAGAATTACCCCCATTGTCAGTGTATGGGTGCAGTATTTTTCCATTAAAATTACATTATATGTTGAGTATTAAATCTACCCAGCTCCCCTGCAAGGGCAGCAATGCAGGGAGGCGTCTTGCTGGAGACGCACTATTCCCTCTCAAGATGCATTCGGGATGCGGGCAGTCAGAATCTCTGCGTCGGAACCCCGACACACAGGCAGAAGATCGGTGGCAAAATGCCGACACTGGAATCCTGACACCCGCATCCCGAACAAATGTAAGTGTGCATACACTGTTAGTGTTATACCGTGGGGTGGGGGGTAGATTTAGGCACCCCCAGGGAGGGTTAGGTTTAGGCACACCTGGGAAGGGTTAGGCTGCGGGGGGAGGGAGGTTTAGGCTGCGGGAAGGGGGGTTAGGTTTATGCACCACCAAGGAGGGTTAGGGTAAGACTGCAGGGGAGGGGGTGCAGGGTTAAGAGGCATAAAGAGAGGGTTAGAGTGGTATTGGGGGAGGATAAGTTTAGTTACTTAGCCCCTGTTTGGATTCTCCTCAGCGGGATGCCTCGGTCGGAATTCTGACCGCCGACATCCCAAACACCAGTAAAGCCTATAACATCCCCCACACTGCTGCTATTCACTGCTGCTGTGCCTGTCAATCTATATGATGGGCAGCAGAAAAGCAGCAGCATCAAGGTGCTTCAGCTCCAATCCCCAAGTGCTGCTGCTGCTGCTGTAGATAAGATTTTTTTTCCTGCTAGCCTTCTAGCATCCAATGCCCCATGGCAGGCCCCACGGCTCCCCCTGGCATGGATAGGAAAAGATTCCTTTTTAAAAGCTTCTTCTTTTACCTCCCCTTTCTCCTATCTCTACACCTTTTTGTCCTCTTTAAGTTCTTTCCTTAACTGCTTCATCCCCTGTTCCATCACACTGTCCACTCCCAGTTGCACCTTTCTGCGCCTGTATCCCTGATTCTCCTACTGTTGGCATTATGAGTGTAAGTGGCATTACTACTGTGGGCATTATGTGTATAAGCGGCACTACTATTGTGGACATAATGGGTATAAACGCAAACGGCACTACTACTGTGGGAATTATGTGAATAAGGGGTACTACTACTGTGGGCATTATGAGAGTATAAGTGGCACTACTACTGTGAGCATTATGTGTATAAGGGGGACTACTACTGTTGGCATTATGTGTATATGCGGCACTACTACTGCGGGCATTATGTGTATAAGCAGCACTACTACTGTGGGGCATTATGTGTGTTAGGTGCACAACTACAGTGGGCATTATGTGTGACTACTGTGTGTCATAACATGAATGAGGGACACTACTACAGATGTGTCCCTGTACATCTTGGCTGTGGAAGGCAGCGTGTCTGCCTGCTGCTGCTGTCCCATTCTTTGCTATGGGGTGTATACATATATATATATATATATAATTTATTCAAAACGAGTACTGGAAATAAGGACTCGTGATGCAGGTCTTCCGGTTAAAACACAGTGTCTTTACTGGCATCAGACACTGTGCATAGCATACACAGGCTTATGCCTGGTCACACAAGTGCATAACTGAAAATAAGCAAATAAACACAAAAAGTCCTAGCACTCCCTGTGCTCAATCATCTGTCCACCATGTTCCCCTGGCACAGCTAATGTCATCAGTCCCTGGCGCTATCAAACTGCATCCCACTTGCTGGCCCCTAATGGGCATCAGTGCACAGAACTCTGGGTGAACGGGAGTTTTAAACTTTTCCTGTTCCCAGTGATGAGTTCCTGCTTGATCTGGGTAATCCACAAAATCCAGTGTTCCAAATCTCTACTGCAGCTGCAGAATGTGCAGGTCTTGTTTTCTTCTCCCTTGGAGCGAGCTGATCCCACCAGAATGTGGGCAATTGTGGTGAGACACAAGCCCTCTCACCACAATATAAACACACAATCCCGCACCAGTGCCCATAGATTTTCTATTTGTCCGTCCCTTTTAAAAAATGTACATGGTACATTAATTTATAGTGCACCTATGTTACTACACTTTTTTTTTCTTTCTTGCTGCTTTTAGTACTATGGCCCTCATTCCGAGTTGTTCGCTCGATAATTTTTTTCGCATCACAGCGATTTTCCGCTTAGTGCGCATGCGCAATGTCCGCAGTGCGACTGCGCCAAGTAAATTTGCTATGCAGTTAGGAATTTTACTCACGGCTTTTTCTTCGTTCTGGTGATCGTAGTGTGATTGACAGGAAGTGGGTGTTACTGGGCGGAAACTGACCGTTTTATGGGTGTGTGCGGAAAAACGCTACCGTTTCTGGGAAAAACGCGGGAGTGGCTGGAGAAACGGAGGAGTGTCTGGGCGAACGCTGGGTGTGTTTATGACGTCAAACCAGGAACGACAAGCACTGAACTGATCGCAGATGCCGAGTAAGGTTGAAGCTACTCAGAAACTGCTAAGAGGTGTGTAATCGCAATTTTGAGAATCTTTCGTTCGCAATTTTAAGATGCTAAGATACACTCCCAGTAGGCGGCGGCTTAGCGTGTGTAAAGCTGCTAAAAACAGCTTGCGAGCGAACAACTCGGAATGACCCCCTATAGCTTTCACCTACCACTGCAGGACACACCCCTGGGTGGCAATAAACACGCCCATAGGTGGAGTTATATACATCCTTTGGGCGGAGCATGACACGCCCCTGCAATGGTGTGTCATTTTGCTACCACTTGGAATCTCCCTGAAACTAGTTTTCAAAAGTAGGCAAGTATGCCCCAGCATACTGACAGCCGGGACACCGCTGTCGGTGTCTTGACAGCCAGCATCCTGGCTGCCGATAATTAGTATGTATTCCCTCAAGAACAGCGCTAATACACATTTATAATTCAGTATAGTATGCATTGCCATTATTGTCAAATAAAAAAAAAAAGAGTTATCTTAATTTGTGCTTTACAAAGCTATAATTTCATGATCTATAATTAGCATATAATGGTTTAAGTTATGCATTATCAGACTACATGTAGCTACATGTAACAGAAATGTAAAGTACATTCATTATGTTGTTTTTCTATGTAGAAATGTTGAAACTTATATGCCTGTCCCACTGCCAGCAATACCCTGGGTTATTTCACGTGAACATGCAGCAACCTGGAGTATTGTGCAGTGCTCACAGGGTCGGTTACAGAGGGGGCAAAAGGGTACAAAGTGCGTGGCAGGGATGTGAGCCACCTTGTCCAAATAGGGCAGCAAGCTGTAGGCAGTGTTAGCGCAGCCTCAGAGTGACAGGAGCCTCTCACACACAGTGTCTGTGTGGCGTGAGTGTGCACCCACTCGTCTGGCTCTGTTGCAGAAAGTTGTAATGCCCATTACACAATGACATACACCGTAATACCCATTTCTCATACGTCCTAGAGGATGCTGGGGTCCACTTCAGTACCATGGGGTATAGACGGTTCCGCAGGAGCCATGGGCACTTTAAGACTTTTCAAGGGTGTGAACTGGCTCCTCCCTCTATGCCCCTCCTCCAGACCTCAGTTTTAGAAATGTGCCCAGGCAGACTGGATGCACTCCAGAGGAGCTCTACTGAGTTTCTCTGAAAAGACTTAAGTTAGGTTTTTTGTTTTCAGGGAGAACTGCTGGCAACAGTCTCCCTGCTTCGTGGGACTGAGGGGGCAGAAGTAGGAACCAACTTCCTAAAGAGTTTCATGGCTCTGCTACTGGCTGACAGGACACCATTAGCTCCTGAAGGAAACTGAACGCTAGCTGTGCCTAGATGCTCACTTTCACAGCACGCCGTCACCCCCCTCACAGAGCCAGAAGTCAGAAGACAGGTGAGTGTTAGAAGACAGATCTTCAATCAAGAAAGTGACTGCTAAAGGTACCGCGCAGCTGGCGGGAGCACAGCGCGCCATGTTGCCCACACATACACAGGCACTGCAGGGTGCAGGGCGCGGGGGGTGCGTTCTGGTCAGCATGAAACCTATGAAAACTGGCATAAATAAGGGGCATAAGTTGCTCAGGCACAGTCCTACCCCTGCCAGTATAAAAAATTACCTCATAAAAGCTGAGGAGAAACATGCCATTGAAGAGTGGAGCTTCCTCCTCAGTCAGCCAGCACACTGCTCAGCAACATTTTCTCTCATTCCAGGCTGCAGAGAAGAACGCTGGTCCTCCTCCACTGCTGAACAAGTATCAGGGTGCAAAACAGGGGGGGGGGGGCACAGTGAATTTGGTGCTATATAATTGTGTGATTAACATTATAAAAGCGCTGCATGTCAGTGGGCATTTTGTGTTCACAGACATTGTGTTATTGGCACTGGGTTGTGAACTGGCAAATCCTAACTGTGTCCCTCTGACAGATTTTACTGTGGGTCTGTCCCCTATAAGTCCCGGAGTGTCTGTGGTGTGGTTGAGCACGTGTGTTACATGTCTGTGGCAGGGAACTCTTCCTCTGTGGGAGACATGTTAGGGACACAGAGGTGTATTATGACACCAAGAGCCTGACTGGGTGAAAGGTTACATGATAGTGAGAATCATATCAGTAAGAGGTTGGACTGAATCTCATACAGAAAACTGAAAATAATCTGTTGAAGATGTGATTTTTAATAGTTCTGCCTTTCATCCACAGGGACCCCTCTGGGTCACATACAGATTTGCACAAGCAGTACAAACTGATATCGACACGGACTCTGATTCCTGTGTTGACACTAGTGATTCCAGGGGAATAAGTCCTAAGTTAGCAAAAAAAGCATTCAAAACATGTTTTAGCTATAAAGGTGGTGTTAGAAGTTACGAAGGCCCCTCTTTTACCACAAGGAGAGGGTTTACTTTAGTAAAGAAGTAATGTAATTTTGCCTCCACCACAGGAGTTGAACAGTCTCTTGGAGGGAGTCTGATTTAACCTGAAAATAAATTTCAGATTCCCAAAAGGAATTCAGGCAGCTTACCTTTTTTCCAAAAGGTGGGAGTCACCCCGCATTTTAGACAGTGCCCTGTCATAAAAGAGAAAAGGTTCTCCCTGCGCCTGGAATGGCTTCACTTAAGGAGCCGACAGACCACAAGTGAGTGATATGATCTATTGATGTGGCCAATGGGACACTACACAGGCCTACCATTGCCTGTGCGTGGGTGAGTAGTGCTATTGAGAAGTGGTCAGAAAACTTGTCATTAGACATTGACACAATAGATGGAGACGAGATACTCCTAACGTTAGGTCATATCAAAGACGCTGCTGCGTACGTACTAGAAACCATGAAATATATTGGTCTCTTGGGATCAAGAACCGCTACCATGGCAGTATCGGCTTGGAGGGCGTTGTGGATTCGCCAGTGGAATGCTGATGCAGATTCCAAAAGAAATATGGAGGTTCTCCCGTATAAAGGTGAGGCCTTGTTTGGTGATGGGCTGGATGCGTTAGTCTCGGCGGCTACTGCAGGTAAGTCGACATTCTTGCGTTATGCTCCTACACCGGCGAAAAAGACACATCACTCTCACATGCAGTCCTTTCGGCCCAACAAATACAAAAAGGCCAAAGGTTCCCCCTTTTTTGCAGGTAGGGGAAGGGGAAAAGGAAAGAAATCCGCAGCGTCTCCCGGATCGCAGGAGCAGAAGTCCACCCCTGCTTCTGCCAAATCTGCAGCATGATGCTGGGGCTTCCTTGCAGGAGTCCGTTCGGGTGGGAGCACGTCTGAAACTTTTCAGTCAAATCTGGATTCAATCTGGCCTGGACCCATGGGTCTTACAAATAATGTCCCATGGGTACAAACTAGAGTTTCAAGACGTCCCCCCAAGCCGATTTTCAAATCGACCTTGCCAGCTTCTCTTCCAGAAAGAGAGGCAGTAACAACGGCAATTCAAAAATTATGTCAGGATCAGGTCACTGTCCTGGTTCCCTTGTCACAGCAAGGAGAAGGTTTTTATTCAAGCCTCTTTGTAGTTCCGAAGCCGGATGGCTCGGTCAGACCGATTTTAAACCTGAAAAATCTGAATCTCTACCTGAAAAGGTTCAAGTTCAAGATGGAATCCCTGAGAGTAGTGATTTCCAGTCTGGAGGAGGGGGACTTCATGGTGTCAGTAGACAAAGGATGCATGTTCCCATTTCTCCTCCTCACCAAGCTTATCTGAGATTCGCAGTACAGGATTGCCATTACCAGTTCCAGACGTTGCCATTCGGACTCTCCACGGCACTGAGGGTATTCACCAAGGTGATGGCAGAGATGATGGTCCTCCTTCGTCAAAAAGAAGTCAATATAATTCCTTATCTGGACTATCTCCTGATAAAAGCGAGATCCAGGGAACAGTTGGTGCAGAACATCGCACTCTCCCTGTCAATACTCCAACATCACGGTTGGATCATGAATTTTCCAAAGTCGCAGTTGGAACCGATGACAAGATTGTCCTTTTTAGGGATGATTCTGGACACAGAAGTATGGAGAGTATTTCTTCCAGTGGAAAAGGCTCTGGAAATCCAGAAAATGGTCAAACAAATTTTGAAACCAACAAGCGTGTCGATCCATCAATGCATTCGGTTGTTGGGGAAAATGGTAGCGGCCTACGAGGCCATACAGTTTGGCCGATTTCATGCCAGAGTATTCCAGTGGGACCTGTTGGACAAGTGGTCCGGATCCCACCTACACATGCACCGGAAAACAATCCTGTCCCCCAAAACCAGGATTTCGCTCCTGTGGTGGCTACACAGTTCTCACCTACTAGAGGGACGCAGGTTTGGGATTCACGACTGGGTTCTAATAACCACGGATGCAAGTCTCCAAGGCTGGGGAGCTGTCACACAGGAGGAAAGCTTCCAAGGAAGATGGTCAAGTCAGGAAGCCTGGCTTCACTTTAACGTTCTGGAATTGAGAGCCATTTACAAAGGCCTTCTACAAGCGGTACATCTTCACGATGATCCCGTGCAGATCCAGTCGGACAATGTAACAGCAGTCGCGTACATAAACAGGCAAGGCGGAACGAAAAGCAGAACGGCAATGGCAGAGGTGACAAGGATTCTCCTCTGGGCAGAAAGACATGTAAGAGCTCTGTCAGCAATTTTCATTTCGGGAGTGGACAACTGGGTAGAAGACTTCCTCAGCAGATACGATCTCCATACAGGAGAGTGGGGCCTCTACCAAGAAGTCTTTGCAGAGGTGACAAGTCTTTGGGGAGTGCCTCAAGTAGACATGATGGCATCTCGTCTAAACAATAAGCTTCAGAGATATTGTTCCAGGTCGAGAGACCCTCAAGCAATAGCAGTGGATGCACTGGTGACCCAGTGGGTGTTTCGGTTGGTATATGTTTTCCCTCCACTTCCACTAATTCCAAAAGTTCTCAAAATAATAAGAGTTTGAGCAATATTCATTGCCCCAGACTGGCCAAGGAGGCCTTGGTATCCAGATCTTCAGAAGTTGCTCATAGAAGATCCTCGGCCTCTTCCTCCTCGAGAGGACCTACTACAGCAGGGGCCGTGTGTGTATCAAGACTTACCGTGGCTACTTGTGACGGCATGGCTGTTGAGCGTCGGATCCTAGCCCAAAAGGGTATTCCCAAGGAAGTCATCCCCACTTTTATTTAGGCCAGGAAAGGAGTAACGTCTAAACATTACCACCGTATTTGGAGAAAATATATGTCTTGGTGTGAATCCAAGAAGGCTCCTACGGAAGAGTTTGAATTGGGACGTTTTCTCTCCATTTTCTGCAGACTGGTGTGGATGCGGGCCTTAGATTGGGGTCAATCAAGGTCCAGATTTCGGCCTTATCAGTTTTCTTTCAAAAACAATTGGCCTCCTTTCCAGAAGTTCAGACGTTCGTGAAAGGGGTTCTGCACATCCAGCCTCCATTTGTGCCTCCAGTGGCACCATGGGACCTTAATGTGGTGTTGCAGTTCCTTCAATCAGATTGGTTTGAACCTCTGCAGGAGATAGAATTGAAAGTTCTCACTTGGAAAGTGGTGATGCTTTTGGCCTTGGCATCCGCAAGGCGGGTGTCTGAGTTGGGGGCCTTGTCTCACAAGAGCCCTTACCTGATCTTCCATGAAGATAGGGCAGAGTTAAGAACTTGTCAACAATTTCTTCCAAAGGTGGTTTCGTCCTTCCACATAAACCAACCTATTGTGGTGCCAGTAGCTACTGACACTTTCACTGAGTCGCAGTCTCTAGATGTGGTTAGAGCTTTGAAGATTTATGTCGCAAAAACAGCTAGGTTACGGAAAACAGAGGCTCTGTTTGTCCTGTATGGACAAGATTGGGTGTCCTGCTTCTAAGCAGACTATTGCGCGCTGGATCAGAGGGACGATTCAGCACGCTCATTCCATGGCAGGCTTGCCGGTACCGAAGTCGGTGAAGGCCCATTCTACTAGGAAAGTGGGCTCATCCTGGGCGGCTGCCCGAGGCGTCTTGGCTTTACAACTTTGCCGAGCAGCTACTTGGTCAGGGTCAAACACATTTGCTAAATTTTATAAGTTTGACACTTTGGCCGATGAGGACCTCAAGTTTGGTCAATCGGTGCTGCAGGGTCATCCGCACTCTCCCACCCGTACTGGAGCTTTGGTATAACCCCATGGTACTGAAGTGGACCCCAGCATCCTCTAGGACGTATGAGAAAATAGGATTTAAATACCTATCGGTAAATCCTTTTCTCCTAGTCCGTAGAGGATGCTGGGCACCCGACCCAGTGCGTACTTTACCTGCAGTTTGTTCTTTATAGTTACACAAGTTGTGTTTCATTTGTTTTCAGCATGTTGCTGTAAATGGTTCATGCCTGTCGGCGTGTGTCATGTTGAATGCCATGTTGTGCGGCATGGTTGAGGTGTGAGCTGGTATGAATCTCACTATTAGTATAAAAGTAAATCCTTTCCTCGAAATGTCCGTCTCCCTTGGCACAGTTCCTATAACTGAGGTCTGGAGGAGGAGCATAGAGGGAGGAGCCAGTTCACACCCTTGAAAAGTCTTAAAGTGCCCATGGCTCCTGCGGAACCGTCTATACCCCTTGGTAGTGAAGTGGACCCCAGCATCCTCTACGGACTAGGAGAAAAGGATTTACCGGTAGGTATTAAAATCCTATTTTCACATTATGCCCCACACCATAATGCCCATTATGTAATATGCCACACACACCGTAATGCCCATTACCCAATGACGCACACCATACTACCCATTACACAATGACATTATTATAATTATTATTATTACCAGTGATTTATATAGCGCATACATATTCTGCAGTGCTTTATAGAGACATACATCCTAATGCCCATTTCACATTATGCCACACACTGTAATGCCCATTACATGAAATGCCACACACCGTAATGCCCTTTACATATTATGCTCATTGCCAAGGGTTTTATGCATGTTGACAAAGGTTTCCTGCTCTTCTCATGCCATGCTCCTTGCAAGGGGTCTCCTGCTCATTATATAGGGAAGGGGCCTACTTAATATTAATCAGTGATAGGTGGGGGAGAGGTGCCTCTCTAGGCTGAATGGGTCTCAAACCTTGAAGTGTACATACAAATACACAATATATAAAATATAGGGAAGGGGCCCTAAACTGCACACCCTAACTGCAAGTAATGAGAGGTGCTACCTTGCTGAGACCTGTAGTGCCACACACAAAGAGAAAGAATGCAGATGTACTATTCAAACATTACTAATTTGAATGGTAATACATTTTGCAATCAATTTTGCAATCAGAGGTTTGTTGCATAGTCTTGGCCAAAATTATGGGCTTACCCGCCACCTCATGGTAACCTCATAGTCGGGTATACCCCTAACATTCTAAGGGTTTAAGTCTAGGGCATGGGACACCCCCAAAAACAGCCAAGCCAAAACCACCCCAAGGCATCACACTAGTGAGGAAAATGAAGTGTGTGAGAAAGTTATACCCCTTTCACATTGCAATGCCGGACCGCACCCAGGAATTGGAAACGGGTCCTTTCCAGGTGCAACCCGGCATTGGACCCTTACACGCTGGCTTCCCGACCCGGCAATATGCCAGGTCTGGTTGCCATTGGGGACAGGGACTGTGGTGGCATCGGAGACAGATGTGGAGGCAGTGCTGGGAGATGAGATCATGCTTATACTGTGAACGGGTCCCTCGTCGCATCGACTTGGCAACCCATTCACACTGCACCTAACCAGAA
Source organism: Pseudophryne corroboree (assembly GCF_028390025.1). Lineage (NCBI taxonomy): Eukaryota > Metazoa > Chordata > Amphibia > Anura > Myobatrachidae > Pseudophryne > Pseudophryne corroboree. Next base: position 202,832,614 of record NC_086451.1, read on the forward strand.
ATAACCCGGGAATAACCCTTCTTTATTCCCAGGTTGAATTACTGGGTCAAGTGACATGGGAACTTGTCAGTGACCCCTTTCACACCGCACAGTGACCCGCGTCAACTCGGCAATATACCCGGTCAATACCGGGTTATTTGTGCGGTATGAAGGGGTATTAGAAAGATAAGAGCATGTGTTAGGAGTGTTACAGGGGTAAAAAATATATGTGTGAAAACTGTTACATATATAAAAAACAAACAAAAGTGCTATAGGGTGCTAAAGTAAGTATTATATTATGATGCCATGGAGCAGACAAGTCAAAGCAATTGAGGGGGACCCACGCCCCAAAACTCACCCCACAACTGACATACTATATAAACTTTAACCTTAATTGTGCCTTGTTCAAAATGTGCAGTCAGATAATGCTAGGTTCCCTACTTAAGATCAATCAGTAACAGATGAGGAGGCTTCTCTAGGCGGAAGGGGTCCCATACCTTCAAGTGTACATATAAATACACAATATAGAATATATAGGGAAGGTGCTTTAGACTGCACACCCTAACTGCAAATAATGAGATGTGCTACCTTGCTGAGACCTGCAGTGCCACACACAATGGGAAAGAATGCAGGTGCACTATGCAAACATTATTAATTGGAATTGTAATAAATTTTGCAAGCTGAGGTTTTTCACAAAATGCTGGCCATGCCCCCATAGTGATGAAAATGTGGGCATGGTTCACGTTCCCAGCATTCCTGTGAAGCCAAGCCCCTTTTTCAGGGCCACAGTGTTGGGAAGTATGTTAATATACATTTTATATGAGTTTAGATGCAAATGCATAGAAGTGTGCTCAGAGTGTGCTTTTCTTTCAATGGAGGTAATTCAGACCTGATCACTCGCTAGCGTTTTTTGCAGCTCTGCGATCAGGTCAGAACTGTGCATGCGTTTGCACCACAATGCGCAGGCGTGTCACACGGATACAAAGCGGATCGTTGCTGTGTGATGGGTTTTACGAGGAATCCATTCGCACAGCCGATCGCAAGGAGATTGACAGGAAGAAGGCGTTTGTGGGTGGCAACTGACCGTTTTTAGGGAGTGGTTGGAAAAATGCAGGCGTGTCCAAGCGTTTGCAGGGAGGGTGTCTGACGTCAATTCCGGCCCCGGACAGGCTGAAGTGATCGCAGTGGCTGAGTAAGTCTTGGGCAACTCAGAAAGTGCACAAAGTTTTTTTGTACCACTCGGCTGCACATGCAATCGCACACTTGCTCAGCTAAAATACACTCCCCGGGTGGCGGCAACTATGCGAAAGCAGGACTGCAAAAAACAGCTAGCCAGCGATCAGGTCTGAATTACCCCCCAATGTGTGAGACATGCCATGAGAAGCATGACTATACCCTCTGTGATATTACCATGCACAAGGCCAGATTATTAGTAACATGGGCCTGGGGCAAAGGCGGCTTAATAAAGGACAGGGCTCATGTGCAGGCTCAGTGCCTAATGCCCTTATTTATACATGGGGCAGACATCAATGCTTTTTCTTGCACAAGGCACCAAATTGTCTAGTTGAGATTCTGTCTGTGCTCATTACACTGTTGAAGAGTGAGCCGGAAAGTTCTTAAGCTAAGTACACACTATACAATTATTGGTCAGATTTGCCAACAATCGAGAGAACGACCAAAGTTATTGTATAGTGTGTGCAAACGGTCGTTTCAGCGTTTTGCTTATAATTCTGAAAAATCTTACCCAAACCCAAAATCTCGGCCAAAACCCCCCAATATTGATTAGTGTGTGCGCATTGCCAATAAGCTCACCATATGTCGATTGTTCGTCCATACAGCATCCGCCTTGTGTGTGGCAATATACCACTCTTGTGTTGGGTTGCAAGTCAGCTGTCAGTAGTACCTTGGACAGCTCATAGTGTCCAAGGCCATGTGTAAACACTACAGTACATGCATGCTTCACTGCACAGCAAAGTTATATTGAAAGAACAGCACAACACACTATTACTACATTACTTTAAAATGTCAACTAAGTAGCTGTCTGATATACAAGACCATAATGTTTTGTTTTTAAAAGTGAAACACAAATTTTGCCTTATGCCAAGCAACACCTACTGTTCATCGATAAATATCTGCAAGCATCAAAGCTACCTACTGTATGACCATTCACACTTTCCACACCTACATTTCAGAATGCTTGCCTACACACAAAGGCGCTCATTCAGAGATGAACGCAGATCTGTGTTCATCTCCTCACATGCTGGGGGCTTTCCAGCACAGGGTAAGGCCGTCCAGCATGTGAGGCCACCTCCCGATGCATCCACAATTAGATTGCAGATGCATCGGAATTAAGGTATACCCCAGGCAGCACAGCCCTGTCTTCGCTGTCAGGTGGTCAGCTGGCATTTTATTAATCAGAGCAGCTGTATGTGATGACCTGGTATACCCCCATTTGCCCCACTCCCCCCCATGCCGCATTGCCATCCCATGAATGCCCGCTGCTTTCAATCACATTGCGGTCTCAATGTGTGTGCCCATGCCGCAGTTTGCCTACATCGCCAAGCCCCGCTGCAGCCCGCATTAGCAGCCTGGTCTGAATGATCCTTAAAGACATTTTTTCCCAAAATAAACCTACGAACAACAGCGGAAATAATTCTAACAACAGAGTGTTTCATCATACACCCCATAAACATAGGCACTGCCACCAGGTTACAAATGTTCACCAACTGGCTCCTCGAGGAACCCTAACAGGGCAGGCGTTAAGGATATCCATGCATAACCACACTTCCCTTAATTATTAAATTGCCCAGTTTGTTTCAAGCATGTTACACGAACTACAGTACATATGTCACGATCCGGGTAACTGGAGGCTGGCTCAGCGTTCCAGGGCCTGGTCTCAGTCGTGCTGCCGATATCCTCACTCCACATCTCCTCCCTGTCATTCCGCAGGCACTGTTACAGTGGTATCATAAAGTTAAGAATGGCGTCTCCAGTCCTCCGCGGCCTCCGCCGCCATTCCTGCGTCTCCAATGTACAACAGGTCTGCATGGCGTCTACTGTTCGCCGCGGCCTCCGCCGCCATCTCTGTGGTTCAAATGTACAAATAAGTTTGCATGGCATCTCCTGCCCACTGCAGCCTCCGCCGCCATCTCTGAGGATCAAGTGTGCAAGTTGGCATCTCCTGCCCTCCGTGGCCTCCGCCGCCATTACTGTTGATTCCTCACATGGCTTCACATGACTTTCCCTCCAAATGTTAGTATGGGCGCAGCCATGTTGGTTTCAATCGCATGACATCATTTCCACCAATCCGCTGTGCTGCTGGACTCTGCTTAATTGATCAGCCAATGCCTGCTCCGCTGCAGGTATAAATGTCCTGTTCCTGAACCAGGAAATTGTCAGTGCTTTGGTTGTCAACCCAGTGATACCAGTCTCCCTGCTTTGTGGTTGTTTGCTCTCTTCAGGTATTCCAGCTCCTGTCATCAACTGCACTAGAGACCCGCACCAGTTTAACACCCAGCGATGCAGCCTGACTCTGCAGTGTTCTAACATTGCTCCCTGCGACTGGCAGTGTCTAACACCGGCTTCCAGCATCCAGCTTCCCGCAGTGTTCTGTTTCCAGATACTATCAGTGCTCCGCCATCGAATACCAGATACCATCGGTGCTCCGCCATCGAATACCAGATACCATCGGTGCTCCGCCATCGAATACCAGATACCATCAGTGCTCTGCCATCAAATACCAGATATCATCGGCGCTCCGCCATCGACTTTTCAATTCCAGCGATCTCCAGTATCACCAGTGTTACTTCTTATTCTCCAGCTACATTGGTGCATCAGGCACTCCACTCTGTTCATCGTTGGTCCGGTTCCACCCGGCCTACCCAGCAGCTCACTCATACTCCAGCTAATACAACCAGCTTCCAGTGAAACACCTGCTGGTCAGTTTCTGTTAGCATTCCACTACTCAGCAGTTGGGTGCAGGTTAAGGACATTCCATCTCCTGGTCTGCCAAGACTGATCCCTGATATTACCACACCCAGAGGCATCCTCACCACTGCTGCATTTAACAGGAACTGTGTATTGTCTTTTCATTTACCATATCTGATACTGCTGCTGATGTACCATCTGAACTGTGCTTGAATAAAAATCCATTAACCATAATCCAGTTGTCGTGGTCACGCCTTCGGGCTTGGGTACTGCATGTCTAAAAGTCCCATTCTACCTCCCAGGTTCAACTACACCTCAGCCCCTACAACTGAGGCTTCCTCCAGTCAGCACCAGCCCTTAATTGTGACAACATATATCCTTTAAACCTGGCCTGTTGGGGTGGCTTAAGGACCCAGTTTGAATGCCCCATAACTATTGTGTAACTGCACTCCAACAAACGCTCACAAATGTGTTTCTGCAGCGGGGTACACTGGGTTCCACAGGGAATAACATCGGGGTGTGGAGTAGGATCTTGATCCGAGGCACCAACAAGCTAAAAGCTTTGACTGTTCCCAGGATGCATAGCACCGCCTCCTCTATAAACCTGCCTCCTTGCACAGGAGCTCAGTTTTGTAGCTGGTGCCATGCAGTGCAGGCATAAAACAGGCAGGGCTGCTACAGCAGCCCTCAGAAGGGCTTTTATAAGTGAATTTTGAAGACTTCAAGGGCTGCAGCAGAGATACCGTGAGTGTTAGATGTTAGACTCTCACAGATTTGTTCAAGGACTTGAGGTTGAGAATGGGCAGAGAGGACCCATTTGGTTTCGGGACTAGGAACAGCGGGGAATAGTACCCCTTGTCTCTCTGAGCCAAAACCACCTGTACTACCACTCCTGTGTCAAGGAGGGACTGTTCCATCAAGGAGGGACTGTTCCATCAAAGCCCAGGGATTATATGGTTTCCCTGGACATACAGGATGCTTACCTGCACATTCCTTTTGCAATGTCGCATCAGCAGTACCTGAGGTTTGCTGTGGGCAACCTCCATTATCAATTTCAGGCTTTACCTTTTGGTTTGACCACGGCTCCATGAGTCTTCACGAAGGTCATAGGTGGTAATGACGGCTGTACTCCGCCGTCAAGGGGTCAGGATCCTCCCATATCTGGATGACTTGTTGATCCTGGCAAATTCCCCAGAAATTCTCCTTCGTCATCTGGATTTGACGCTCCAGTTTCTGCAAGCCTACGGGTGGCTCATCAACTGGAAGAAATCTTCCCTGGTCCCTGCTCAGAGCATGGTGCACCTGGGGGCATTGTTGGACACTCACAACCAGTGGTTGTTCTTGTCTCAGGAGAAGGTTCTGAATCTTCAGTACAGGATTCAATGCTTCATATCTCGTCCGCAAGTGTCGATACACTCGGCAATGCAAGTGCTATATCTCATGGAGTCAGCTTTCGACATGGTGGAGTACGCCCAATTCCATTCCCGCCCTCTGCAGAAACTGATTCTTGCCAAGTGGGACGGCCTGTCTCACCGGATCAGGTCTCACATGATCTCCTTATCTCCGGAGGTCTGTCTGTCACTAAGTTGGTGGCTGCAGGACCAACGTTTGAGCAGGGGTTGTCCCTTCTGGATCTCTAACTCGGTCCTTCTGACGACGGATGCCAGTCTGAGAGGTTGGGGTGTGGTGTTGGAGCAACACTCCCTTCAGGGTCGGTGGACCAGGGAGGAGTCTGTCCTCCCGATAAACATTCTGGAACTGCAGACAGTGTTCTATGCACTGAACTTGGCCCTGCATTTAGTACAGAACAGACCTGTTCAAGTATAATAGGACAACGCCACCACAGTGGCGTACATAAATCATCAAGGCGGCACTCGAAGCCGCATGGCAATGAGGGAAGTATCAAGGATTCTTCAGTGGGCGGAACGCCATCTATCG